>NC_138768.1:772432135-772592135 GCF_965119305.1 Pelophylax lessonae
TTCTATATTATAACAGACAGCTACCTTCATGCTCCTATCTCAGTGGTTGCGGCCCCTCCATATAATAACAGACAGCTCCCTTTGTGCTCCTATCTCAGTGGTTGGGGCTCCTCCATATAATAACAGACAGCTACCTTCATGCTCCTATCTCAGTGGTTGGGGCCCCTCCATATAATAACAGACAGCTCCCTTTGTGCTCCTATCTCAGTGGTTGGGGCCCCTCCATATAATAACAGACAGCTCCCTTCGTGCTCCTATCTCAGTGGTTGGGGCCCCTCCATATAATAACAGACAGCTACCTTCATGCTCCTATCTCAGTGGTTGGGGCTCCTCCATATAATAACAGACAGCTCCCTTCGTGCTCCTATCTCAGTGGTTGGGGCTCTTCCATATAGTAACAGACAGCTCCCTTTGTGCTCCTATCTCAGTGGTTGGGGCCCCTCTATATTATAACAGACAGCTACCTTCATGCTCCTATCTCAGTGGTTGGGGCCCCTCCATATAATAACAGACAGCTCCCTTTGTGCTCCTATCTCAGTGGTTGGGGCCCCTCCATATAATAACAGACAGCTCCCTTTGTGCTCCTATCTCAGTGGTTGGGGCCCCTCCATATAATAACAGACAGCTACCTTCATGCTCCTATCTCAGTGGTTGGGGCCCCTCTATATTATAACAGACAGCTACCTTCATGCTCCTATCTCAGTGGTTGGGGCCCCTCCATATAATAACAGACAGCTACCTTCATGCTCCTATCTCAGTGGTTGGGGCCCCTCCATATAATAACAGACAGCTCCCTTCGTGCTCCTATCTCAGTGGTTGGGGCCCCTCCATATAATAACAGACAGCTACCTTCATGCTCCTATCTCAGTGGTTGGGGCCCCTCCATATAATAACAGACAGCTCCCTTTGTGCTCCTATCTCAGTGGTTGGGGCTTCTCCATATAATAACAGACAGCTACCTTCATGCTCTTATCTCAGTGGTTGGGGCCCCTCCATATAATAACAGACAGCTACCTTCATGCTCCTATCTCAGTGGTTGGGGCCCCTCCATATAATAACAGACAGCTCCCTTCGTGCTCCTATCTCAGTGGTTGGGGCCCCTCCATATAATAACAGACAGCTCCCTTCGTGCTCCTATCTCAGTGGTTGGGGCCCCTCCATATAATAACAGACAGCTCCCTTCGTGCTCCTATCTCAGTGGTTGGGGCCCCTCCATATAATAACAGACAGCTCCCTTCGTGCTCCTATCTCAGTGGTTGGGGCTTCTCCATATAATAACAGACAGCTCCCTTCGTGCTCCTATCTCAGTGGTTGGGGCCCCTCCATATAATAACAGACAGCTACCTTCATGCTCCTATCTCAGTGGTTGGGGCCCTTCTATATTATAACAGACAGCTACCTTCATGCTCCTATCTCAGTGGTTGCGGCCCCTCCATATAATAACAGACAGCTCCCTTTGTGCTCCTATCTCAGTGGTTGGGGCTCCTCCATATAATAACAGACAGCTACCTTCATGCTTCTATCTCAGTGGTTGGGGCCCCTCCATATAATAACAGACAGCTCCCTTTGTGCTCCTATCTCAGTGGTTGGGGCCCCTCCATATAATAACAGACAGCTACCTTCATGCTCCTATCTCAGTGGTTGGGGCTCCTCCATATAATAACAGACAGCTCCCTTCGTGCTCCTATCTCAGTGGTTGGGGCTCTTCCATATAATAACAGACAGCTCCCTTTGTGCTCCTATCTCAGTGGTTGGGGCCCCTCTATATTATAACAGACAGCTACCTTCATGCTCCTATCTCAGTGGTTGGGGCCCCTCCATATAATAACAGACAGCTCCCTTTGTGCTCCTATCTCAGTGGTTGGGGCCCCTCTATATTATAACAGACAGCTACCTTCATGCTCCTATCTCAGTGGTTGGGGCCCCTCCATATAATAACAGACAGCTACCTTCATGCTCCTATCTCAGTGGTTGGGGCCCCTCCATATAATAACAGACAGCTCCCTTTGTGCTCCTATCTCAGTGGTTGGGGCCCCTCCATATAATAACAGACAGCTACCTTCATGCTCCTATCTCAGTGGTTGGGGCCCCTCTATATTATAACAGACAGCTACCTTCATGCTCCTATCTCAGTGGTTGGGGCCCCTCCATATAATAACAGACAGCTCCCTTCGTGCTCCTATCTCAGTGGTTGGGGCCCCTCCATATAATAACAGACAGCTCCCTTCGTGCTCCTATCTCAGTGGTTGGGGCCCCTCCATATAATAACAGACAGCTCCCTTCGTGCTCCTATCTCAGTGGTTGGGGCCCCTCCATATAATAACAGACAGCTCCCTTCGTGCTCCTATCTCAGTGGTTGGGGCCCCTCCATATAATAACAGACAGCTCCCTTCGTGCTCCTATCTCAGTGGTTGGGGCTTCTCCATATAATAACAGACAGCTCCCTTCGTGCTCCTATCTCAGTGGTTGGGGCCCCTCCATATAATAACAGACAGCTCCCTTTGTGCTCCTATCTCAGTGGTTGGGGCTCCTCCATATAATAACAGACAGCTACCTTCATGCTCCTATCTCAGGGGTTGGGGCCCCTCCATATAATAATAGACAGCTCCCTTTGTGCTCCTATCTCAGTGGTTGGGGCCCCTCCATATAATAACAGACAGCTCCCTTTGTGCTCCTATCTCAGTGGTTGGGGCCCCTCTATATTATAACAGACAGCTCCCTTCATGCTCCTATCTCAGTGGTTGGGGCTCTTCCATAGAGTAACAGACAGCTCCCTTCGTGCTCCTATCTCAGTGGTTGGGGCCCCTCCATATAATAACAGACAGCTCCCTTCGTGCTCCTATCTCAGTGGTTGGGGCTCTTCCATATAATAACAGACAGCTCCCTTCGTGCTCCTATCTCAGTGGTTGGGGCTCCTCCATATAATAACAGACAGCTCCCTTTGTGCTCCTATCTCAGTGGTTGGGGCCCCTCCATATAATAACAGACCGCTACCTTCATGCTCCTATCTCAGTGGTTGGGGCCCCTCTATATTATAACAGACAGCTCCCTTTGTGCTCCTATCTCAGTGGTTGGGGCCCCTCCATATAATAACAGACAGCTCCCTTCGTGCTCCTATCTCAGTGGTTGGGGCCCCTCTATATTATAACAGACAGCTACCCTCGTGCTCCTATCTCAGTGGTTGGGGCCCCTCTATATAATAACAGACAGCTCCCTTCGTGCTCCTATCTCAGTGGTTGGGGCTCCTCCATATAATAACAGACAGCTCCCTTCGTGTTCCTATCTCAGTGGTTGGGGCCCCTCCATATAATAACAGACAGCTCCCTTCGTGCTCCTATCTCAGTGGTTGGGGCTCCTCCATATAATAACAGACAGCTCCCTTCGTGTTCCTATCTCAGTGGTTGGGGCCCCTCTATATTATAACAGACAGCTACCTTCATGCTCCTATCTCAGTGGTTGGGGCCCCTCCATATAATAACAGACAGCTACCTTCATGCTCCTATCTCAGTGGTTGGGGCCCCTCCATATAATAACAGACAGCTCCCTTCATGCTCCTATCTCAGTGGTTGGGGCTCCTCCATATAATAACAGACAGCTCCCTTCATGCTCCTATCTCAGTGGTTGGGGCCCCTCCATATAATAACAGACAGCTCCCTTCATGCTCCTATCTCAGTGGTTGGGGCTCCTCCATATAATAACAGACAGCTCCCTTCATGCTCCTATCTCAGTGGTTGGGGCTCTTCCATATAGTAACATGCAGCTCCCTTCGTGCTCCTATCTTGGTGGTTGGGGCCCCTCTATATTATAACAGACAGCTCCCTTCATGCTCCTATCTCAGTGGTTGGGGCTCTTCCATAGAGTAACAGACAGCTCCCTTCGTGCTCCTATCTCAGTGGTTGGGGCAACTCCATATAATAACAGACAGCTCCCTTCGTGCTCCTATCTCAGTGGTTGGGGCTCTTCCATATAATAACAGACAGCTCCCTTCGTGCTCCTATCTCAGTGGTTGGGGCTCCTCCATATAATAACAGACAGCTCCCTTCGTGTTCCTATCTCAGTGGTTGGGGCCCCTCCATATAATAACAGACAGCTCCCTTCGTGCTCCTATCTCAGTGGTTGGGGCTCCTCCATATAATAACAGACAGCTCCCTTCGTGTTCCTATCTCAGTGGTTGGGGCCCCTCTATATTATAACAGACAGCTACCTTCATGCTCCTATCTCAGTGGTTGGGGCCCCTCCATATAATAACAGACAGCTACCTTCATGCTCCTATCTCAGTGGTTGGGGCCCCTCCATATAATAACAGACAGCTCCCTTCATGCTCCTATCTCAGTGGTTGGGGCTCCTCCATATAATAACAGACAGCTACCTTCATGCTCCTATCTCAGTGGTTGGGGCCCCTCTATATTATAACAGACAGCTACCCTCGTGCTCCTATCTCAGTGGTTGGGGCTCCTCCATATAATAACAGACAGCTCCCTTCGTGTTCCTATCTCAGTGGTTGGGGCCCCTCTATATTATAACAGACAGCTACCTTCATGCTCCTATCTCAGTGGTTGGGGCCCCTCCATATAATAACAGACAGCTACCTTCATGCTCCTATCTCAGTGGTTGGGGCCCCTCCATATAATAACAGACAGCTCCCTTCATGCTCCTATCTCAGTGGTTGGGGCTCCTCCATATAATAACAGACAGCTCCCTTCATGCTCCTATCTCAGTGGTTGGGGCCCCTCCATATAATAACAGACAGCTCCCTTCATGCTCCTATCTCAGTGGTTGGGGCTCCTCCATATAATAACAGACAGCTCCCTTCATGCTCCTATCTCAGTGGTTGGGGCTCTTCCATATAGTAACATGCAGCTCCCTTCGTGCTCCTATCTTGGTGGTTGGGGCCCCTCTATATTATAACAGACAGCTCCCTTCATGCTCCTATCTCAGTGGTTGGGGCTCTTCCATAGAGTAACAGACAGCTCCCTTCGTGCTCCTATCTCAGTGGTTGGGGCAACTCCATATAATAACAGACAGCTCCCTTCGTGCTCCTATCTCAGTGGTTGGGGCTCTTCCATATAATAACAGACAGCTCCCTTCGTGCTCCTATCTCAGTGGTTGGGGCTCCTCCATATAATAACAGACAGCTCCCTTTGTGCTCCTATCTCAGTGGTTGGGGCCCCTCCATATAATAACAGACCGCTACCTTCATGCTCCTATCTCAGTGGTTGGGGCCCCTCTATATTATAACAGACAGCTCCCTTTGTGCTCCTATCTCAGTGGTTGGGGCCCCTCCATATAATAACAGACAGCTCCCTTCGTGCTCCTATCTCAGTGGTTGGGGCCCCTCTATATTATAACAGACAGCTACCCTCGTGCTCCTATCTCAGTGGTTGGGGCCCCTCTATATAATAACAGACAGCTCCCTTCGTGCTCCTATCTCAGTGGTTGGGGCTCCTCCATATAATAACAGACAGCTCCCTTCGTGTTCCTATCTCAGTGGTTGGGGCCCCTCCATATAATAACAGACAGCTCCCTTCGTGCTCCTATCTCAGTGGTTGGGGCTCCTCCATATAATAACAGACAGCTCCCTTCGTGTTCCTATCTCAGTGGTTGGGGCCCCTCTATATTATAACAGACAGCTACCTTCATGCTCCTATCTCAGTGGTTGGGGCCCCTCCATATAATAACAGACAGCTACCTTCATGCTCCTATCTCAGTGGTTGGGGCCCCTCCATATAATAACAGACAGCTCCCTTCATGCTCCTATCTCAGTGGTTGGGGCTCCTCCATATAATAACAGACAGCTCCCTTCATGCTCCTATCTCAGTGGTTGGGGCCCCTCCATATAATAACAGACAGCTCCCTTCGTGCTCCTATCTCAGTGGTTGGGGCCCCTCCATATAATAACAGACAGCTACCTTCATGCTCCTATCTCAGTGGTTGGGGCCCCTCCATATAATAACAGACAGCTCCCTTCATGCTCCTATCTCAGTGGTTGGGGCTCCTCCATATAATAACAGACAGCTCCCTTCGTGTTCCTATCTCAGTGGTTGGGGCCCCTCTATATTATAACAGACAGCTACCTTCATGCTCCTATCTCAGTGGTTGGGGCCCCTCCATATAATAACAGACAGCTACCTTCATGCTCCTATCTCAGTGGTTGGGGCCCCTCCATATAATAACAGACAGCTCCCTTCATGCTCCTATCTCAGTGGTTGGGGCTCCTCCATATAATAACAGACAGCTACCTTCATGCTCCTATCTCAGTGGTTGGGGCCCCTCTATATTATAACAGACAGCTACCCTCGTGCTCCTATCTCAGTGGTTGGGGCTCCTCCATATAATAACAGACAGCTCCCTTCGTGTTCCTATCTCAGTGGTTGGGGCCCCTCTATATTATAACAGACAGCTACCTTCATGCTCCTATCTCAGTGGTTGGGGCCCCTCCATATAATAACAGACAGCTACCTTCATGCTCCTATCTCAGTGGTTGGGGCCCCTCCATATAATAACAGACAGCTCCCTTCATGCTCCTATCTCAGTGGTTGGGGCTCCTCCATATAATAACAGACAGCTCCCTTTGTGCTCCTATCTCAGTGGTTGGGGCCCCTCCATATAATAACAGACCGCTACCTTCATGCTCCTATCTCAGTGGTTGGGGCCCCTCTATATTATAACAGACAGCTCCCTTTGTGCTCCTATCTCAGTGGTTGGGGCCCCTCCATATAATAACAGACAGCTCCCTTCGTGCTCCTATCTCAGTGGTTGGGGCCCCTCTATATTATAACAGACAGCTACCCTCGTGCTCCTATCTCAGTGGTTGGGGCCCCTCTATATAATAACAGACAGCTCCCTTCGTGCTCCTATCTCAGTGGTTGGGGCTCCTCCATATAATAACAGACAGCTCCCTTCGTGTTCCTATCTCAGTGGTTGGGGCCCCTCCATATAATAACAGACAGCTCCCTTCGTGCTCCTATCTCAGTGGTTGGGGCTCCTCCATATAATAACAGACAGCTCCCTTCGTGTTCCTATCTCAGTGGTTGGGGCCCCTCTATATTATAACAGACAGCTACCTTCATGCTCCTATCTCAGTGGTTGGGGCCCCTCCATATAATAACAGACAGCTACCTTCATGCTCCTATCTCAGTGGTTGGGGCCCCTCCATATAATAACAGACAGCTCCCTTCATGCTCCTATCTCAGTGGTTGGGGCTCCTCCATATAATAACAGACAGCTCCCTTCATGCTCCTATCTCAGTGGTTGGGGCCCCTCCATATAATAACAGACAGCTCCCTTCATGCTCCTATCTCAGTGGTTGGGGCCCCTCCATATAATAACAGACAGCTACCTTCATGCTCCTATCTCAGTGGTTGGGGCCCCTCCATATAATAACAGACAGCTCCCTTTGTGCTCCTATCTCAGTGGTTGGGGCCCCTCCATATAATAACAGACAGCTCCCTTCGTGCTCCTATCTCAGTGGTTGGGGCTCCTCCATATAATAACAGACAGCTCCCTTCGTGTTCCTATCTCAGTGGTTGGGGCCCCTCCATATAATAACAGACAGCTCCCTTCGTGCTCCTATCTCAGTGGTTGGGGCCCCTCTATATTATAACAGACAGCTCCCTTCGTGTTCCTATCTCAGTGGTTGGGGCCCCTCTATATTATAACAGACAGCTACCTTCATGCTCCTATCTCAGTGGTTGGGGCCCCTCCATATAATAACAGACAGCTACCTTCATGCTCCTATCTCAGTGGTTGGGGCCCCTCCATATAATAACAGACAGCTCCCTTCATGCTCCTATCTCAGTGGTTGGGGCTCCTCCATATAATAACAGACAGCTACCTTCATGCTCCTATCTCAGTGGTTGGGGCCCCTCTATATTATAACAGACAGCTACCCTCGTGCTCCTATCTCAGTGGTTGGGGCTCCTCCATATAATAACAGACAGCTCCCTTCGTGTTCCTATCTCAGTGGTTGGGGCCCCTCTATATTATAACAGACAGCTACCTTCATGCTCCTATCTCAGTGGTTGGGGCCCCTCCATATAATAACAGACAGCTACCTTCATGCTCCTATCTCAGTGGTTGGGGCCCCTCCATATAATAACAGACAGCTCCCTTCATGCTCCTATCTCAGTGGTTGGGGCTCCTCCATATAATAACAGACAGCTCCCTTCATGCTCCTATCTCAGTGGTTGGGGCCCCTCCATATAATAACAGACAGCTCCCTTCATGCTCCTATCTCAGTGGTTGGGGCTCCTCCATATAATAACAGACAGCTCCCTTCATGCTCCTATCTCAGTGGTTGGGGCTCTTCCATATAGTAACATGCAGCTCCCTTCGTGCTCCTATCTTGGTGGTTGGGGCCCCCTCCATATAGTAACAAGTAGCTCCCTTCAAACTTCTGTAATAGTGGTTGGGGTCACTCCATATAGTAACAGACAGCTCCCTTCATACTAATGTAGTAGTGGTTTGGATCCCTCCATATAGTAACTGACATGATCCTATCTTAGTGGTTGGGGTCCCTAGATATACTAACAGACAGTTCCCTTCATATAGTTACATAGTTCGTCTGGTTGGAAAAAGACACAAGTCCATCCAGTTCAACCAATAGAAGGGAAAAAAATATATACAATCCTATATACACAATCCTATACGCACAGTTGATCCAAAAAAAGGAACAAAACCCCAACAAAGCATGATCTAGTTTGCTCCAGCAGGGGGAAAACATCCTTCCTGATTTCCTAAGAGGCAATAAGATGCTCCCTGGATCAACTTTACCTATATATGTTAGTGTCCAGTTATATTATGTGCATCTAGTAAAGAATCCAGGCCTTCAATCTACTGAGCTGACCAGAACCAGCTCTTAAAGGAATCTATTCCACATTTTTACAGCTCTTACTGTGAAGAAACCTTTACATTTTTGGATATAAAAATCTCTTTTCCCCCAGATGTAAAGAGTGCCCCCTTGTCCTCTGTGATGACCTTAAAGTGAATAACTCAACACCAAGTTCACTATATGGACCCCTTATGTATTTATACATGTTGATCATATCCCCCCTTAATCTCCTCTTCTCAAGAGAAAATAAATTACATTCCTCGACTCTTTTCTCATAGCTGAGCTCCTCCATTCCTCTTATCAGTTTGGTTGCCCTTCTCGGCACTTTCTTCAGTTCCCCAATATCCTTTTTGAGAACTGGTGCCCAAAACTGAACTGCATATTCCAGATGGACCTCATCTAATTACTAATGATTTGTACAGGGACAAAATGATATCTCGCTCTCTGGAGTCCATGCCTCTGTTAATACAAGAAAGGACTTTGCTTTGGAAACCGCAGCTTGGCATTGCATCTCAGTGGTTGGGTTTCCTCCATATAGTAACAGCTCCCGTCATGCTGCTGTCTTAGTGGTTGGGAGACACTCCAAATAGTAACACACAGCTGCTATCATACTGCAGACAGCTTTTTTAGACCCACCTTGCTTAATCATCTAACATGAACAAACAGTGAATATATTTTACTCCAGGGAAAAAAAGCCTAAAAATGTTATTAGGGTATTTTCTCTCCAGATTGAATACTTTTCCTTTCTACAGGATAGAATAAATCAGGAAACTAACACGTTATAGCCACTAGATGGAGCCAACAACCATAGTAAATAAGTATTACCTAGGATCTTTGGCCCCCAACTTTTATATTTGTGACCTAGGTGAGAATGACATATCCCCCAGGCTCCTCTCCTGCGTGGTCACACCTTTATCATCCGAGCCTTATGTCTCTTACTGGCTGCAAGAACCAGTAAGAGACATAAGGCTTCCAATCATGTCAGAGATTAGGATTGCAGCACAGAACCAGGTGAGAGCAGTGAAGTGGCAGATCACTCCAGAAGCCCTCTTGTCATTTATCTGTCCCTCCTCCATTCACAGGACACCTTGCACTCTGAGATTGTAATACTAGGAGTTTTGTGAATGGCTGAGGGGACAGAAAGGGTGAAGAAATGGTGCCATCCTTCACAGTTGCAGCCGTTGTCCCTGTTTTGCTGGAAGATCACAGCTGTGGGGGGAATCCAGCATCACCGAGGGGCCCGCAGGACCTGAGATATACTTCATTAACCACTTGCCGACCGCCCACCGTAATATTACTGAGGCAGGGCGGCTCGGGTGCATCCTACTTGACTAGAGTGCATGTGGATGGCCGCGCTCCCGCTGTGTTTAGACACAGCGGGAGGCGGGCCGCGGGAGGAGCGGCGGCAATTGCCGCTGCCCTCCTGCAATCTTCCGGGAAACCCGAGAGAAGACCCACCTGCTTATGTAAACAAAGCAGGCGGATCTTCTGTCAGACAGGCAGGAAAAGATCAGCAGTTTCAGCTAAGCTGTAACTGCAATCTGTCTGTGCCTGTCACAGAACCCCCCCCCCCCTTCACACAGTCAGTAAGCATATTAGGTATACATTTAACCCCTTTGATCACCCCCAGTATTAACCCCTTCCCTGCCAGTGTCATTTATACAGTAACAGTGCATATTATTTAGCACTGATTACTGTATTAGTGTCACTGGTCCCCAAAAAGTGTCAAAAATGTCAGTTAGGGGTCCGCAGATCGCATTACTAATAGAAAAAAAAACAAATCATAAAAAGTCCAAGAATCTATCCCGTAGCTTGTAAACGCTATAACTTTTGCGCAAACCAATTAAAATACGCTTTTTGGGATTTTTTTTACCAAAAAATATGTAGCAGAATACAAATTGGCCTAAAATGATAAAAAAAAAATCAATTTTTAACATTTTTTTATTAGGAATGTTTTATAGCAGAAAGTAAAAAATTTTTGTCTCAAAATCGTCTCTCTTTGTTTGTTTATAGCGCAAAATCTTAAAACTGCAGAGGTGATCAAATACCACGAAAAGAAATCTCTATGTGTGGGGAAAAAAGGACATCAATGGTATTTGGGTACAGCGTCGCACGACCGTCCTTAAAGTAATGCAGTGCCGAATCGCAAAAATGGCCTGGTCATTAGGGGGTAAAACCTTCCGGGGCTGAAGTGGTTAAAACCAGTGCTGTATGCCCGAAAAAAATTGTACTAGACTGCAGCTTTACGTGTGTATGCATCAAATTGTCTTTACATTGTTTTCCAATTTGAATGACTAATCCATTCTGCTATACTGTATTTGTGCAAAAATGTTCAAAATGAATCGATTTTCTTCTTTCTCCAGGTTCCTTTCCTGTGCTCCACCAAGGAGACAACATCTGTAACCAAACACTCCGAACGGTACTTGAATAACAGAGACCATGTCACTTTTGAGAACTTTCCAAAAACTCTTGCCAATGCAAACATTTCTGTGAAGTATCTGTGTACCCGGCCTTGCACGGTGCACATGGATGTTGTGGCTTCCTCAGAGTTTAGAACTGGGATTGTAGTATTTAAAAAGTCTTGGAAGAATGAGAAACATGTCCATGAGCTATGGAGCCGGTTGGTAAACTTGATGCTTCCCAGTGTTATGGTCTACAGGAGTGACGATATGCAGCACAGCATAGACGTGTACTACGCCGCCCTCCGAGCTTGGGTGGTGCACGACGACCACATACCAAAGGACTCCAGACACAATGAAACCATTTTCTATGCAGCAGCAAAGGCTTTTAAAGTGATGGATACCAGTCCACCACATCAACGTCCTTACAAAGACCATCAGATATGTAGGACATGGTACTTAGAGCACAGGTGGAGAAGAAAAGAAAAATCCATATCTGTGTGTCCATTTGAAACAGGTAAGTTTATATGTTCTCTAAAAATCATTAGAAAGAGGTCATTATGCATTAAACTACCCAATCACAAAACTTTTTTTTTTTTTTGTAGCACCCTTCTATTTTAAAGTAGGCTGCAAGGTAAATTTAGTTTTGCTCCTCTGTAAACACTGGAGCAGGGGTGGATTGCTTAGGGCCACTCAGTGTTTCACAGATTGCTGTCTTCTAGAGTGTTCTGGAAGCATAGTGGGAGGGAGAGCAGAACGGGCAGCCTGAATATTTAGGTAAATCCAGCCAATCCCTGGGGAGGTGTGTCCAGAAGGTGGAGGGGGAGCCCATAAGTAGTCTGAGGCCTAAGCAGCAAGAGGGAGTTCCTGGGTCCAGTCCTTCAGGAGGGGACCCCTGTGCAGGAGCTCTGCCCCTGGGGCAGAGAGAGACAGAATGGAAGGCAGAGGGGCCTTTGAAGACATTGAGGTCCCAGCTATGCTTTGAGCTGTATCCAGAGACTGAGCAGAGCCACAAAGGAGTTAGTGGGAGGAAGCCACTGTGGGACTGAGTGAGCAACTGATCCTGCTACACAGAGGAGAAATGACTGAGGGGTGCCAACAAGTGCAGTGCAGCCAGGAGTTTTACAAAAAAAACAGGAGCATGCAATACTGCTTAGAAGTGTGCCCCGTACAGCCAGGACTTGTGCAAGACAGCCAAGAGGATACAGTGCAGACAGGTTTTGCAATTCAGCCTGCATTTTTGTATAGAGCAGCAAGAAGCCAAGCAGTTCTTAAGTAGTTCTACAGTTCCGACTTATCCCATGCTCCCCATCCCTATCCAAGTTACTGTTCTAATAAAAAACAAAAAAAGAAACCCCTAGACTAATTTTAAACTATTGGAAGAATGCAGAAAATGCTGTCTGCCTGGGTGAATGCACTCTAAGGGGGGGAATTAACCAAATTCACCAGCAGCTCTTTCAGGGGTGCCCTAAATTTTTCATTTTGGATAAAGTAAGACAAGGTTTTACCACCTGTTAGTTTTTTTTTTTTTTTTTTCTCAATTGTGTTCTATTGGGGAAATTTCCCTTTACTTCCTGTCCCCTAGCCAAAACAGGAAGTGAGAGGAAATCCCTCCAAAGTGAGGGAATCCCTGGTTGTCACCAGAACTAGCGTCCCCATTGAAAGATATCTCCTCTATACCTGTTCTGATGACAACCCAAAATTTGTGATTTTTGTTTGCTTTCACTTCCGGAGCTAACAGTAAACATGACAAATAGAGAGGGCGAATCTCCGTAATAGGGCACTGAGAGCAAAAAACATTGATTTGTATTTGTTTAAGTCTGCTAATGTCTTCTATAGCTATTAACACGTATTCACTTTTTCCAGGAACTGTTTGGACCTGTTGGTCACCGCTGCTGCTCCTGGCTGATATGTCAATATCAACAATGTATATTCAGCAAACAGGCCGTATAATATGCAGGATCTTGCTAGCAGTAAGATCCTACATATTTGCATGTAACCTTTGTGCAAGAATTACATGAGGGTAGCATACAGGGATCTTATTGGTCATCACTACGGCTGACATTTCTATATCACCAATGTGTAATCACCGGTGCCCTGTGCTGCAGATTACACGCTGTTGTCCTGGATAGTTCAATGATGTGCCATGTGAAGAATCACCTCAGGTGTTTATTTATAAATGACTGCCAGAGGTCATTCTGCACCAGTGGCAGCTGGTGCTACATCAATCGGGGGGGCAGTGGCCTCAGACAGACCCCCCCCCCAATCACTCCAGCCCGCACCATCATATCCCCCCCGTTCCAGTTTACTTACCTCTGCGGAACTGACAGGCGGCGGCTTCCCCCTAAATCTCCATGTTCCCTCTCGGCGGTCGTCTCCTCCCTCCTTCTTGGCCAATAGGATGCCTTCTCCTTTCGGCCAATCGGGAAACAGGTCTCAGGACCCGCTTCCTGATTGGCCGAGAGGAGAATCAGTGTGGCAATAGCAAAGCTTAATTCGCTATTGTCACACAAGTGGGTGGGCTTGGGGCGCAGTGCTCTGCGCCCCGAGCCCACCCTTTTTTGAAGCCTATTAGAGCCTCTGGCTCTAATCACATGCTTCAAAAAAAAAAAAAAAATCCCCCATCGGAATCCATGCACCCAGCGCCTTGCATTTAGATAAGGGGGCCGGACGCATGGATAGGGAGGGGGCAGCACCCCTGCGCCCCTAATGGACGGGCCGCCACTGTTCTGCACATGTGCCACTTTAGTGTCTCATTCAGATCAACAGTGTGTAATCAGCGGCATGGGCACATTGTTGATATTGACTTGTTGGCCCTAGAAACACTAGCAGCCAATAGTGTCCCTGTACACTGTCCTCTGCTTTTATACAATGCATAATTGTTACATGCATACCGCAAATATGAAGGATCTTGCTGCCAGCAAGATCCTGAATATTATATGGACGTATTAGGGATACGACTGTGTGCATGAGCCCTGACTGTGCACAACTGTGACAATGCCCAATTTGTATTGTATCTTTATTTTTTTGTTTTATATCAGTTTAATTCCATGTATTATTTGCACACTCGTTAGTTGTGTATTGTATGGCTGCAGCAAAGGTTGAAGTGTAAAATGCACCAGCAAATTGAATGCGGAAAGTTCTTTACTGTAGTCAGTTTTCGGGCTAATTGGTTGCAAAACTTATAACATCCCCCTGCGTAGTTTGTCCTTGATTCTTGAGGAATAAACTGAAAAAACTATCTGTGCTGCCATATACAACCATCTGCACCACCCGTGTAATGTTGTATAATAAAGGATTTAGTACAACAGGAAGTGTAGATACAGAATCTGGTTTGACAAGGATATGCAAATGAATTATTATCTGATTGCTGCTTATCTGATCTATAATCTCTCCAATAGATCTGAGTGGGTGGGTCTATGAAGAAACCTGGGGCTACACATGTCATTCTTCCAGTTACTGTTCTTCACCAGATCACTGGATCATAGTGACCAGGATATTTAACCACTTCTAGACTGGAAGGATTTGCCCGAATTAATGACCAGGCCATTTTTTGCTATTCGGCACGGCCTTATTTAACGAAAAATTGCACTGCCGTGCGACGCTTTACCTAAATAAAATTGATGTCCTTTTTCCCCACAAATAGAGCTTTCTTTTGGTGGTATTTGATCACCTCTGCGATTTTTATTTTTTGCTCTATAAACAAAAAAAAGAGCGACAATTCTGAAGAAAAAAAAAAACAATATTTTTCACATTCTGCTATAAAACATTCCCCCCAAAAAAAAATGAAAAAATCAAAATTTTTTTAACATTTTAGAACTATTGTTTTCTGCTACATATTTTTGGTAAAAAAAATCGCAATAAGCATATTTTGATTGGTTTGCGCAAAAGTTATCACATCTACAAACTACGGGAAAGATTTATGTAATTTGTATTGTTTTTTGTTTTTTTTACTAGTAATGGCGGCGATCTGCGATTTTTAGCAGGACTGCAACATTGCGGCGGACAGATCGGACCCCTAACTGACATTTTTGACACTTTTGGGGGGATCAGTGACATTACTACAGTAATCAGTGCTAAAAATATGCACTACTACTGTAATAATGACACTGGCAGGGAAGGGGTTAACACTGTGGATGATCAAGAGGTTAAATGTGAGCCTAGGGGCGTGATTTTAACTGTATGGGGGCGGGGCTTATGAAATGATCACAGAGACTTCTGATCCTATATAGAAGGATCACAGGTACTCTGTGATCATTCCAGAGAGAAGAACAGTCAGCTGTGTTTACAACAGCTGACCGTTTTCTCTCAGCGGGGAACGACTGCGGGTGTCAGGCGGCAATCGGAGCGCCGTCCCCGCTGCCGAGTGGGGGCGGGAGCGCGCTGCTGGCAGTGCACGCTCACCCCTTAGCTGCAGGCTCACAACTGCCGTATACCTACGTTGGTTTGCGCAGGAGGGGCTGCCTGCCGCAGTGTAACTGCGGCAGGTGGTCCTTAAGTGGTTAATACTCAGGATGACCCAAAACTATCATCTTTTTTTTTTTTTTTTCAATCAGATAGTTTTTATTGAAATTTTCCATTTTCAGTTACAGATAAAATAACATTAACCAGAAAGTTAAATAAAAACAAAAGACAGAAACAAATTGAACTGAAATCAGTACAAGCACATTGTGCATTCCAAATATTACAGTACGTACATCAGTAGGTCAGCAACTACAGGTGCATCTCAAAAAATGGGAATATCATCAAAAAGTTTATTTTTTCCAGTAATTAAATTCAAAAAGTGCAACTCATATATAGATTAATTACACACAGGGCCATATATTTCAAGCATGTCTTTCTTTTTATTTTAATGATAATGGATTACAGCTGGTGAAAACCCCAAATCTCAGAAAATTTGAATGTCACACTGGTGTCACACTCTAATCAGCTAATTAACTCAAAACACCTGTAAAGGTTTCCTGAGCCTTTAAATGGTCTCTGTCTGGTTCAGTAGGTTACGCAATTATGGGGAAGACTGCTGACTTGACAGTAGTCCAGAAGACAGTCTTTGACACTCTCCACAAGGAAGGTAAATCACAAAAGATCATTGCTAAAGAAGCTGGCTGTTCACAGAGTGCTGTATCCAAGCATATTAATGTAAAGTTGCGTGGAAGGAAAAAGTGTGGTAGAAAAAGGTGCACAAGCAACAAGGATAACTGCAGCCTTGAGAGGATTGTGAAGCAAAAGCCATTCAAGAATTTGGGGGAGATTCACAAGGCATGGACTACGGCTGGTGTCAGTGCTTCAAGAGCCACCACACACAGATGTATCCAGGACATTAGCTACAATTGTTGCATTCCTTGTGTCGCACCACTCCTGATTTAGAGACAATGACAGAAGCGTCTTACCTGGGCTAAGGAGAAAAAGGACTGGATTGTTGCTCAGTGGTCCTAGGTCCTCTTTTCAGGTGAAACTAAATTTTGCATTTCATTTGTAAATCAAGGTCTCAGAGTCTGGAGGAAGAGTGGAGAGGCACAGAATCCAAGTTCCATAAGGTCCAGTGTGAAGTTTCCAGAGTCAGTGAAGATTTGGGGAGCCATGTCATCAGCTGGTTTTGGTCCACTGTGTATTATCATTCCAAAGTCAACACAGCCCTCTACCAGGAAATTCTAGAGCACTTCATGCTTCCCTCTGCTGACCAGCTTTATGGAGATGCTGATTTAATTTTCCAGCAGGACTTGGCCCCTGCCCACACTGCCAAATGTACCAGTGCCTGGTTTAATGATCATGGTATCACTGTGCTTCATTGGCCAGCATTGATGCAGTAATTTATGCAAAAAGAGCCCGGACCAAGTATTGAGTGCATACTATACTGTACATGGACATACTTTTCAGTAAGCCAATATTTTTGTATTAAAAATCCTTTTTTTTATTGGTCTTATGTAATATTCTAATTTTCTGAGATACTGAATTTTGGGTTTTCACTAGCTGTAAGCCATAATCATCAAAATTAAAGAAAAAAAAATGCTGGAAATATATCACTCTGTGTGTAACACATCTATATATTATATGTTTCACTTTTTGAATTGAATTACTGAAATAAAATAACTTTTTGATCATATTCTATTTTTTTGACATTCGCCTGTAAGCGAGAGTAGCCAGTAACCCCCAGCCTGAAGACTCTCTACGCTACGCCTGTACAACCATAAATATACAATCGTGAAAGTTCAAACTGATTACGCCCATGTCCCCTAGTCTGTTGAAGGCCGTATTGAGGTTTGGGTTGACTCAGCGAAAGACAAGTTTTTTTTTTTTTAATTGATTAGGGCAACCCCTATGTTTACAAGTCCGTTCTTCCATTTGCAAGTCAGAATTAATAGCATCCCTCTATTGTGGGGAAGTCAGAGGTGTAGGTGAAAGCCATCTCTGTAAAATTAGATTTTGAGTGAAGAATACGGCCCTTGTCCATAGTAGGCTAGCATCAGCAGGGAGTACCTCCTCTGGGACAATTCCCAGGATGCCAAATTTTGGATCTAGAGGATAAAACTATCATTTTATTTCTGGGATAATGCTGGGGCAGGCTTTGTGTAAAAGGAACTTTTATGTGGAATGCCATGGATTTTAGTTAGTAGAGTTGCAGAAAATCCACACCACTCTGAACTGCAAAAATTATTTTCAGTTGTATGTAAAATAGAATGCCAACCAGGGAGACCGTCCCCGCTATATGTGTCACCCATATAAGGAACAAAAGGCTGCACACCAATGACATCACAATGTAAAGACAAGCTTTACTAGACCAAGTGGTTAGGTAGTACGTCCTGGTTTGAGAACCACCCGTCCCTAACATGCTTCACTCCTAGGAGCTTAGTTCTAGAGACTAAATTCTCAGATGAAGACTCTAATGGGTTGATATATAAAACTGGAGAGTGAAAAATCTGTTGCAGCTGTGCATGGCAGCCAATCAGCTTCTATCATCAGCTTGTTTAATTAAAGCGTTTGTTTACCCAAAACTTCATATTCCTGATATGTGGCTGCTGTACCACGTACTTGTATGAGAAAGTCTCCTGTTCTCTTTGTATGGCTTCCTTTTTGTAAATTCACTGGTGTTCCTCACAGTCCCTCTGCTTTCCTATTAAAAAGTGACTACACTAAGCAGGAGAGCACATCGTGGTCAGTTCTCTAGCTACGCTGGGAACTCAGTGTACTCTCCTCCAATGATAAGACTTGTCCTGACATGCCCCTGCTGCACGGCCATTCACTGGGAAGCTCAGTGGGCTGTTGCTTCTCCTCCCTCCAGCTCTTATGCAGCTGAGAACAAAAGGAATGTTCTGATGAAGAACTCTGAGATCTGATGAAGAGGGTTCTCCCTTGAAACGCGTCAATCCCTGGTGTCTCTGCCAGTCCCTCTGCTTTCCTATTACAAACTGAGCACACTAGGCATGAGAGCACAATGGTCAGTTTTCAAGCTGTGCTGAGAACTCATGTCCCCCCTGCACAGCCTTTTCACTGGGAAGATTAGTGTGCTACTGTTTCTCCTCCCAGAGCAGCTTATGCAGCTGAGAACAGAGGATATATGATCACTTAAAAACAGGGAGAAGAAAAGTTATTTATAATATTTTTTTTTATATATATATATACATAAATGTTTTGCCTTTCAATCCTATTTTACACTGGGTGAATTGTTTTACAAGGTGAAGGTTTACATATAGTTTAAAATCTTTGTGGGAACAGTTTGGGATTGACCCATTCCTGTTCCAACATGACTGCTCACCAGTGCACAAAGCAAGGGCCATATAGATATGGATGACAGAGTTTGGGGTGGAGGAAATTGACTAGCCTACGCAGAGTCCTGACCTCAACCCAATCAAACACCAGCTGCAAAGGGTGGGCCAACTCAATATTGAACCCTACAGACTTAGGCCCCTTTCACACTATCCGTCCGTCGGACGGATTCAGTTTTTCTCAGCGGGGGATCGACCTGCCGAGCTGTCAGTTCCCCATGCATCTCTATGGGGGAAATCGGATGGGAACGGACCATTGGGGAAGGACAGAAGTGAGGGATTCTAACAGCCTCTATCCACATCTAAAGAACTTAAAGAGGTTGTTTTTTTCAACCTGAAAGAGAAACACATAATGAGCTAGTATGCATCGCACACTAGCTCATTATGAAATACTTACCTTAGAACGAGCCCCCGCCGTGCCGCCCGCTTACCTCAATGACGGGCGACATGTTCAGTCGCCCGTCTTCCGGGATCGCGGCATCCGGCCATCTGATTAGCTGGAGCCGCGGTGACGTCACTCCCGCCCATGCGCGCGCGAGCCGACGATCACGGCACGGGTCTCTGAAGGAGCGGCACCAGCAGCCGTTCCTTTAGAGCGCATGCGCCATTGATGTCACTGGCTGCATGTAAGGTAAATATCTCCTAAACGGTACATGTTTAGGAGATATTTAAAGTACTTATAGGTAAGCCTTATCATAGGCTTACCTATGGGTACAAGTGTCAGAGGAGGGTTTACTTCCTCTTTAAGTATTGGACTTTTATTTTATTCAAATGTAGGTCTTGAAAAAACCTTACAATTGTGTAGAAGAAGTGGATGTCTGGGTGCAAATCGGTGAAAGGAAGTGAAAGTGGACGGTTTGTCATGATGCCATCCCTACACTGTTCTGATGTGTTCCATTCATTTCCTTGTTTACTGTGGCATTAATCATACAAGACATGTTAAAGCTGACATAGGTAAAGAGACAACAGTAGGCAATGTCACAGAAAAGTCCTCGTAGCTGAGATCCTCGTAGCTGAGATTCCAGAAGATCAGCACACGCATCACACTGTTTTCTCTCTGTAATCTCAATAGGATTAGTTTAGCGATGATTTGAGTTGATTGGAGAACACTTGTCACCAGGGAGGAGAGATGTGATGGGTGACGCACATACAGTGCGTAGAAGTTATCCTGCTGGTGGTCATGATAAGATAAACTTTTATATTTTTTATGACAAGATGATAGCTAACATCAAAAACAGTCAAAATAAGGGCTTAAATACAGTGTACATCCCATAACTGATATCCAATTTAGTCTTCGGTACCTATGATCCTCCCAGTTACCATGACTGCCGGTTCACACTGTTCCGACTTGTCAGGCGACTTGGTCGCCTGACAAGTAGCGGTCCATGCTGTGCAATGGTTCCCATTCTAATAAGAGCAACTCAAGTCGCTCCGACTTAGAAAAGGGTTCCTGCACCTTTTTTTTGCAAAGTCGGAGCGACTTGCATTAACTTCCATTATGTGAAGTCGTTGCAAGCCGCGCCGAAGTCGCGGTGCACGGGCGACGGCATTAGTCGTCCGAAGTCGGGTCGGATCAGTGTGAACCGACACTGAAGGTTTGGTTCATTAATCCCTTTCACAGCAGTGTCAAAACAAATCTCCGTGCTTGAACACCGTTTTACAAGTTTGACATGTGTAATGCCTCGTTTCCACTGAGCGGTTCGATTCGGTTCGGTACGGTTCAGAATGGTGCACCTTGATCAGGCTTGTGTTTCCACTGCCAACAGTACCTCAGCTCAACAGTACCTCAACAGTGTAGCTCCACCCTGTTGGTACGGTACTAATGTGCTTGGTATCCCAAAAAAAGGGTCCCAAAAAGTGGTACAGTACGGTTTGGAATTAGGGTACCATTCACAACTTTTGACAATGGAAACGGCAAAAATTGCGTACCGAACTGAACCGTACCGCTCAGTGGAAATGAGGCATTAGTGTATCCCCCTGGTCCTAAACTGGGGCTACTATGTAACCACTTGACCCCCAGGGAATTTTACCCCCTTCATGACCAGGCTATTTTTTGCGATACACACAAAAAGGACCCTGTACAGATACAGGAAGAAGAAGCTATGTGGTAGACAAAAATAATGGACAGAGGAATACTCCAAAAAACTGTATACTTTAAAAAAATGATGATTTCCAAATAATCAAGATGCCCAGGCTGTAGCAAAACACTGTTGCTGTAATGAATGTGAGATGACACACTAGTGCACAAAAATACAAGACAAAACATAAAACTGTGTGATAACACGTCCGGACATCAGGTGCTCCTTCCACTTGGATAGATTTTCAGCAGAAAATACCGCTTCAGACCTTTTACCAAGAACCATATAAAATAGAGAATTCCTCCGATGGCAAGTCCCTGGGAGCTCGAGCTATGGAGGACCAGGAGGGACCAGGAGGGATAAGGGAGGGGAGAGGGAGAAGATGGTTAGGAATAGGGAGAAAGAAGAGAAGATGATATTCCATGGACCAAAGTCCATGGCTCAAATTATTATTAATATTATTTCAGGTACTTATATAGCGCTGTCAGTTTATGCAGCGCTTTACATATACAGTGCCTTGCGAAAGTATTCGGCCCCCTTGAACTTTGCGACCTTTTGCCACATTTCAGGCTTCAAACATAAAGATATAAAACTGTAATTTATTGTGAAGAATCAACAAGTGGGACACAATCATGAAGTGGAACAAAATTTATTGGATATTTCAAACTTTTTTAACAAGTAAAAAACTGAAAAATTGGGCGTGCAAAATTATTCAGCCCCCTTAAGTTAATACTTTGTAGTGCCGCCTTTTGCTGCGATTACAGCTGTAAGTCGCTTGGGGTATGTCTCTATCAGTTTTGCACATCGAGAGACTGAAATTTTTGCCCATTCCTCCTTGCAAAACAGCTCGAGCTCAGTGAGGTTGGATGGAGAGCGTTTGTGAACAGCAGTTTTCAGTTCTTTCCGCAGATTCTCGATTGGATTCAGGTCTGGACTTTGACTTGGCCATTCTAAAACCTGGATATGTTTATTTGTGAACCATTCCATTGTAGATTTTGCTTTATGTTTTGGATCATTGTCTTGTTGGAAGACAAATCTCTGTCCCAGTCTCAGGTCTTTTGCAGACTCCATCAGGTTTTCTTCCAGAATGGTCCTGTATTTGGCTCCATCCATCTTCTCATCAATTTTAACCATCTTCCCTGTCCCTGCTGAAGAAAAGCAGGCCCAAACCATGATGCTGCCACCACCATATTTGACAGTGGGGATGGTGTGTTCAGGGTGATGAGCTGTGTTGCTTTTACGCCAAACATACCGTTTTGCATTGTTGCCAAAAAGTTTGATTTTGGTTTCATCTGACCAGAGCACCTTCTTCCACATGTTTGGTGTGTCTCCCAGGTGGCTTGTGGCAAACTTTAAACGACACTTTTTATGGATATCTTTAATAAATGGCTTTCTTCTTGCCACTCTTCCATAAAGGCCAGATTTGTGCATTATATGACTGATAGTTGTACTATGGACAGAGTCTCCCACCTCAGCTGTAGATCTCTGCAGTTCATCCAGAGTGATCATGGGCCTCTTGGCTGCATCTCTGATCAGTCTTCTCCTTGTATGAGCTGAAGTGGTCTGATACTCCTTCCATTTCAATATTATCGCTTGCACAGTGCTCCTTGGGATGTTTAGGGAAATATTTTTGTATCCAAATCTGGCTTTAAACTTCTCCACAACAGTATCTCGGACCTGCCTGGTGTGATCCTTGTTCTTCATGATGCTCTCTGCGCTTTAAACGGACCTCTGAGACTATCACAGTGCAGGTGCATTTATACGGAGACTTGATTACACACAGGTGGATTCTATTTATCATCATTAGTCATTTAGGTCAACATTGGATCATTCAGAGATCCTCACTGAACTTCTGGAGAGAGTTTGCTGCACTGAAAGTAAAGGGGCTGAATAATTTTGCACGCCCAATTTTTCAGTTTTTTATTTAACAAAATTTTAAATATCCAATAAATTTCGTTCCACTTCATGATTGTGTCCCACTTGTTGTTGATTCTTCACAAAAAATTACAGTTTTATATCTTTATGTTTGCAGCCTGAAATGTGTCAAAAAGGTCACAAAGTTCAAGGGGGCCAAACACTTTCACAAGGCACTGTACATTATACATTCACATCAGTCTCTGCCCTCAAGGAGCGTACAATCTAAGGTCCCTAACTCACATTCATACATAGTAGGGCCAATTTTATACAGGATCCAATTAACCTACCAGCATGTCTTTGGAGTGTGGGAGGAAACCAGAGTACCCAGAGGAAACCCACACAGGCACAGGGAGAACATGCAAACTCCAGGCAGGTAGTGTTGTGGTTGGGATTCAAACCACCGACCTTCTTGCTACTAGGTGAAAGTGCTAACCACTACACCACTGTGCCACCCCATATTGACCAGAATCCTGTTGGGGATCCCTTCTAATGTTGATTGATGAGTAGACCAAGTCCATCAAAACCAATGCTGATCTCCCCTAGATGAAGCTGGGGAAAAGGGTTTCCATTGCAAACGTGGAACTGTAATTACAGTGAAAGGACGAATCCCCTCTATTTATGGACAGACTTGTATGGCTAGTATTTTTTGCGATATGGCACTGTGTTACTTTAACCACTTGCCTACAGTGCACTTTCACCCCCTTCCTGCCCAGACTGATTTTCAGCTTTCAGCGCTCTCACACTTTGAATGACAATTACTCAGTCATGCAACACTGTACCCATAAAAAATTTGCGTCCTTTTTTTCACACAAATAGAGCTTTCTTTTGATGGTATTTAATCACTACTGGGTTTTTTATTTTTGGTGCTATAAATAAAAAAAGACTGAAAATATTGTGAAAAAACGCATTTTTCTTTGTTTCTGTCATAAAATTTAGCAAATGAGTAATTTTTCTTCACAAATTTTGGCCAAAATTTATACTGCTACTTATCTTTGGTAAAAATAACCCAAATAAGTGTATATTATTTGGTCTTTGTTAAAGTTATAGAGTCCACAAGTTATGGTGCTAATCATTGAAAATTGATCACACTTGACCACACCTGATGTACTGAAGGCCTATCTCATTTCTTGAGACACTAAAAAGTCAGGAAAGTACAAATACCCCCCAAATGACCCCTTTTTGGAAAGTAGACATTCCAAGGTATTTAATAAGGTGCATGGTGAGTTTTTTGAAGTTGTCATTTTTTCCCACAACTCTTTGCAAAATGAAGATTTTTTTTGTTTTGTTTTTTTTTTTTTTTACAAATTTGACGTATTAACAGGTTATTTCTCTCACACAGCATATGTATACTTGCAACTACACCCCAAAACACATTCTACTACTCCTCCTGAGTATGGCGATACCACATGTGTGAGACTTTTTCACAGCCTGTCCACATACAGAGGCCTAACATCCAAGTAGTACCGTCCGGCATTCTAGGAGCACAAATTACACATATCATTTCCTGACAACCTATCGCACTTTTGAAGGCCCTGGAGCACCAGGACAATGGAAACCCCCATAAAATGACCCCATTTTGGAAAGCAAACAGCCCAACGTATAATTTTTGAGGCATAATGAGTCTTTTGAACATGTCATTTTTTTCCACAAGTTTTTGGAAAATGTGGAAAGAAAATGAAAACACATTTTTTTTACACAAAGCTGTCCATTTATGCAATATTTCTAACACATAGCATGTACATAGCAAAAATTGCACCCCAAAATACATTCTGCTATTCCTCCTGAGTATGGCGACCACATGTGTAACACTTTTTCACAGCCTGGCCACATACATAGGCCTAACATCCAAGTAGCGCTTTACACAAAGTTGTCCATTTATCCACTTTAAGACTAGGCCTATTTTTGACACTTGGTGTTTACAAGCTAAAATCATTTTTTTTGCTAGAAAACTACTTGGAACCCCCAAACATTATATATTTTTTTTAGCAGAGACCCTAGAGAATAAAATGGAGATCGTTGCAATATTATTTATCACACCATATTTGCGCAGCAGTCTTCCAAATGCGATTTTTTTTTTTGATAAAAATTCACTTTTTTGAACTAAAAAATAAGAAAACAGCAAATTTAGCCCAATTTTTTTCCATAATGTGAAAGATAATGTTACGCCGAGTAATTAGATACCCAACATGTCATGCTTCAAAATTGCGCATGCTCACAGAATGGCGCCAAACATTGGTACTTAAAAAACCACATAGGCAACATTTTAAAAATTTCTGCAGGTTACTAGCTTAGAGTTACAGAGGAGGTCTAGGGCTCAAATTATTGCTCTCGCTCTAACGATCGCGGTGATACCTCACATGTATGGTTTGAACACCGTTTACATATGTGGGCGGGACTTGCGTATGCGTTTGCTTCTGCGCGCGAGCTAACGGGGACAGGGCGCTTTATTTTTTTTTTTTCTATTTATTTTACTTATTATTTTTTTATTTTTACACAGTTTAAAAAAAAATTGTTTTGATCACTTTTAATTCCTATTGCAAGGAATGTAAACATCCCTTGTAATAGAAATAGGCATGACAGGTCCTCTTTATTGTGAGATCTGGGGTCAAAAAGACCTCACACCTCACAACTACACTAAAAAAGAAAAAAAAAAAAAAATTGTTGAAAGAGGAAAAAGAAAAAAAAAAAAGCGGCCCTTTAAACCGGTTGCTAGGCAACGTCTTTTGACGTAGCTCCGGTCCTCCAAGACCATAGAGTCGAGTGAGGGCCATCTTGCCCTCACTCGACTTCCTGTCTCTGAGGATCCAGGACCGGATAGTTCTCCCCGCTGCCGGCGGGTCCAGTAAGCTGGGAAAACGTCTGGGACGCGGCAGGAGGGGGGGGGGCACCTCTTCCCCTGCACCGTAAGGGTAATTCCACAGCGAATCCGCCACTGGGACCACCCTTATCTGAAAGCCGACCGCCCACCGTTTCAAAAAATACCGGGGTTATGGGGGCTATCTGCTGCCATAACCCCAGTATTTAGCTTTTAATGGCCGACGCATATAGTCGTTAGGCGGTCAGTAAGTGATTGCATGTATATGGCAAACAGGTGACGATGACTGATGGGGTGACAGGTGATGATGACTGATGGGGTGACAGGTGACAATGACTGATGGGGTGACAGGTGACAATGGCTGATGGGGTGACAGGTGACGATGATTGATGAGGTGACAGGTGATGATGATTGATGAGGTGACAGGTGATGATGATTGATGAGGTGACAAGTGACGATGATTGATGGGGTGACAGATGACAATCACTGACGGGGTGACATGTGACGATGATTGATGGGGTGACATGTGACGATGATTGATGGGGTGACAAGTGACGATCACTGATGGGGTGACAAGTGACGATGATTGATAGGGTGACAGATGACGATGACTGATGGGGTGACAGGTGACGATGACTGATGGGGTGACAGGTGACGATGACTGATGGGGTGACAGGTGACGGTGATTGATGGGGTGACAGGTGACAGGCGATGGTCACTGATGGGTGACAGGTGACGGGCGATGGTGCACGGCGGTACTGATGGCAGTCTCTGGTGACCGGTGAACTTTAGGCTACGTTCACATGTGAGCGTAGCGATCGCCGGCAGAATCACTGCGATTCTGCCCGCGATCCAGAAATCATTGCAAATTGCGGGACGCCTGTACGTTGCCCGTGATTTGCAATAGCACCCCAAACGCTGTGCGATGTTGCTGCGATCTCCGCCTGCCGAATCGAGGTAACAGCACGCAAACAACGCATGACGCCCCAAAGAAGCTCTTGTACCTTTTTTGGGCGTCATGCGTTGTTTGCGCGATGTTACCGCGATTCGGCAGGCGGAAATGGCGGCAACATCGCACAGCGTTTGGGGTGCTATTGCAAAAAACGAGCAACGCACAGGCGTCCCGCAATTTGCAATGATTTCCTGATCACGGGCAGAATCGCTGTGATTCTGCCCGCGATCGCTGCGCTCACATGTGAACGGTATGGGTGTCAATTTCTGGGCACTGATGAGGTGACTGTTGGGTGACAGGTGACATGGGGGGGGGGGGCTGAGGACTGTGTGGGGACCTTTATTGGTGTGATTTTACTGTGATTTTTACTTTTACAGGTGTAAAGAGCAGTAACTCACTATTTCTAGCTCTTCTCCCCTCACCCTGGAAACTGTATGAGGAGAGAAGAGCTAGTAACAGTGAGTTACTGCTCTTTGTTTACATTTTGTGATCGGCTGTGAATGGATTCATAGCCGATCACATAGTAAACAGTCACTGTCAGTGACTGTTTACTACTGCCGGTGACAGCTGTGTTCCTACGGAACACAGTGCCACCGACATGACCGCGCTGCGCGCTCCCGATCGCGCATGCGCGGTCTTCTGACGGCATCTACTGTTGTGATCGGCTATGTCATTGCAACATAGCCGATCACGTGGGAAACAGCCATGCCTATTGGCTGTTTCCCCCCTGCCGGTGACCGGCTGTGTCCCGGGGACACGCCGACACCGGCAGTGCACGGCGGCGCGCCCGCGATCCTGGGTCACGTCATATGACGTCCGCCCAGGATAATAGCCGCACCGTCCCGCCGTCATATGACGGCGGGCGGGCGGTAAGTGGTTAAGGCCGGGTTTACATATGAGAGAATTGGATGCGGCATTCACCGCATCCAATTCGCATGACATGCAAATTTGACCGGCTCTTAATAGAGTCGGTTCACACAAGTCTGGCATTTAAAAGGGTCCTGTGCATTTTTGGGTCCAGTTCAGGTGTAAATTAAGGCGAAAATTCAGACCTGAATTGCACCTTAACCAGTGAAAAGTAACACACCGGACCCAGGCTGAAAACCGCGGTCGCACATATTTGAACCCAGCTTTACTGACAATTGTGCAGTCACACAACGCTGTACCCAACTAAAATTAGTTTTTTCCCACAATTAGAGCGTTCTTTTGCTGGTATTTGATAACTACTGCATTTTTTATTTTTTGCGGTATAAACAAAAAAAACCCGAAAATTTTGAAAAAATAATATTTTTTACTTTCTGCTATAAAACATATCAAAAAAATTTCTTTTTAAATCAAATTGTAGGCCAACATGTGTTCTGCTACTTATTTTTGGTTAAAAAATCCCAATAAGAATATATTGATTGGTTTACACAAAGGTTATAATGTCTACAAACTATGGGATATATACTGGAATTTTTATTTATTTATAGGTTTTGTACTAGTGATCTGTGACTTATAGTGGGACTGCGATATTGCAATGGACATTCAGACACTGACACTTTTGACACTTTGTGGGAACCAGTGATGCAAACACTGTGATCAGTGCTAAAAATATTCACTGTCATTGTACTATTGACACTGACTGGGAAAGTGTTAAACAGCTAGGATGATCAAAGGGTTAAATGTGTGCCTAGCCAGTGTTAGTGTGTTCTATGTAGGGTGCTTTTACTAAGTAAAGTGATGGATTTTATTTCCCTACAAAGCAGGGAAAGAAAATGTATCACTTCCCCGCTGTCAGGACAGAGCTCTGCCTTGTTTACGTAGACAGAGCTTCATTCTGTATGTTGTGCGGGCAGACATCCATTGGCCGGCACCCACTGATCAGCTTCTGCTGAGACAAATCACAGCAGATATGGTGCCTCGGCGATGCGCGTGCACACCCCCTACCTGGAAGTGCAGAATCACACACACATATATATATATATATATATATATATATATACACACACACACACAGAATCTCACAAAATTAAGTACACCCCTCACATTTTTTTAAATATTTTAATTAGGGATGCACCGAAATGAAAATTTTGGGCCGAAACCGAAACCGAAAATGCAGGATGCCCTTGGCCGAAAACCGAAACCGAAACCGAAAATGACTTTTTCCCCCAAAAAAATTTAAAATGGATAG
Organism: Pelophylax lessonae; assembly: GCF_965119305.1. NCBI lineage: Eukaryota > Metazoa > Chordata > Amphibia > Anura > Ranidae > Pelophylax > Pelophylax lessonae. The sequence goes on from NC_138768.1 coordinate 772,461,063, forward strand.
AACAGGGGCATACACCAAAAACAGGCAGGCGTACACCTGTCGCTGCCACCCTGTCACAGTATATGTACTGTGACGGGTTGGCAAGAGGTTAATTTAATTACCAATGGTATTTGTATTATGAAGCATGAGGGGTTAATGTATTGCCACTGCTGGTCACTCATCTATTAGTGACTGACCAGTGGCAGGTAATTAACCCCTTTGTGCTGCATTAGTGCAACCAGTATCAGTGTTAATTAACACTGGTTGCACTGATACTGGTTGCACTAATGCAGCACAAAGGGGTTAATTACCTGCCACTGGTCAGTCACTAATAGATGAGTGGCCAGCAGTGACAATACATTAACCCCTCATGCTTCATAATACAAATATCATTGGTAAGCTGCCTCAGCTCTCCCCCCCCCCCCCCCCACTGCCTCAGCTACCCCTCCTCGGGTGTACTTCATTCAAAAGTCCCGCCTCTGGCCGGGGACACCGCCTCTCAATGACGTCCCTACTACTCTGTGCATTAGTGAATGGACATACCAGGCGGGAGGGCGGGGCGAGCGGCCGCTATAGATATTACTATGTGATCCTTCCCTGTGCATCCCTGTCAGCCTGTCAGTGTCAACTATGTGTGAATGAGAACAGAACTGACCTAACACCGGGCGGGGGGGCGGGGCGAGCGGCCGCTATAGATATTACTATGTGATCCATCCCTGTGCATCCCTGTAAGCCTGTCAACTATGTGTGAATGAGAACAGAACAGAACTGACCTGACACCGGGCGGGGGGAGCGGCCGCTATTAGCTGTAACTATGTGAGCGCTTCACTTCCTTGTCAGCGGAGATACATGCCTGTCAGCGCAGTCTGCGCTGCGCCCTCCTCCTTCTCCACGGCGGCCATTATTTTCGGCAATGTTAACCCATTATCGGCCGAAATGAGATAGGCTCATTTTCGGCCGATAATTTCGGTGGCCGAAATTTCGGTGCATCCCTAATTTTAATATATCTTTTCATGTGACAACACTGAAGAAATTACACTTTGCTACAATGTAAAGTAGTGAGTGTACAGCTTGTATAACAGTGTAAATTTGCTGTCCTCTCAAGATAACTCCACACACAGCCATTAATGTCTAAACCGCTGGCAACAAAAGTGAGTACACCCCTAAGAGAAAATGTCCAAATTGGGCCCAATCAGCCATTTTCCCTCTCTCCCTTCCTCATTAGTGTTACAATGCCTCAGGTGTGAATGGGGAGCAGGTGTGTTAAATTTGGTGTTATCGCTCTCACTCTCTTAAACTGGTCACTGGCAGTTCACCTTGGCACCTCATGGCAAAGAACTCTCTGAGGATCTGAAAAAAAGAATTGTTTCTCTACATAAAGATGGCCTACACAATAAGAAGATTGTCAAGATCCTGAAAATGAGCTGCAGCACGGTGGCCAAGATTATACAGCAGTTTAACAGGACAGTTTCCACTCTGAACAGGTCTCACAATGGTCGACCAAATAAATTGAGTGGATGTGCTCAGCGTTGTATCCAAAGGTTGTCTTTGGGAAATAAACAAATAAGTGCTGCCAGCATTGCTGCAGAGGTTGAAGGGGTGGGGGGTCAGCCTGTCAGTGCTCAGACCACACGCCGCACACTGCATCAAATTGGTCTGCATCACTGTCATCCCAGAAGGAAGACTCTTCTAAAGATGATGCATAAGAAAGCCCGCAGTTTGCTGAAGACAAGCAGACTAAGGACATGGATTACTGGAACCATGTCCTGTGGTCTGATGAACATATTTGGTTCAGATGGTGTCAATCGTGTGTGGCGGCAACCAGGTGAGGAGTACAAAGACAAGTGTGTCTTGCCTACAGTCAAGCATGGTGGCGGGAGTGTCATGGTCTGGGGCTGCATGAGTGCTGCCGGCTCTGGGAATCTACAATTCATTGAGGGAACCATGAATGCCAACATGTACTGTGACATACTGAAGCAGAGCATGATCCACTCCCTTCAGAGACTGGGCCGCAGGGCAGTATTCCCACATGATAACGACCCAAAACACACCTCCAACTGCCTTGCTAAAGAAGCTGAGGGTAAAGGTGATGAACTGGCCAGCATGTCTCCAGACCTAAACCCTATTGAGCATCTGTGGGGCATCCTCAAACGGAAGGTGGAGAAGTGCAAGGTCTCCAACATCCACCAGCTCTGTGATGTCATCAGGGAGGAGTGGAAGAGGACTCCAGTGGCAACCTGTGAAGCTCTGGTGAACTCCATGCCCAAGAGGGTTAAGGCAGTGCTGGAAAATAATGGTGGCCACACAAAATAGTGACACTTTGGGCCCAATTTGGAAATTGTCACTTAAGGGTGTACTCACTTGTTTTGCCAGTGGTTTAGACATTAATGGCTGTGTGTTGAGTTATTTTGAGGGGACAGCAAATTTACAGTTATGCAAGCTGTACACTCACTACTTTACATTGTAGCAAAGTGTCATTTCTTCAGCGTGGTCTCATGAAAAGATAGAATGAAATATTTACAAAAAATGTGAGGGCTGTACTCACATTTGTAAGATACTGTACGTGATTCTGCACAGTGCAGCCGCCCTGTAAATTTAGTTTTTGGCTGGGCTGTAGGCAGCTCAGACTGATTGTACAGTATAGTTTATAAATGGCCTTTCCACTCAGCTCAGTTGGGTTGTGAGTTATGTTATATAGAATTATATAGAGTTATGTTATGTAGAGTTATGTTTTATAGAGTTATGTTCTATAGAGTTATGTTATGTAGAGTTATGTTATATAGAGTTATGTTATATAGAGTTACATTATGTAGAGTTACGTTATATAGAGTTATGTTATGTAGAGTTATGTTATGTAGAGTTATGTTATGTAGAGTTATGTTATATAGAGTTATGTTATGTAGAGTTATGTTATATAGAGTTATGTTATATAGAGTTATGTTATGTAGAGTTATGTTATATAGAGTTATGATATGTAGAGTTACGTTATGTAGAGTTACGTTATGTAGAGTTACGTTATGTAGAGTTACGTTATATAGAGTTACGTTATATAGAGTTATGTTATATAGAGTTATGTTATATAGCGTTATGTTATATAGCGTTATGTTATATAGAGTTATGTTATATAGAGTTATGTTATATAGCATTATGTTATATAGAGTTATGTTATATAGAGTTATGTTCTATAGAGTTATGTTCTATAGAGTTATATTATATAGCGTTATGTTATATAGAGTTATGTTATGTAGAGTTATGTTATGTAGAGTTATGTTATATAGAGCTACGTTATGTAGAGTTACGTTATGTAGAGTTACGTTATATAGAGTTATGTTATATAGAGTTATGTTATGTAGAGTTATGTTATATCAGGCCTCGACAAAACCCGGGCGCCAGGTCGCATTTGCGACTAGAATTAGCAATCTGGTGCCTGGGGTGCCCTGCAGAAGGTGTCCTGTCATTTTTGCACGGACTTCCGCGCACGGAGTGCACGGACTTCCGGGCCGTCCGAAAATTGAGGCCCCGGCTTTTCGGCCTACTTGAGATGAGAGGCTTCCAATGGGGAACTGGCGCCCTCTTGTGGTGGCCGGGAGTAATGACTGTTGTAATTACTGTTTCCACTGCCTGATTGTTCACAATGCATTACCATCTCCCTGTCCAGTTAGTTACCTTTGACAGGGAGTGTGGTTATTTATTATTAATTTAATTTATTTTTTAAATGTAAAAACTAAATAATATTTTTTTCTTTTTAATTATTAAAAAAAATAAAAAAAATATATATATTTTTTTCCAATTATTATTATTAAAAAAAAAAAAAAAAAAAAAAAAAAAAAATCTTTTTTTTTTTTTTTTTCCTCATCGCCATGCCACAGCCGAAGGCCCCTTTCACACGGGCTGTCTGATCAGGTCCGCCTGTCAGTTTTTCAGGCAGACCTGATCGGACCCTTCATTCTCCTCTATGGAGCAGTAATCTGCCGCCATCTGATCCTGTCCTCCAAAAGCAGACGGATGGTGGTTCTATTTTCTATCCATCCCGTGGATCGGATCAGATGGCATCAGATGGAAAGAGACAGACAGTCTGTTTTCATCCAATTGTGCTATAGAGGAGAGTGGGGTTCTAGTCGTATTTATGTGTAAATTTAGTATCCGTTTTATTAAATAAAGCTTGGTTGTTAGTTTAAAAAAAAAAAAAAAAACTGGCTCCTAACTTTTTTAGCTGGCTCCTAGATTTCAGGAAAATTTGTCAAGCCCTGTGTTATATAGAGTTATATTATGTAGAGTTATGTTATGTAGAGTTATGTTATATAGAGTTATGTTATATAGGGTTACGTTATGTAGAGTTATGTTATATAGAGTTATGTTATATAGAGTTATGTTATGTAGAGTTATGTTATGTAGAGTTATGTTATATAGAGTTATGTTATGTAGAGTTATGTTATGTAGAGTTATGTTATATAGAGTTATGTTATATAGAGTTATGTTATATAGAGTTATGTTATATAGAGTTATGTTATATAGAGTTATGTTATATAGAGTTATGTTATGTAGAGTTGAAATTACCTTTTTATGTCCTGCAGCAGTTCCTGTAATAAAGGTTGCAGATCATTACCCAACATGGACACAGGTTTTTAGATAAATCATTGTGTGAATGGTAGAGAGTTCACAGCAGCATCAGACTGCACAGCATGTGACCACAGGATTTTTTCTGATGCAAGTTATCATAATAATTAAAGATGAAATCCAGGAAAACAGATGAACTACATTACAGGATCTATTTTACCTGACTATCCAGTCCTGATATGTACACAGCACTGCCACACAGTACAACCCTCTCTGGTGGTGCAGGAACCCTTATTTCTCTCTACTGAAGTTGAAGGAGAAGTATGGCCAAAGCTTTTTTGGTCATAAGTCTCTTGTGATTCACTTACTTGTGCTCTCTTGTGACCCAGAATCAGTTGACAGCGAGCCAAACTGTTTGTTGTCACAGAGCTGCTCCAGGCTCTGGAAGGATCCCAGCCATATTGTAGGGATCCACCCAGATGCCTGATCAGCAGCTGGCTCAGCCTGTCAGTGTGGCTGAAAGCTGAAGCCAGGTGCACCCACCTCCTCACCAGCCCGACGCTCCAGTGAGCGCTGGAGGGGCCGAGCAGAGAGCCGGTGACTGACAGTAACTGATTTCTGCTGCGAGCTGATTGAGGATTAGGCAATCAGCAGTCTTGCGATAACCCAGCTCTTGGGTTTAGCGCCAGCGGGGGGACACCTGCAGCATCGCACTGATATTGCAGCATAGGGGGGACTATGTATGTTTGTTTTTTTAACAACCCTAAACTTACTGAAGTATAATGATTGCATAGCCACATTATTTGTGTCCTTTACATCTGCCTGGAGTTCAGCTTTATATTTTTTTGAAAAATGAATTGAAGTAAACTGTGAAGAGTGCAAAAATGTGACAAAAGTGCAACCATACATCCAAAATATATCTAAGTAAACCGCTTTTTTCCTTTTTTTTTTTAACCACTTAAGCCCCGGAGGATTTGGCTGCTAAACGACCAGGGGTTATTTTGCGATTCGGCACTGCGTGACTTTAACGGACAATTGCGCGGTCGTGCGACGCTGTACCTAAACGAATTTGGCGTCCTTTTTTTCCCACAAATAGAGCTTTCTTTTGGCGGTATTTGATCACCTGTGCGATTTTTTGATCACGCGCTATAAACAAAAAAAGAGCGTCAATTTTGCAAAAATAGCAATATTTTTCCCTTTTTTTTATATGAAATTCCCCCCAAAAAAAATGTAAAAATCAAAATTTTTAACATTTTCGGCCAATTTGTTTTATGCTACCTATGTTTGGTAAAAAAAATCGCAAAAAGCGTATTTTGATTGGTTTCCGCAAAAGTTATTGCGTTTACTGACTAAGGGAAAGATTTTTGTCATTTTTGTTGTTTTTTTTTTTAACGCGTAATGGCGGCGATCTGCGATTTTTTTTGCGGTACTGCGACATTGCGGCGGACAGATCGGACCCTTGACTGACATTTTTGACACTTTTGGGGTTACCAGTGACATTTCTACAGTAATCAGTGCTATATATATGCACTGTTACTGTAAAAATACACTGGTAGTGAAGGGGTTAACTTTATTTGAGAGGGAGGGGCTGTGGGTGTCCCTAGGGGCGTGATTCTAACTGTGATTGGCTGTGGCTTCAGCTGTATGCAGAGTGATCAACGGATCTACATAGTAGATCCATATGATCAGCTCTCATACAGAGGGGAGAATGACAGGCAGCTTGTTTACACAAGCTGCCTGACTTTCTCCCTCTCCCCCGCCGATCGCAGAGTGGCCGGCGGACATCGGGTCCGCCGGTCACACGCGCGGGGGGGTCCGTGACCACGCGGGAGCGCGCCTCCGGCGGCGCGCGCTCGCTCCCTAGACCCTCACAAGCTAGTGACGTAGCCCTACGTCACTTTGCCTGTGAGGGGCTGACCGCCGACGTAGATCGGCGTGCGGCGGTCGGCAAGTGGTTAAAGTGTTTTTTTAAGCGTTTTTTTATTGTCACATGCAAAAAAGTATACAATAAATACATGAAAGTTGACATAGTTATACATACGCTTCAAGTATACCAGAACATATTACTCTGGAAGCATAAATAGGAGCAAGACTCCTAAACCATATACATTTCTCATATTTCCTTGTTCGCATATAACCGTAAATATACATATATGTATAAAATAACTAAACAAACCCGAAAAGCTTACCAGAGTGAATTCCCCCCAACCCCTCATTGAGTTCAATATTCAGTAATACTTTATAGCAAACCAATGCTGAAGGAAAAAGATCACGGGAACCCCACAAAGCATCCCATTTGGGTTGATTTACGAAAGGCAAATCCACTGTGCGCAAGTGCGCTTGGAAGTGCGTTTGGAAGTGCAGCCGCTGTCGATCTAAGGGGAAGATTTGAAATGAGGGGAAGCTCTGCTGATTTCTATCATCCAATCATGTGCAAGCAAAACTGCTGTTTTTTATTTTCCTTGTATGTCCCCCTCTGGTCTACAGCGAATGCACTTCCAGCACTTGTAGTGCCCAGTGGATTTGCCTCTAGTAAATAAACCCCTTTGTCTCAACTGTTCCCATGTGTCTCAGATATTAGAATCCACTCATGCTCTAGTTATGGGTTTTTAGCCACTGTGGCAGAAGAATCCACCTATCTATACCATATTTTTCTAAAAGCTCATATGTCATCTTATACATTGCGATATCAGAGTTAACTCGTTTTTTTTCAAGCTATTAATTCAAGAGTAATAGTATGTATCCAATTGATGGCTATTTGTTTTCTGAGCATAGGAGCCTCAAGAAAAGCTTAGTTGCCGTATCCATCGTTTCATCTGCCAGAACCACCAAAAGACAGCATATATTTGGCAAATCAAAGGTATCGAAGTGAAATTCGGTAACTTTTGACCATAAAGGTCTAATCCTGGGACACTCCCACACCATGGGTATAAATGATCCCCTGCCAGTTTGACATTTATGACACCTATCTCTGTATCCCTTTTCCCCATTTTAAAGAGAAGCTGTGGTGTGTAATACATTCGATGTAAATACCTTATCTGTATCATTTTTTCCCTGGATGGAATAACAGTGCCTACATGACTCTCAAGGACCTCAGCCCACATTTCCTCCGTCAGATCAGGCACTACATCCAGCCACCGTTCTCATGCTTTATGACATTGCCTATTCTCAACAAAGGCTAGTGCCGAGTAATAGTTAGAAACCAGCTTGGTATGCTCTGCCCGTTACAAAAGTGCTTCCACTTTAGAATTAACAAGGGACACGGTACCTGAACCATATTGGGACAATGCAGCATGTTTAAGTTGCACATTCTGGAAGTGCCAGGAGCCAGGTACACCCCATTCCGCCTGCAGTTGGGAGAAGGATTTAGGCAAACCGCTTTTTGCATTGCAGATGTGTTAGGGTCCTTTCACACTGGTCATGTCCCTGGTTGGTCCTTGAACAGATCCCCTGCGGAATCAGAGCACAACCGGACAGTTGTCAAAGTTGTGTCACCTGTGCCCATTCAGTTTTTTCTTTGCACTTTGACAGAGGATCTATCTGGACCCATCAACATTGGTTTACGCCAGGCTACCTCCGATCCTTCACGTTTAGGCCTACTCTAGAAAAACAGAAAAAAATAAAAAAAATTCCAGTCACCATTTTCTTGTCCATTGATTGTGAAGACAGTGTCACTATGCTCTTTTTTTGTTACATTATAACATGTTTTTTTTATATTGTCATTTTAAAAATTGAATAAAAAGATTGAAACCAAAAAAAACCATTTCCAGGTCTGGATGGACTTGGAGGTAAGTAGATGTAAATGTACGCCTGATTGGAAAGAACCTTTACTGCGTTTTGTACCTTGCACAGAGTTGTCCTTTAATGTTTAACTGCAGAAATTATATGTTGTGTTCACTGCAGGAATAACAACTCTTCCCTTTTCTCTCTAGATGTGTCAACCCTGCTTTCTTCTCCACTTGCTTCGAGCAATGAATACAGCGGCCTTATCAAGAAATTTGAGCCATTTAATAACCTAGATCTGGAGAAGAGAAGATGCCAGCTTGTTAAACATTACCCAATGTGAGATACCATCACTCTGAATACTCTTTTTTCTATTGTTTCTGTGCTTGCTTTACAATAATTATGATGGCCGTGTATACATCATCAGCAGATAGGAAATGATCTGAATCTCCTTATTCTTCCACATAAAACATGCATTAGGGTAGATTTACTAACAGCAAACAGACTGTGCACTTTGGAAGTGCAGTTGCACTCTGTACATGCAGTTTCTCCAGAGCTGAAGAAAAGCTGTGCTACCTTCTATCATCCAATCATGTTGTTTTCTTTATTTTCCTTTTTAATGTGATTAGGCATTCTTTGTAAAATGAAGCTTTACCTCATTTACTAAGCTCTGCAGTAACTGCACTTGCAAAGTGCATGGTCTGTTTTTAGTGAATCAACTCCAATGATAGCATAAGAAAAAATAAAACTACAGGGCTAATCAGTATTCATTTGTATGGGATTATTGTATGACTACTCTTATCCCCCCCCCCCCCCCCAGGTACCAAAACATATTCAAGCTATAGTCATACATATAATGGTAGTGGGCTGAAAGTGCACTGTCTCAGGTTTAATTTAAGGGTATGTAAATCCAAATCAGAGGAAGGATTTAGGAATTACAGCTCTAAGAATAGCCACACCCCCCCTCCTCTTTTCACGAGACCAAAAGTAATTGGACAATTGAATCAAAAGCTGTTTTATGGCCAGGTGTGGGCTACTCCTTCCTTATTTCTTCATCAATCAAGCAGGTAAAAGGTCTGGAGTTGATTCTAATGCCTCGTACACACGATTATCGGCCGACCGATCGTCCGACTTTTGTCCAGAGTGGTGTTTTGTTGGTTGGAATGTGCTCACGAATTTTCTCGGCCAACAAAAATCTACTTCAGAAGTGATGTCATGTGCTGGTTTACTTTCCGTGTGTTTTTTCTTCTCTGAGCATGCCCAGTCTTGCTCATCAGATTTTTGTCTGCCGAAATCTGTACTGACTGACGGAAAATCGGCCAACAAAAATTTTATAGCCTGCACACCAGATTTTTTTCGGCCGAAAAGTCGGAGTCGGTTGTCGGAAGCATCATACTAACAAGCCGAAAATCGGCCGATCAGACGTTGGCCGAAAATTCCCGGCCAATAACGATGCGTGTGTACGGGGCTTAAGTGTGGTTTTTGCATTTGGAATCTATTGCTGTGAACCTACATAATGCGTTCAAAGGAAAGAACGCACTGGTGAGCTCAGGAACATAAAAAGGCCTGGACGTCCACGGAAGACAACAATGGTGAATGATCGCAGGATTCTCTCTATGGTAAAGAAATACCCATTCACAACATCCAGACAAGTGTAGGACACTCTCCAGGAGGTGGGCGTATCATTGTCAAAGTCTACAATCAAGAGAAGACCTCACAAGAGCAAATACAGAGGGTTCACCACAAGGTGCAAACCATTCATAAGCCTGAAGAATAAAAAAGGCAGATTAGACTTTGCCAAAAGGCAAAACTAAAGGCAGAAAGACCCACAAACAAAGAACAACTGAAGACAGCTGTAGTTAGAGCCTGGCAAAGCATTAGAAAGGAGGAAACCGGTTTTTGGTAATGCCCATGGGTTACAGACTTCAGGCAGTCATTGCCAGTTAATGATTCTCAACAAAATATTAAAAATTAACATTTTATTTATGATTATATTCATTTGTCCAATTACATTTGAGCCACTGAAAATGGGGGACTGCGTATAAAAATGGTTGCAGTTCCTAAAATGTGTACTTGATATTAAGTTCAACCCTTTGATTTGAAGCTAAAAATGTCTGCACTTCAAAATTAATTTGGATTGTTTTGTTTTAGATTTATTCGGGTGGCATACAGAGCCAAAAGTATGATAATTGTGCCTGTGTCCAAATATATATGGACATAACTGTAGGTGCACATTAGAGTTGATTCTGCCCATACATATGCAGATAATTCCCTGTAAATGGCAGGTCCTAGGATGTCTATTAGCTTTTTGTCCTGAGTTCCAAAATGTTTAAATGGGGCACACCTAAATTGTAAGGAATGTAACAATTGTTATGGTTCAAAGTGGAAGAAAAGCCAACTAAACTTATTGCTAAAATCGTTCCCTCCCCTTCTCCTACCTATCCTGCCTACCCTGTATAAAAAAGATCTGTATACTTACCATTCTTAATCCGGTCTGGTCATGTGATCCTGCAGCTCCAACTTCCCTGCGTCAGTGAGCAGCTGCTGCAGGGAGAGGTGGGAGCAGCAACAATGGCTGGGCTATGAGAGCCTATGAGTGTCACGGATCCAAGAATTTCCAGCTGTTGCCGAGCGCTCCCTAACACAGAGCTGCAGAATCATGTGACCAGGCTGGAGCGGATTCAAATTAGGTAAGTACACAGATCTTTTTTATACAGGTTAGGCAGGATTGAAATGGGGGGATGGGCATTTTTAAGGTGCATCAAAACAAAAGGTGTGCAAAGTCTTAAGCCGGCCATAGATAGTGCGACCACAGGTTGCAGAAAAGAAAATCACACAATTTCCCCATCAACATAGTCCGTGTTGATGGAGGAATCCCTCCTGCTGAGCTATTGTGTTCTCAGCTGGCAATAATCGCATGAAAATTCTGACAGGCTGGTTGTTCCTTCCCAAGTTGATCGATCGACCGACTTGGGTACAATCAGCCTGCCCAAACATGGTTTGATCCTTGCTGAACCAGCTAAGATTTAAACCATCTATGGCTGGCTTTACAGTACTTTTTCTTTAGAAAACAGCCACAGCCTGAGTAGAATAGCCAGTATCCTGCCAGCATGCTGTATAAAAGGACCCTTGCTTTCTTTGAGGATGCTGTAGTCAGAACTATAGAAGTCAGAGATATGACTCAATTAGAAGGTAGCCTAAGCTTTGCTCAATGGAGAACTATTTGGGTACATGTGTAGCAGGACTCCCTTGGGAGCTGCTGGTTACGGGTTCCCCTGGATTACCATTAGCAACAGCACAACAGTTCAGCATTTTCCCAAGTGTTTTAGCTCAGTCAGGAAACAGTCTAGTAGCTTTGGTTTTTGTGTTTTTTTATTGAGAACTTGGGTAGGAGAAGAGAATGAGTGGGATACTCCAACTTGTATAACTATGCACAATCTGCTGGGACGACTGAATATTGCTGAATATTGAGTGCGGCAAGGCTGCTGATTCACCTTGTCAATAGCAGTGAAGAAGTAGTTAATGAACTATTTAGATAAACTGTACTGTACTGCATAACACTCTTCAGGGCCCTTCCTGGCACCCCCTTTGTTCCTATTCTTCAGGGTTATCTACACGACACCCCCTTTACTGTAATACTCTCTGTGTGAGCTAGCTCCTTGATCCCCTGACTTCACTGGAGTGGTCCCCCTTCCTGGACAGACCCTTAGGCAAATCTCCTGGTACTCACGGACACTGTTTTTCCATGCCAGCAGCTCCACTGTCAGTTACTCTGGATCGTCTGAAGCTCCGCTCCACACCCGGTTCACTGCCTAAGACTGCCGACTGCCTAAGACCACCTTCCTAACACACAGCAGGAGGAGAGACAGCCATCCACCTCCTCCTGGGATTCTGCTTCCGGCCAAAGACGCCCTGTCATATGTTCCCTCAGTATTTATGATCAATCCCAGGATGCATTGCAAGAATGCCCTCCCACTGGCACTGCCATAAAACCTGATGTGTCACTGGCTGGGTTTCATCCACTGTCCAACAAGCTCCCTCATTGGATACAGTGGAGAAACTCCCTCAGACCCATTGAATCACACCTGGAAACATGTGCCAGGCAAACTAATAGATCAGGCTCCCCTGATAAGCAGAAGGAGCAATATATGCTTTACCTAGCACTTACCTAGGAGGGTGTTACATGTGCATGGCTGTATGAAAACTAGTGCAGCTAGTACACAGAATCCTGCTGGCAGAACCTGGCAGCAAAATCCTGCATAAAAAGTGCTGTTGTATGAAAAGTTTACATGCGTACAATGTTACAGTGTAAAGAGCCTTCTGTTGCAAGAACGCAAGCCGCTTCTGCTGCCAGAATGCAGGTGATTTCAGACATTTCCATGCATCGTAAAATATAGTCCTTGCAGATTTTAATCTATTTTATTTTATTTTTTTGTAAGGATCATATGAAGTACAAGTTTAGTGGTCTTTATGCAGCTGTGTGTAAAAGCCAATAGAAAACTATACAGCTGCATTCAGGGCTGAACAGATATGCTGAACTGATAAAAAAAATTGTCTTTTTGTGCCTGCACGCATGAGCTCAGCGGGGGGCATGGCTCTGCAGAGAGACCGCTGTTTCCAGACCACTGTTTTTTTTTCTCTCCAGTGTGCTGACAGGGGACAGGCTTTTCTTTTATGGCTGTGGTTGCTTTCTAAAATAAACTGACTTTCAGCACCTTTTTTTGATTATCCATACGGTATTTGTTTGTTTTTCAGGTTTACATTTTCCATCTGGATGTATTTGTTGGACTATTGTAAAAGTAAAGAATGTGGGATTATCCACCATGTAGATAGTAATAGGATGTATACAACACCACTACTTTTCCTGACGCCTACCGGTAAGTAACCTACACTTAGCATTAATATTAAAAATGAATGCTGTAAATTGGGTTAGATTAGGTTGTCATTTCTAAACCTTTTAAATAGTTTATTAGAGTAAAAATTGGTATACCTTTGTCTGCATACATAAGGAGCAGCCATCACTGTTAAATCACCAAGTGCCTGTGGCTAGATTGAGGCACTCCGGGAAGTGGAAATATCGCTCAAAGCAGCCAGTCGGATTATAGCTGTCATATTTTTTTTTTTTTTTTAGTGCAGATTAAAATTGAAATCATCTAATGGGTTGCTGCATTCATCATGTCATAATTTCCCTTTTCTTAGATTAAAATTGAAATCATCTAATGGGTTGCTGCATATATCATGTCATCATTTCCCTTTTCTTGTGCCTGTTGGGTCACTAGAGATTAGTGTGTTTGATACTCAGCGATGGCTCAATTTTTAGGAAGTTAGATTCAGCAACAAATTAAAAATATCATTGGTACCCCAGCTATAGAATAGTGATATGTGAAACTATGCTACATATCACTTTTTAAAGTAAGAGAGCCTTCTAGGTGTCAGAACTAGTGATGAACTAAAGGCTTGAGCTGAACCAACAGGAAACTGCCATGTGACTGCAAGCTAACGGCCAAATCATGGTCAGTGACATTGTCCAATGGCCATGTGGTTATGAGGGTATCGATGTCCCCAGCATCCCTATTCCTTTGTTACATGAGTCCACGGAGCGGAGAATTCCCCGGATGCAGCTGATTTGGACCGCGGCCTGCTATCATATGACCGCTTCCCAAGGGCTCGGCATTAACCTTAGCTCATCATTAATTGGTTGCTATTGGTTACTACACATTGTATTTAAAATGTCAGTCTTTTTATTAAATTTAAGCCAAGAGTCTCCCTGCAGGAGTGAAATTACAGACTGTTCGGTACTAGAACTGCAGGATTAATCGTTAAAAAAATCGTGATTCAACCCCCCTTTGCGATCTTAATCCAGCATTTCCACAATTCATGTAACAAGTGCAAAGCAGGTTTCTGCTCACAGTTGTCAAAAAAAAAAAACAGCCAGCAGAGTTTATCAAAACATTGCTCAGTGCGATAAAAAGAAACATTGTATCATTTGGTTCTTTTAGAGATCAAAGGGATGAACTTCGGTCTGCAAATGATGTCAGTTTAACCACCTAAGGACTAAGCCTTTTTCTGATACTTGTTGCTTACAAGTTAAAATCAGTATTTTTTGCTAGAAAATTACTTAGAACCCCCAAACATTATATATATTCTTTTTAGCAGAGACCCTAGAGAATAAAATGGCTGTTGTTGCAATATTTTATGTCATACTGTATTTGCGCAGTGGTCTTTCAAATGCAATTATTTGGGAAAAAATACACTTCAGTGAATTAAAAAAATAAACAGTAAAGTTAGCCCAATTTTGTCTAATATGAAAGATGATGTTGTGCCGAGAATTGTGACCTTTTTTCTAAGCAAAAAAATAATTGTGATTCTCATTTTATCCAGAATCATGCAGCTCTATTAGGTTCCATTGAAACTTGAGCAAAACATTAGGGTTGATTTACTAAAACTGGAGAATGCAAAATCTGGTGCAGCTGTGCATGGTAGCCAATCGCCTACCTTCAGCTTGTTCAGTTAAAGTGTTTGTTACCCCAGCACTTCATATTCCTAATATGTGCCTACTATACCATGTACTTGTATGAGAAAGTCTCCTGTACTCTTTGTATTGCTTCCTTTATGTGAAATCCCTAGTATTCCTGCCAGTCCCTCAGCTTTCCTAATAAAAACTGACCACAATAAGCAGAAGAGCAGACTTTGGTCAGTTCTCTAGCTATGCAGGGAACTCAGTGTGCTCTCCTCCAATGATCAGACTTGTCCTGACACGCCCCCGCTACACAGCCATTCACTGGGGAGCTCACTGTGCTGCTGCTGCATCTCCTCATCCCAGCTCTTGTGTAGCTCTTGAGAACAGAGGGAACGAGGGAATGATCACTTATAAAAAAGGGAAAAAAGGTATTTGTAATGTATTTTTTTTTTTTAATATATATATCTATACAAAAATGTTTTGCGTTTCATTTCTAGTTTAACCACTTTACCACTAGAGCATTTTGCTGTCTTACGTCTGGGCCACCTTTTGCGATTCGGCGCTGTGCGAATTTAACTGACAATTGCGTGGTCGTGCGACGCCGTACCCAAACGAAATTTACGTCCTTTTTTTTGCACAAACGGAGCTTTCTTTTGGTGGTATTTGATCACCCGTGCGATTTTTACTTTTTGCGCTGTAAACAAAAAAAGAGCGTTTATTTTGAAAAAATAACAATATTTTTAACATTCCCCCCCAAAAAAAAGTAAAAACCAATTTTTTTTTAAATTTTTGGCCAATTTGTTTTCTGCTACCCATGTTTGGTAAAAAAAATCACAATAAGCGTATTTTGATTGGTTTGCGCAAAAGTTATTGCGTTTACTAACTAAGGGAAAGATTATTGTCATTTTTGGTGTTTTTTTTTTAACGAATAATGGCGGCGATCTGCGATTTTTTTTTTTTTGCGGGACTGCGACATTGCGGCGGACAGATCGGACCCTTGACTGACATTTTTGACACTTTTGGGGGTACCAGTGACATTACTGCAGTAATCAGTGCTATATATATGCACTGTTACTGTAAAAATGACACTGGCTGGGAAGGGGTTAATTTTATTGGAGAGGGAGGGGTTAATGTATGCCTGTTGCTTACTAACGTGTGTGGGGGGAGGTGACTGAGTGACACAAGGACAGATCGGATGTTCAGCAATGCTGAACCCTGCAATCTGACCCTGCCTGTCACTTAGGAGATCCGCCCGCTTGTGTTTACACAAGCAGGCGGACCTCCACACTAGATCCCCGACGATCAGGGAAGAGCGGCGGCGATCGCCGCTGCTCCTCCCCTGGCCCGACTCCCGCTGTGACTGAATACAGCGGGAGCGAGCCTCCGGCGGCGCGCGCACGCCGCCGAGAAAGGGGAGTGTCTGATGACGTAGTACTACGTCGTCAGACGATAACGAACCACTCTGCCGCAGTAATATTACTGCAGGCAGATGTAAAGTGGGTAAACTGAATAGGTTGTTTTAAAAGGTGATCGTTTGCAATCACTTTAAAGTGGGAGTAAACTCCCATGCATGAACTTTACTTATAGATACTGTAAACCTCTCCTAAACTTGCACAGTTTAAGAGATATTTACTGTAGATGTAGCCGGTGATGTCACCAACGCCTGCTCTCTGAAGGAACAGCATACCCGTGCCGTTCCTGTAGGCTACATGTACACGGGACGTTTTCAAACATCTATTGAACGCTCGAATTTTACAGCTATGTAAAGGACGTTTAAAATGTCCGTTGTGTGGCGTTTGCAGCTGCGTTTAGCGGCATTTAGCGGGCGTTTGCGCTCAGATCTGTTTTTAGAGGTCAAAAAATCATTCCCCGTTAAACAGTAAAAACGCAACCGCTAAACGCGGGTGACCGCGTTCGGTCGCATTTTGCATTTGAAACGCCCGTAAACACACGTTCTGAACATCCTGAACGCAAATAATTGCTTTCCAAAAAACGACACTGAACTCAACTGCCTGTAACAGACTGTAAACGACCCTGTGTACATGGACAGATAAGATAACATAGAGGAGGGTTCAGGGGCTTCTGAAAAAAACGCCCAACTGCTCCTAAACGTCCGTTTACAAGTTGCAGTGTACAAGAGGCCTTAGAATCCTGTGCTGTAAATGGTGGCTCCTGCATGCATGCACGGGAGTGACGTTATCGCAGCTCCGTCCAGGGTTTGGGAACCCAGAAGGAAGACTGGGTAAAGATGGAAGCACCTTCAGCGGTGACAGGTGAACCGCTGAAGGGCTTCGTTCTAAGGTAAGTTTCACATAATGTGCTAGTATGCATACTAGCACATTATGACATTGCCTTGCAGTTTAAAAAAAACTGCGATTTACTAACGCTTTAAGCTTTGACAAAAAACCTGGAAGCTGATTGGTTTGTTTGCAGATCTGCACCAGATGTTTCACTCTCTAGTTTTAGTAAATCAACCCCATTGTGTTTATATAGACTGAAAAAAGAGACAAGCAATCTCAACATATCAAGTATGGTTACCATAAAAAAATGTCAGCCATAAAAATAGTGCAAGATAGAATCAACATGACATATGTTATTGCTGCATATATAAGAATAACGAGAAAAGATTAGAAAACTCAAAGAAATAAGATAAGTTCAGTAATAGCGGAGTAGTAGTAAGTAGAGGGGTTACCAATTAGTAGAAAAGAGGATGCTCCATAGTCTTGCTTGTCCACTGATAAATATTGAATCCAAGGGTCCCACGTTTCGTTGGACTTGGTTTGGTTATTTTGAAGAGGACACATGAGTTTTTTGTTATTCGTTTTTTTTTTTTTTTTTTTCACAATATTAAACTTTATTTAGAAAATTAGAAAGGCATACATAGTGCAACAATGTTATTCGTAATCCAATTCAGTTTCAGTCGTTTTACAAATTGCACCATTGTCTGGCTCCATCATCTCCCAATTGCAATTCAAGCTGCTAAAATCAGATAAGAGACCAGTCTTTTGGGTTTTTGTTTATCCAACTTCTGCAATTTCAGGTGATCTGGAGATGTAAATTCCTGTCACTGAGCAAACTGGATTGAATAATCGAATCCAGAATCCAGCCTGAGACTCTACTGTGTATTTCAGGTGTGAAGACTCACCAGGGGGTCATCCTGAGGAGGGTTCCACATTGCATATTAAAGCTATGCTCTAGGAAAACAGAAAAAGTCCTCCCTTGCAGTGGGGTTGCTTCTTCACTGTAAAGGTTAAGCAATTATTTTGTCTAGTGGATGGTAAGAGAGCTTTTACTTACCTGATTTCCTGTTCCCCAGGCAAATGGCGTTCCCCTCTGCTCCGGCAGTGAACTGTCCCCCAGCGTCCTCATGTTCAATGCAGGGCTATGGACTTTGCATTGGTTTTGATGATGCCAGAGAACCTTAGACCACCAGTGTGCAGGAGAGAAGAGTCTGCCAGGACTGGTCTAGCCTCATGGTCCCCAACGAGCACACTGAAGCAAAGTGTACCACACCACTACTTCCAAGTGGTCCTTGGCATGGTACACTTAACCATTTCCAGACACATTTCAAAGCACTCACCCTACACAAATGAACAGGACCAAGGGGGTGAATGGTGTCCTGGCACCCATAAATGTAAGATCCCTATCTATGCATGGGCCAATATGGACAGGAGCCAAATAACTTACCACTATGTCTTTGGCGTGTGGGAGAAAACCCACACAGGTCCAGGGAGAACATGCAAACTCCATACAAGTAGTGTCTTGGCTGGGATTTCAATTGATGACCACAGTGCTACAAGGCAAGAATACTAACCACTAAACCACTGTGCTTTATTACACCTGTGCTCTTACCTGGCAGTGCCAAAATGATGAGCTGTAGTAGTCCGGATCTCAGAAACACAACAGATGAGTATTAGCTAGTTAACATGTAATTCCTCTTTGGAAAAACAAAATGAAACTCAAGCTAATTGGACAACAGACAACAAATACTACTATGTCATTTTATACATGCATTATTCTTTTAACAGGTCATATCCATGCTCAGATGCAGCTAACGAAGGGAATTGATTTTGCGATACTCTCCCATTTTATTCTCCCATTGCATCAATGGGTGCGTCTTGATGTCACAGTACATGGCAGAATGGTAAGACTGCACTGATATTCCTTTTCTGCTGCAGAGGGAACCTATAAAGTTGCATTAATGTTTTAATTTGGGTTGTCGTTATAATCTGTTACTCATTAAATCTGATGTGCCCCCCCCCCCCCCCAAGCTAGACATAAAAATATTGCTATGAATGACATACAGTGCACATACAATAAGATACAGAAAAGCGCCTTGGAACTGGAGCTGATAGGAGGTGGGTACAGAGCAAAAGCTACTGCACGGCGGTTTTCCAAACTGTTATGAGAACTAAAGCCAATAACATGACAGCCAGGGCACAAGCATTCTCAAAAGGAGAACCCAGCCCTGGCAGCTTCCAATATTTTCTCATTTTCTTTAAGTAAGGCCACATTGTTACTGGAATTTTTTATCAGCCTATGTGTTATATGCTTAACATGTGTCATATGCCTAACCTAGCTCACTCATTCCTCAGTCGCCTTTCATTGCCTCAGTGGACCCCGCCCTGATAAATGTATTTTACAGCAGTTAAAGAGACCGTGTCACGTAATAAAGCTCTTCAGCAAAGCACCTACCTGTAAATGAAAGACTAAATTAGTACCTCTCTGGTTGCCCGTGCCACCCAGCACACTGCTCCATTGCAGACAACTGGCTCCCTGAAGTCCATAGGAAAACCGACACTTCCAGGAGTGTCAATATCTAGGGTTCTATGCAGCTCTCACTAGTTCTACTTCCTTGCCATTACTTTCTTTTGGGCTAATGTGGAGGTCAGTGGGAGGAACCAGTTAGAGCTGTGTGGGACAAAGGAGATCGACACTCCAAGAAGGGTCAGTTTTACAGTAGACTTCAGGACTACACCATACTCCCCCGGACCACACCAGCCCGCACACCATAAAAAAGTGTCCCATCATTGGTGTTAGTGGAAAGAACGGTGCCTCATCATTGGTATCAGAGGGTGGAATAGTGCCACATCAATGATGTGAGTGGGAAGAATAGTCAGTGGGAAGAATAGTGCCCCACCGCTATCTATTTATACCACGCTAATATGGAACTCTTACTTCACCCTGACTTTACTGGTTGCCTGCATGCTACATGTCAGTGCCCTGACCTGTGAAGTCAATTAATATAATGAAGCCAAGTCAACCAGGCCACTATAATTTCCAGCAGGAGGTTACAAATGGCAACCTTCATATCTGTCTTAGTACAGCTTTCAGTACAACAAAGTGACTATATATATATATATATATATATATATATATATATATAGCGTAGAATGTTATTCTGTGAACGGCAGAAGAACCACTTGAAAGAAATGTCTGGTTCTTCCATTTAACAATATATACTTAGTTCTATAACCTACAACCCATATTTAAATTGCATTCTTTTTTTGTGTTTTAGATAATATTACGTACTTTTCTGGGGCAAGATTTAGAAAGCTATGAATCTCAGACTTATAGGTAAGTGAATA
Organism: Pelophylax lessonae; assembly: GCF_965119305.1. NCBI lineage: Eukaryota > Metazoa > Chordata > Amphibia > Anura > Ranidae > Pelophylax > Pelophylax lessonae. The sequence goes on from NC_138768.1 coordinate 772,481,370, forward strand.
ACAGAAAAAAAGTTAAACCATATACAGTATATTCAAAACATTTTAATTTTGAGTTTTGAATGGAGTCGAAAAGGATTTGAAACCTGTAATGTTTATCAGAGGCGTAACTAGAACCTTCAGGGCCCCGTTGCAAGAAACCATAAGGGCCCCCCAGGCCCCTGGCTGGGGCCCTTCCCTTCAAGCCTGGGGCTCTTCCCACTGATCCTGGGGCACTTTACTCTCATTGCAGGGCCCTTTATTACGGTCCTGCAGCGGGACCCTTTCACAGGTTCTGCAGTGGGCCCCCTTCCTGCCATCTTGGGGCCTCCCCACGGTGGTGGAATGCCAGGGCCCGGTCGCAAGTGTGACCTTTGCGATCCTGGAAGTTCACCCACTGGTGTCAGTAGTTTTTATTTTTGGTATTTTAATTGTATTATTTTTTATCATTATATTTTATTTTTTAATACAGGGGAGCCGCACAGGACCCCTGGAGCATGGGGCCCAATTGCAATTGCAACCCTTGTAGTTACCCCCCTGATGTTTATTATGGTACCACATGCAGCAATCATTCTCAATCTCCACACATGCAAAATAATACTACATCAGAACCTTTTATTGGCAAAACCTTGGCCGCGGCCTTTATTAATTGGTTTCAGTGTACACTTTTATTAAAACTTTAACTTCATACGAACAACGATATCACTTATAACTTTAACTTCAATACCATTTTTCAACTCAGCTATTACAGCTCGAGCTGAATTACCACATCTCAATATTCATTACACTGTCCCTCTTTTCCTAAGAAAAGGTGACCCACCACATTAACAAGGCCGCGACAAGGGGAGGGGGGGTTGGGTGAGCTCTGCAGCTTGTCCTTTTTCCGCGACGTCTGGCACAAAATTCATGTCAAGACCCCCTTTTTATAAGCCCCCTGGGGGGTTTCCAGCAGTTTCTAGCCCTTTCTATGGTTCCCTATCTATCAGGTACAAGGCTCCCTCAGAGACCACACCCTCACCTGAAGGGGAAGACTTGAGACCCTAATAGCTGCGGTGGTCCCATAAGGAAAAGGGGGGCCTTGAAACTGCTATCCCCTTTTTCTCACAATCTTACAGTTGTCACTGGAACATAGGATGTGAAGAAATCTTCCTTTAGGAACTGACGGTGTTTAACTCCTTTCCCTCTCTATCCAAAACTAAAATAATTTTTTGGGCTATACCTGTATTGTCATGTGTGATTTGATACCTAATACAGATTGAAAGTGGAATGCAAGGCAAACAGCTAAATATGCTTTTAACCACTTAAGCCCGGAGGATTTGGCTGCTCAAAGACCAGGGCCTATTTTGCGATTCGGCACTGCGTGACTTTAACGGACAATTGCGTGGTCGTGCGACCCTGTACCCAAATTAAATTGACGTCCTTTTTTTCCCACAAATAGAGCTTTCTTTTGGTGGTATTTGATCACCTGTGCGATTTTAACTTTTAAAAAGAGCAACAATTTTGAAAAAATGTTTTTCAAATTTTTTTATATGAAATTCCGAAAAAAGAAAAAAATTTCAAAATCAAAATGTTTTAACATTTTAGGCCAATTTGTTTTTTGCTACATATTTTTGATAAAAAAAATCGCAATAAGCGTTTTTGGATTGGTTTGCGCAAAAGTTATTGCGTTTACTAACTACGGGAAAGATTTATGTAATTTTTATTGTTTTTTTTTTTTTTCTAGTAATGGCGGCGATCTGCAATTTTTTTTTTTTTTGCTGGACTGCGACTTTGCGGCGGACAGATCGGACTGACTGACATTTTTGACACTTTTGGGGGTACCAGTGACATTACTACAGTAATCAGTGCTATAAACACTGTTATTGTAAAAATTACACTGGCAGGGAAGGGGTTAACTTAGTGATCAAGGGGTTAAGTGTGTCCCTAGGGGTGTGATTCTAACTGTCAAGGGGTGTGGCTTGTGATGTAACCACAGAGACATACGATCCTACATAGCAGGATCGTATGATCTCTGCAGTTACACCAGGGAGAATGACAGGCGGCTTTGTTTACATCAGCCGCCTGCCTTTCTCCCTCTCCAGCGGGAGATCGCGAGTGGCCGGCGGACATCGGAGCCGTAGGTCACTCGCGCGGGGATGTCAGGGAAAGAGCGGGGGTGGGAGCGCACCTCCGGCGGTGCGCGTTTGCCTTCAAGAGGTACGTACCGGTACGTCACTTTGCCCAGGAGGGGCTGACTGCCGCCGTATATAGTCGTGCGGCGGTCGGCAAGTGGTTAAATACAAATAGAGTGGGCCCAGTAAACAATATGTGGCAGCAGTACATTTGTGTGCAGAAATGTGCTCAAAATGTCCCTAAATATTGCGCAGTGACAATACTCACTTGGCATTACTGTGCAGGGAGTGATACAGTGAACAGCGAACAGGACGTAATCATTGGGAAGAGAGGGAAGCATAAAGTAACATAGAGCTGGCCGGTACGGACTGGCCAATAACCTGTTGTCTTCCTCCTCCCCTATGCTCAGCCAGTGTTGCCAACCTACCAGATTGAAATTTACTGACACAACACACAAAATTAACTGGCACTGCCAAGTTTTTAATGACATTTCCAAAAGTTACCAAATTACAGTTTTAAGTGCAAATGTTCATTTTTAGGCTACAAACAAGTACAATATACAATTAGCAACGTGATTTTTAGGTAGATATTAGGGCAAAAAACATATTTACAGTAAAACCTTGGATTGCGAGCATAATTCGTTCCGGAAGCATGCTTGTAATCCAAAGCACTCTTTATATCAAAGCAAATTTTCCCATAAGAAATAATGGAAACTCAGATGATTAGTTCCACAACCATTTATTCATAGGTCCTTCAGTTTATAGTCCATATAAAAAGATTATAGCATTGCGATAGGTTATATAACCATAAAATGTCCATCCACAAATACCTGCTTCCACAAGGGGATTAGATGCAAAATCCAGCAGGAGCTCCAGAGTATCAAAGAGAAGAGAGGCGCCTCAAAGTGTAGCAATATGGTTCAATTTAATGAAGGTACAACATTTAGCAACTCACAGGGTTGATGAATAAAACCGGCATATCTAAGTATGCAGGCATCTGGGGTAAAGCTGTCCACATAGACTATCTTCTGCACCGCCGGCTGCCAGTCTGTAATCCTGACCGGGAAGACCACCCTGCAGTAAAGCGATCTGAAAGCGAGGGGCAGTATGGAAGGGATGACGTAGATGGCGGTGCGGAGGATGGTCTATGTGGACAGCTTTAGCCTGGATGCCTGCATACTTAGATGTGCCTGTTCCAATCATCAACCATGTGAGTTGCTAAATGTTGTACCTTCATTAAATTTAACCATATTGCTACACTTAGAGGCGCCTCTCTTATCTTTTATACTCAGCTGTGACTTAAAGCTACTTGTATATCAAGACATCGCTTGTATATCAAGTCAAAATTTATTTGAAAATTTTGCTTGTCTTGCAAAGCGCTCTTAAACCAAGTTACTCTTAAACCAAGGTTTTACTGTATTTTATTTTCGATATAGTAAGTAAGTAGGTCAGGGACAGGACTCAGGAGTAGTGTTGAGCGAACACGGACTGTATTATTCGTGTTCGTACCGAATAATTGGATTTTTTGTACCCGAACACGGACACGGACACTTTACTGTATGTTCGGGTAAAAATCCGTGTTCGGTCGTTTTATTTCCGGGTTTTGCATGCTTTGGCGCTCTTTTCATGGCGGGCTTTCAACAGCCAATCAACAATCGTTTAACTGGTGTGCCTTAAGCCATCCCAGCCATGCCTGCAAATGTCTCAGTAGCTGTGATTGGCCGTCTGAAGCATGTGACCAAGTCTTTATAAGTTCGAGGCAGCCGCAGCGGCGTCATTATGCTGCTTAGATTCAGGGACAGAGCACACATCAACGTGCTGGCTGCTGATTAGGGAAAGATAGGCAGGAAAAAACCATTTGTGTCCGGATAGAATTGAGGGACAGGTCGGAGTGTTTAGGCAGGGCGAGTTGTAGGCATTTTAGGGATAGAGTCTGCTGAATTATATAGGGTCAGTGTCTTCTACAAACTACAATCGATATTGCTGTGTGGGGGGTGGGGTGAATCTGCACTCAATCCTGATCTACGATCTCTTCTCAATCCTGTTAGGGACAGAGTCTGCTGAATTTTAGGGAAACTGTGTTCTACAAACTACAATCGATATTGCTGTGTGGGGGGTGGGGTGAATCTGCACTCAATCCTGATCTACGATCTCTTCTCAATCCTGTTAGGGACAGAGTCTGCTGAATTTTAGGGAAACTGTGTTCTACAAACTACAATCGATATTGCTGTGTGGGGGGTGGGGTGAATCTGCACTCAATCCTGATCTACGATCTCTTCTCAATCCTGTTAGGGACAGAGTCTGCTGAATTTTAGGGAAACTGTGTTCTACAAACTACAATCGATATTGCTGTGTGGTGTGGGATTGGAGATAGGCAGGTGTCAGTGATCCACATCCATTTTTCTGTGTGTGAGCTGCAGTGAACACAATCTTTTTGGGCTGCAGTGAACACAATCTTTTTGGGCTGCAGTGAACACAATCTTTTTGGGCTGCAGTGAACACAATCTTTTTGGGCTGCAGTGAACACAATCTTTTTGGGCTGCAGTGAACACAATCTTTTTGGGGTGCAGTGAACAAAATCTTTTTGGGGTGCAGTGAACACAATCCTTTTTGGTGTGCAGTGAACACAATCTTTGTGGGGTGCAGTGAACAAAATCCTTTGTGGGGTGCAGTGAACACAATCTTTTTGGGGTGCAGTGAACAAAATCCTTTTTGGGGTGCAGTGAACAACATCCTTTTTGGGGTGCAGTGAACACAATCTTTTTGGGGTGCAGTGAACAAAATCCTTTGTGGGGTGCAGTGAACACAATCTTTTTGGGGTGCAGTGAACACAATCTTTTTGGGGTGGAGTGAACAACATCCTTTTTGGGGTGCAGTGAACAAAATCCTTTTTGGGGTGCAGTGAACAAAATCCTTTTTGGGGTGCAGTGAACAAAATCATTTTTGGGGTGCAGTGAACACAATCTTTTTGGGGTGCAGTGAACACAATCTTTGTGGGGTGCAGTGAACACAATCTTTTTGGGGTGGAGTGAACAACATCCTTTTTGGGGTGCAGTGAACAACATCCTTTTTGGGGTGCAGTGAACACAATCTTTTTGGGGTGCAGTGAACACAATCTTTGTGGGGTACAGTGAACAGAATCTTTGTGGGGTGCAGTGAACACAATCTTTGGGGGGTACAGTGAACACAATCTTTGTGAGGTGCAGTGAACACAATCTTTGTGGGGTGCAGTGAACACAATCATTGTGGGGTGCAGTGAACTCAATCTTTGTGGGGTACAGTGAACACAATCTCATACTGAAGGTTTGAGGGTGCTGCCTGTTCCATACTCCCCCTACTCCTCATCTAGCCTTTTAGGGGTACAAACAATAGTAATTGGGGCCTAGTGTGGTTGTGTACGTGTGATATACATACACTTTTTTGGGATCATATTTTCTATTCCGCTATTTAATCAAAAACCTTTGGGGATCAGTTAAATTGGGGGATAGTCTGTGTTGGTACGTGTGAGAGAGATCCACCTTTCCAAGTTGTTGGGGTTCATCTCATACTTCTGAAGGTTTGAGGGTGCTGCCTGTTCCATACTCCCCCTACTCCTAGCCTTTTAGGGGTACAAACAATAGTAATTGGGGCCTAGTGTGGTTGTGTACGTGTGATATACATACACTTTTTTGGGATCATATTTTCTATTCCGCTATTTAATCAAAAACCTTTGGGGATCAGTTAAATTGGGGGATAGTCTGTGTTGGTACGTGTGAGAGAGATCCACCTTTCCAAGTTGTTGGGGTTCATCTCATACTTCTGAAGGTTTGAGGGTGCTGCCTGTTCCATACTCCCCCTACTCCTAGCCTTTTAGGGGTACAAACAATAGTAATTGGGGCCTAGTGTGGTTGTGTACGTGTGATATACATACACTTTTTTGGGATCATATTTTCTATTCCGCTATTTAATCAAAAACCTTTGGGGATCAGTTAAATTGGGGGATAGTCTGTGTTGGTACGTGTGAGAGAGATCCACCTTTCCAAGTTGTTGGGGTTCATCTCATACTTCTGAAGGTTTGAGGGTGCTGCCTGTTCCATACTCCCCCTACTCCTAGCCTTTTAGGGGTACAAACAATAGTAATTGGGGCCTAGTGTGGTTGTGTACGTGTGATATACATACACTTTTTTGGGATCATATTTTCTATTCCGCTATTTAATCAAAAACCTCTGGGGATCAGTTAAATTGGGGGATAGTCTGTGTTGGTACGTGTGAGAGAGATCCACCTTTCCAAGTTGTTGGGGTTCATCTCATACTTCTGAAGGTTTGAGGGTGCTGCCTGTTCCATACTCCCCCTACTCCTAGCCTTTTAGGGGTACAAACAATAGTAATTGGGGCCTAGTGTGGTTGTGTACGTGTGATATACATACACTTTTTTGGGATCATATTTTCTATTCCGCTATTTAATCAAAAACCTCTGGGGATCAGTTAAATTGGGGGATAGTCTGTGTTGGTACGTGTGAGAGAGATCCACCTTTCCAAGTTGTTGGGGTTCATCTCATACTTCTGAAGGTTTGAGGGTGCTGCCTGTTCCATACTCCCCCCTACTCCTAGCCTTTTAGGGGTACAAACAATAGTAATTGGGGCCTAGTGTGGTTGTGTACGTGTGATATACATACACTTTTTTGGGATCATATTTTCTATTCCGCTATTTAATCAAAAACCTTTGGGGATCAGTTAAATTGGGGGATAGTCTGTGTTGGTACGTGTGAGAGAGATCCACCTTTCCAAGTTGTTGGGGTTCATCTCATACTTCTGAAGGTTTGAGGGTGCTGCCTGTTCCATACTCCCCCTACTCCTAGCCTTTTAGGGGTACAAACAATAGTAATTGGGGCCTAGTGTGGTTGTGTACGTGTGATATACATACACTTTTTTGGGATCATATTTTCTATTCCGCTATTTAATCAAAAACCTCTGGGGATCAGTTAAATTGGGGGATAGTCTGTGTTGGTACGTGTGAGAGAGATCCACCTTTCCAAGTTGTTGGGGTTCATCTCATACTTCTGAAGGTTTGAGGGTGCTGCCTGTTCCATACTCCCCCTACTCCTAGCCTTTTAGGGGTACAAACAATAGTAATTGGGGCCTAGTGTGGTTGTGTACGTGTGATATACATACACTTTTTTGGGATCATATTTTCTATTCCGCTATTTAATCAAAAACCTCTGGGGATCAGTTAAATTGGGGGATAGTCTGTGTTGGTACGTGTGAGAGAGATCCACCTTTCCAAGTTGTTGGGGTTCATCTCATACTTCTGAAGGTTTGAGGGTGCTGCCTGTTCCATACTCCCCCTACTCCTAGCCTTTTAGGGGTACAAACAATAGTAATTGGGGCCTAGTGTGGTTGTGTACGTGTGATATACATACACTTTTTTGGGATCATATTTTCTATTCCGCTATTTAATCAAAAACCTCTGGGGATCAGTTAAATTGGGGGATAGTCTGTGTTGGTACGTGTGAGAGAGATCCACCTTTCCAAGTTGTTGGGGTTCATCTCATACTTCTGAAGGTTTGAGGGTGCTGCCTGTTCCATACTCCCCCTACTCCTAGCCTTTTAGGGGTACAAACAATAGTAATTGGGGCCTAGTGTGGTTGTGTACGTGTGATATACATACACTTTTTTGGGATCATATTTTCTATTCCGCTATTTAATCAAAAACCTTTGGGGATCAGTTAAATTGGGGGATAGTCTGTGTTGGTACGTGTGAGAGAGATCCACCTTTCCAAGTTGTTGGGGTTCATCTCATACTTCTGAAGGTTTGAGGGTGCTGCCTGTTCCATACTCCCCCTACTCCTAGCCTTTTAGGGGTACAAACAATAGTAATTGGGGCCTAGTGTGGTTGTGTACGTGTGATATACATACACTTTTTTGGGATCATATTTTCTATTCCGCTATTTAATCAAAAACCTTTGGGGATCAGTTAAATTGGGGGATAGTCTGTGTTGGTACGTGTGAGAGAGATCCACCTTTCCAAGTTGTTGGGGTTCATCTCATACTTCTGAAGGTTTGAGGGTGCTGCCTGTTCCATACTCCCCCTACTCCTAGCCTTTTAGGGGTACAAACAATAGTAATTGGGGCCTAGTGTGGTTGTGTACGTGTGATATACATACACTTTTTTGGGATCATATTTTCTATTCCGCTATTTAATCAAAAACCTCTGGGGATCAGTTAAATTGGGGGATAGTCTGTGTTGGTACGTGTGAGAGAGATCCACCTTTCCAAGTTGTTGGGGTTCATCTCATACTTCTGAAGGTTTGAGGGTGCTGCCTGTTCCATACTCCCCCTACTCCTAGCCTTTTAGGGGTACAAACAATAGTAATTGGGGCCTAGTGTGGTTGTGTACGTGTGATATACATACACTTTTTTGGGATCATATTTTCTATTCCGCTATTTAATCAAAAACCTTTGGGGATCAGTTAAATTGGGGGATAGTCTGTGTTGGTACGTGTGAGAGAGATCCACCTTTCCAAGTTGTTGGGGTTCATCTCATACTTCTGAAGGTTTGAGGGTGCTGCCTGTTCCATACTCCCCCTACTCCTAGCCTTTTAGGGGTACAAACAATAGTAATTGGGGCCTAGTGTGGTTGTGTACGTGTGATATACATACACTTTTTTGGGATCATATTTTCTATTCCGCTATTTAATCAAAAACCTTTGGGGATCAGTTAAATTGGGGGATAGTCTGTGTTGGTACGTGTGAGAGAGATCCACCTTTCCAAGTTGTTGGGGTTCATCTCATACTTCTGAAGGTTTGAGGGTGCTGCCTGTTCCATACTCCCCCTACTCCTAGCCTTTTAGGGGTACAAACAATAGTAATTGGGGCCTAGTGTGGTTGTGTACGTGTGATATACATACACTTTTTTGGGATCATATTTTCTATTCCGCTATTTAATCAAAAACCTTTGGGGATCAGTTAAATTGGGGGATAGTCTGTGTTGGTACGTGTGAGAGAGATCCACCTTTCCAAGTTGTTGGGGTTCATCTCATACTTCTGAAGGTTTGAGGGTGCTGCCTGTTCCATACTCCCCCTACTCCTAGCCTTTTAGGGGTACAAACAATAGTAATTGGGGCCTAGTGTGGTTGTGTACGTGTGATATACATACACTTTTTTGGGATCATATTTTCTATTCCGCTATTTAATCAAAAACCTCTGGGGATCAGTTAAATTGGGGGATAGTCTGTGTTGGTACGTGTGAGAGAGATCCACCTTTCCAAGTTGTTGGGGTTCATCTCATACTTCTGAAGGTTTGAGGGTGCTGCCTGTTCCATACTCCCCCTACTCCTAGCCTTTTAGGGGTACAAACAATAGTAATTGGGGCCTAGTGTGGTTGTGTACGTGTGATATACATACACTTTTTTGGGATCATATTTTCTATTCCGCTATTTAATCAAAAACCTCTGGGGATCAGTTAAATTGGGGGATAGTCTGTGTTGGTACGTGTGAGAGAGATCCACCTTTCCAAGTTGTTGGGGTTCATCTCATACTTCTGAAGGTTTGAGGGTGCTGCCTGTTCCATACTCCCCCCTACTCCTAGCCTTTTAGGGGTACAAACAATAGTAATTGGGGCCTAGTGTGGTTGTGTACGTGTGATATACATACACTTTTTTGGGATCATATTTTCTATTCCGCTATTTAATCAAAAACCTTTGGGGATCAGTTAAATTGGGGGATAGTCTGTGTTGGTACGTGTGAGAGAGATCCACCTTTCCAAGTTGTTGGGGTTCATCTCATACTTCTGAAGGTTTGAGGGTGCTGCCTGTTCCATACTCCCCCTACTCCTAGCCTTTTAGGGGTACAAACAATAGTAATTGGGGCCTAGTGTGGTTGTGTACGTGTGATATACATACACTTTTTTTGATCATATTTCCTATTCCGCTATTCAATAAAAACCTTTGAGGATCAATTGAATTGCGGGATAGTCTGTGTCGGTACGTGTGAGAGAGATCCACCTTTCCAAGTTGTTGGGGTTCATCTCATACTTCTGAAGGTTTGAGGGTGCTGCCTGTTCCATACCCCCCCTACTCCTCATCTAGCCTTTTAGGGGTACAAACAATAGTAATTGGGGCCTAGTGTGGTTGTGTACGTGCGAGATACATACACTTTTTTTGATCATATTTCCTATTCCGCTATTCAATAAAAACCTTTGAGGATCAATTGAATTGCGGGATAGTCTGTGTCGGTACGTGTGAGAGAGATCCACCTTTCCAAGTTGTTGGGGTTCATCTCATACTTCTGAAGGTTTGAGGGTGCTGCCTGTTCCATACCCCCCCTACTCCTCATCTAGCCTTTTAGGGGTACAAACAATAGTAATTGGGGCCTAGTGTGGTTGTGTACGTGCGAGATACATACACTTTTTTTGATCATATTTCCTATTCCGCTATTCAATAAAAACCTTTGAGGATCAATTGAATTGCGGGATAGTCTGTGTCGGTACGTGTGAGAGAGATCCACCTTTCCAAGTTGTTGGGGTTCATCTCATACTTCTGAAGGTTTGAGGGTGCTGCCTGTTCCATACTCCCCCTACTCCTCATCTAGCCTTTTAGGGGTACAAACAATAGTAATTGGGGCCTAGTGTGGTTGTGTACGTGCGAGATACATACACTTTTTTTGATCATATTTCCTATTCCGCTATTCAATAAAAACCTTTGAGGATCAATTGAATTGCGGGATAGTCTGTGTCGGTACGTGTGAGAGAGATCCACCTTTCCAAGTTGTTGGGGTTCATCTCATACTTCTGAAGGTTTGAGGGTGCTGCCTGTTCCATACCCCCCCTACTCCTCATCTAGCCTTTTAGGGGTACAAACAATAGTAATTGGGGCCTAGTGTGGTTGTGTACGTGCGAGATACATACACTTTTTTTGATCATATTTCCTATTCCGCTATTCAATAAAAACCTTTGAGGATCAATTGAATTGCGGGATAGTCTGTGTCGGTACGTGTGAGAGAGATCCACCTTTCCAAGTTGTTGGGGTTCATCTCATACTTCTGAAGGTTTGAGGGTGCTGCCTGTTCCATACTCCCCCTACTCCTCATCTAGCCTTTTAGGGGTACAAACAATAGTAATTGGGGCCTAGTGTGGTTGTGTACGTGCGAGATACATACACTTTTTTTGATCATATTTCCTATTCCGCTATTCAATAAAAACCTTTGAGGATCAATTGAATTGCGGGATAGTCTGTGTCGGTACGTGTGAGAGAGATCCACCTTTCCAAGTTGTTGGGGTTCATCTCATACTTCTGAAGGTTTGAGGGTGCTGCCTGTTCCATACCCCCCCTACTCCTCATCTAGCCTTTTAGGGGTACAAACAATAGTAATTGGGGCCTAGTGTGGTTGTGTACGTGCGAGATACATACACTTTTTTTGATCATATTTCCTATTCCGCTATTCAATAAAAACCTTTGAGGATCAATTGAATTGCGGGATAGTCTGTGTCGGTACGTGTGAGAGAGATCCACCTTTCCAAGTTGTTGGGGTTCATCTCATACTTCTGAAGGTTTGAGGGTGCTGCCTGTTCCATACTCCCCCTACTCCTCATCTAGCCTTTTAGGGGTACAAACAATAGTAATTGGGGCCTAGTGTGGTTGTGTACGTGTGATATACATACACTTTTTTTGGATCATATTTTCTATTCCGCTATTCAATAAAAACCTTTCTAGGGCAAGATCTTAAATTACAGAAATATGAGGAGACCGTCAAATAAGGGCCGTGGCCTGGGTCGTGGTGCTGCTGGTAGAGCTCCTGTTGCAAGGAGAGGACATGGTCGATCTGTGCCAGCTACACGCACAAGTGAAACACCTTCCTCAAGTGTGAGTAGGCGACAGAACCTGCATCAGTATTTGGTAGGGCATCAAACGCCCCTAGAAGTGATGAGGCCAGAACAAGTTGAGGCGATAGTAGATTGGTTTGCTGCTGACAGTGCCTCCAGTTCCTTCACATTGTCTCCCACCCAGTCTACTGCAGAAAGGTCAGAGTTGGCACCTGCAGCCAATGTCCAACCGTCTTTCACCTCACCCCCTTGCAAATCAGGCCAGCAGTCTGAGCCCCAAGCCATACAGCAGTCTCTTATTCTTTTTGAGGACTCTGTCAGCAGGGTTTCCCAGGGCCATCCACCTAGCCCTGCCCCAGAAGTGGAAGAGATTGAGTGCAGCGATGCCCAACCACTTATTCCTCAAGATGAGTACATGCAAGGATCATCGCAGCACGTCTCCGATGATGACGAAACGCAGGTGCCAACTGCTGCGGCGTTCAGCATTGTGGAGACCGACAAGGAGGGCAGGGGTGAAGACTGGGTGGAAGATGATGTGGAGGACGATGAGGTCCTCGACCCCACATGGAATGAACGTCATGCAGGTGAACTGAGTAGTTTGGAGGAAGAGGCGGTGGTCGCACAGAGCCACCAGCACAGCAGAAGAGGGAGCAGGGTGCAGAAGCGGAGCGGCCGTGCCCTAGACACTACGCCCGCTACTGCCCAACGCAGCAAGGGAACGAGCGCACCAAAGTCAGCTCAAAGGAGTTCTCTAGCGTGGAAGTTCTTTAGAAAATGTGCTGATGACAGGACACGAGTGGTTTGCACCCTGTGCAATCAGAGCTTGAAGCGAGGCATGAACCTTCTCAACCTGAGCACAACCTGCATGATCAGGCATCTAAGTGCAAAGCACGAGCTGCAGTGGAGTACACACCTTCAAAACCAAGAAACGTCTCTGGCTCATCCTGCTTCCTCTTCTGCTGCAGTCTCGGCCGCTCCAGCCACATCTGTAGTGATACCGGCACCTGCCACCCCGCAAACAGACGATCTGTCAGCAACACCACCACCTGGGTCACCAACAACCATCTCCACAATGTCCCGTGGAAGCGTTCAGCTTTCCATCTCCCAAACACTTGAGAGGAAGAGGAAGTACCCCCCTACCCACCCGCGATCCCTGGCCCTGAATGCCAGCATTTCAAAATTATTGGCCTTTGAAATGCTGTCATTCCGTCTGGTGGAGACGCACAGTTTTAAAAACCTTATGTCGGTGGCTGTCCCACAGTACGTCGTGCCCAGCCGCCACTACTTTTCCAGGCAAGCCATCCCTTCCCTGCACAACCAAGTGGGGGAAAAAATCAGGTGTGCACTGCGCAACGCCATCTGTGCCAAGGTCCACCTAACTACGGATACGTGGACCAGTAAGCACGGTCAGGGGCGTTATATCTCCCTAACGGCACACTGGGTAAATGCAGTGGCGGATGGGCCTGAGGCGGATAGCAATTTGGCGCATGTCCTTCCACCACCGAGGATTGCAGGGCGCTTCAGTTTGCCTCCTGTTCCTAACTCCTCCTACTCCGCTTCCTCATCCTCTACCGCCTCCTCATCCGGACAGCGTAACACCTTCACCACCAACTTCAGCACGGCCAGGGGTAAACGACAGCAGGCAGTTTTACAACTTGCCTGTTTGGGGGACAAACCACACACCGCGCAGGAGTTGTGGAGGAGCATGGAACAGCAGACAAATGAGTGGTTGCTGCCAGCGAGCCTCAAGCCCGGCCTGGTGGTGTGCGATAACGGGCGAAATCTCATAGCAGCTCTGGGCCTAGCCGGTTTGACGCTCATCCCTTGCCTGGCGCATGTGCTGAATTTGGTGGTGCAGAGGTTCCTTAAAAACTACCCCGATATGTCAGAGCTGCTGCAGAAAGTGCGGGCCGTTTGTGCGCACTTTCGGCGTTCTCACCCTGCTGCTGCTCGCCTGGCAGCGCTGCAGCGTAACTTCGGCCTTCCCGCTCACCGCCTCATATGTGACGTGCCCACAAGGTGGAACTCCACCTTGCACATGCTGGAAAGACTGTGCGAGCAGCAGCAGGCCATAGTGGAGTTTCAGCTGCAGCACGCACGCGTGAGTCGCTCTGCGGAACAGCACCACTTCACCACCAATAACTGGGCCTCCATGCGAGACCTGTGTGCCTTGTTGCGCTGTTTTGAGTACTCCACCAACATGGCCAGTGGCAATGACGCCGTTCTCAGCTTAACTATCCCACTTCTATGCCTCCTTGAAAAAACAATTCGGGCGATGATGGAAGAGGATGTGGCACAGGATGAGGAGGAGGAGGAGGATGAAGAGGTAACATTTCCAAGGCTTTCAGGGCAGTCATTCGCAAGGGGCTCCGAGGGTGGGTTCCTGCACACGCAAACGCCAGGGACGCAATTGTCCAGCAGGGGCACAGTTCTGGAGGATGAGGAGGATGAGGAGGAGGAGGAGCTGGAGGAGGAGATGGAACCATGTTCACAGCAGGGTGGCACCCAGGCCAGCTCATGGCCATCACTGGTGCGTGGCTGGGGGGATACAGAGGACACGGACCATACACCTCCCACAGAGGACAGCCTTTCGTCGCCTCTGGGCAGCCTGGCACACATGAGCGATTACATGCTGCAGTGTCTCCACAACGACCGCCGAGTTGCCCACATTCTAACTTGTGCTGATTACTGGGTGGCCACGCTGCTGGATCCCCGTTACAAGGACAACGTACCGTCCTTAATTCACTCACTGGAGCGCGATCGCAAGATGCGCGAGTACAAGCGCACGCTGGTAGACGCCATGCTGCTGGCATTCCCATCTGACAGCGGGGCCACAGTGGAAGCACAAGGCAGAGGAGGAGGAGGAGGAGGTCGCCAACGCAACCAGGGCACCGCCAGCACCTCAGAAGGCAGGGTTAGCATGGCCGAAATGTGGAAAAGCTTTGTCAGCACGCCACAACAAACAGCAGCACCAGCAGCTCAGATGGAACGTCTTAGCAGGAGGCAGCATTTTACCAACATGGTGGAGCAGTATGTGTGCACACGCCTACATGTAGTGAATGACGGGTCTGCCCCCTTCAACTTCTGGGTCTCCAAATTGGGCACATGGCCTGAGCTTGCCCTTTACGCCTTGGAGGTGCTGGCGTGCCCTGCAGCCAGTGTATTATCTGAACGGGTATTTAGCACGGCTGGGGGCGTTATAACAGACAAGCGCAGCCGCCTGTCCAGAGACAATGTGGACAAGCTCACGTTCATTAAAATGAACCAGGCATGGATCCCACGGGACTTTTCTGTACCTTATGCAGAATAGCAATGGATACCGACCTTACCCACCCATTGTTCCATTTTTGCTCTTTCTCACTCTTTTGGGGTGTACCCTCATTTAAAATTTGTGAAAAGAAGCAGTGTTGGCTACCTCGTCCTCCTCCTCAGGGCCAGATTAATGTAGGGTCTATTGGAGCTGCAGCTCCAGGCCCCTACCTTTTATATAGGCCCCGGGTTGGCCATATTCACTGTTACCGCTCTTCTGTCACTTGTAAACACAGAAGTCTGGCTTCTATGCTCGCTTCCCCAGGCAGCACCCTCAGAACCTCCCCACACAGCGTGAAGGCCGGACAAGGAGGGACAGTTGGCGATGCATGGATGTGTTTATGGGCTTCAGAGACAGCATCCCATGTTGAATTAGGCATGCATGGCTGCACCCTTCCTCCTCTGGGTGCATGGCAAGGCACGGCCCTAAGGCCCTTCAAAATCCTCAGCACCAAGCCCATGATGCTGTTAATCCGGCCCTGGTCCTCCTCCACCGCCGCTTCCACCTACACCGCCCATAGGTGTGCGCAGCCTATTGCATTAAGGTGTGCACCCCAAAGTTGAAATACACATGCATGTGTTTGCCAGCAGGGAGAGTAATGTATCGGGGCCATGTACCTGTAGGCAAGGAGAAATAGAGCAGAGCAGGTCCCAGGGAGATCTTTCCCATCTCCTCACTGGCAATGCTATGTGCCCTAGGTGATTAGGGTGTGCCCAGGCACACCCAGCACACCCTGTGCGCACGCCTATGTCACCGCCACATCCACCACCACCTCAACCTCCCTCCTACTCCATATGGGCCTCGTCCTTCAGAGATGAAGAAGAACATTGTTTTATTTTTCTGTTTTTTTTTGTTGTTTTAAGTTATTTCCCTATCCACATTTGTTTGCAGAGCACTTGCCATGCTCTTAATTACGTTTTGCTGCCATTTGCAGCACTCTAGCCCTTTCCTTTGGTGTTTTAGAGCCATTTTAGTGCCTTAAAGTTCGGGTCCCCATTGACTTCAATGGGGTTCGGTGTCCGGGAAAAGTTCGGTAAAAGTCCGGGACACGGACCCGGACTTTTTTTTAAAGTTCGGCCGAACCCGTCGAACACGGACATCTAGGTGTCCGCTCAACCCTACTCAGGAGCGCAAGAAATTAGAATGGGCAGGCACACACATGAAATTGACTGTTATCAGTGTCACTGTGAGGGTCAATTTCAAGTGGGCAGCAGCACAGATGATGATGATGACACCTCCCTGACATGGCAGGTTCCCTCCTGAGTCACAGTGACAATCTCTCTCTACGCCAGATGGTCCCCTCAGTCCAAACAGCATTGACAGTCCCGCTCCTAGCTTGCCTTGCTCCCGTCCCACAGACCAGCACACGAGGCTCCGGCCGCACTACTCGGCTCCCTTACACCATGACATCACATGACACACTCGGCTCCCTTACACCATGACATCACATGACACACTCAGGCACCGCCTCCGCCAGACCCACCTCCCCGAACACACTGTAGCAGGCACTAAGATGGTCTCAGTCAGCTCCGGGCCGGAACTGCGCATGCGCAGTTCCAAGCCGAGCGCTGCAGCCATATTTTTTACTGGCAACCTTTTCCTTTTGACTGGCATTTACTGGCAGGAGAAAAGTGCCATTTTTTTATTGTCTGCCAGTAAAAATACTGACAGTTGGCAACACTGTGCTCAGCTAGGCAACAGGAGGAGGCAGCTTTGTACAGACACCAGAAGGAGTCAGCTGAGTGTGTAGATCTTAACCACTTGCCGACCGCCGCACGACTATCTACGTCGGCGGTCAGCCCCTCACAGGCAAACTAACGTAGGGCTACGTTGCTTGCTTGTGAGGGTCTAGGGAGCGAGCGCGCGCCCCCGGAGGCGCGCTCCCGCTCCCGCGTGGTCACGGACCCCCCCGTGCGTGTGACCAGCGGACCCGATGTCCGCCGGCCACTCAGCGATCGGCGGGGGAGAGGGAGAATGTCAGGCAGCTTGTGTAAACAAACTGCCTGTCATTCTCCTCGCTGCAAAGACACTGATCACTCGGATCTAGTATGTAGATCCGTTGATCAGTGTCCTTACAGCTAGAGCCACAGCCAATCACAGTAGAAACCACGCCCCTAGGGACACACACAGCCCCTCCCTTCCAAATAAAGTTAACCCCTTCACTACCAGTGTATTTTTACAGTAACAGTGCATATGTATAGCACTGATTACTGTAGAAATGTCACTGGTAACCCCAAAAGTGTCAAAAATGTCAGTCAAGGGTCCGATCTGTCCGCCGCAATGTCGCAGTACCGCAAAAAAAATCGCAGATAGCCGCCATTACGCGTTAAAAAAAAAACAACAAAAATGACAAAAATCTTTCCCTTTGTTAGTAAACGCGATAACTTTTGCGCAAACCAATCAAAATACGCTTTTTGCGATTTTCTTTACCAAACATAGGTAGCATAAAACAAATTGGCCGAAAATTTTTAAAAATTTTGATTTTTACATTTTTTTTGGGGGGAATTTCATATAAAAAAATGTGAAAAATATTGCTATTTTTGCAAAATTGACGCTCTTTTTTTGTTTATAGCGCGTGATCAAAAAATCGCACAGGTGATCAAATACCACCAAAAGAAAGCTCTGTTTGTGGGAAAAAAAGGACGTCAAATTCGTTTAGGTACGGCATCGCACGACCGCGCAATTGTCCGTTAAAGTCACGCAGTGACGAATCGCAAAATACCCCCTGGTCGGAATGGGGGTAAAATCTTCCGGGGCTTAAGTGGTTAAATGTAGCACAGATATTCGTTTTTTTAAGGGGGCAGAAACTGCGACAGTCCTGTGTCGAATTGAAATATTATAGTTTCTGGTGCACATCATCTGGTACTCTTCAACATTGGTGCACTGTCATTTATTTGGGGCATGTTAGGTGCGCATCACATATGCATCACAAACCATAGTTTATCAGACCCAGTATGTTCAATTTTTAAAAATGTTTTAATTGTTTTCACCAACTCTTATAATCTTATAATCAGCCATTCTCAACCAGCATGTTAAACCCAAAAGGAAACATTTATTATATTGCAGCTTACCACTTCTGATGGCTGCAATAGTTTTTTTCTTTTTTAGGCTTTTCTTTATTTTGTTTTTCCCTGGTGATCCTGCCAGTAATGCCCCGTACACACGTACCGATTGTCGGCCGTAAATATTCGGCCGACGACCGATCGGCCGATTGTAGGCTTGTTAGTATGATGCTTCCGACAGCCGACAGCGCATTTTCGGCCGAACAGAATCTGTCGTGCAAGCATTAAAATTTTTGTTGGCCAACACCAGAACGGCCGATTGTTCGCCAGTCAGTACAGATTTTGGCCGACAGACAGCAGATTTGCAAGACTGGGCATGCTCAGAAAAGAAAAAAAGACAAGGAAAGTTAACCATCACATGACATCACTTCTGCAGTCGGCTGTTGTTGGCCGACAAAATTCGTGTGCAGTCTTTTGCACTTTTCAACAGACACGACAGCCCTCGGACAAAAGACGGCCGATCGTTCGCCCGACGATCGGTACGTGTGTACGGGGCTTTAGTCTATTATTTTTCATCAAAACAAGCTGTCCTACTGATGTAGCAGTTAGGGGGATGAGACAAGCCTAGGATCGCATTTGTGGGGGTCGGGGGCGCTTACAAAATCCCACACCTTTCTGACCCGCAAGCAAAACGCGCTGCATTGTAGCATACACACAAGGGTGCCGTTAATGGCACGCCCAGGCACTGGAAAATGTGGTGAGTTTTCCTGTGTGGTAAACTGTATGGTGCTGCAGTTCCATGCAGGTGCATTCTTAAAAAAGGATCAGGGACCTCTTATCCCATGTTTCTCACAGGTACACACATAAATGTGAACCTAGAATAACACTGACACCTATGTGAACCTAGACTAACGCTTACAATGACCAGCATTTATTTTTATAAAACTTTTATCCCAAAAGGAACAACATTTTCAGTTTTGGGTTTAATACCGCTTTAAGGTACCATAAAGCTGATTACGGTTTTTTATTTTTATGTGTGCCTATTCAGCATATTTATGGGGGTGAACTCTCAAGTTAACACAGTCATCTGCCTGCATGTGAAATTATTTTAGATTGTTTGTTTTTCATTTTTTTAATTACATGAGAAAACTAAATATCCTCGTATGGTTGATTTCCTGTCATATTCTTTATTACGCGTACTTGTTAGCCAAATCTCTTATTTGCACCGCAAACACAAAGGTGCCATTGTGTCATAATATACCAGTGCAGACAGCAAATAACATGCTCAGCTAAGTAATCCTACTTTAAGGATATGTGAATACATACAATTGTTGGGATTTATTGAATCAGTACACAATAATAAAGTAGAACTATTCTGCTGGGTGTGAATGAGCTTGTGACATATTGGGGTTGATTTATTAAAGGCAAATAGTTGCTCCAGAACTTAGTAAATTAGGTACTTCTTTACTTGCACTTGTAATTTCTCACTGCAAAGCATATCCAATCACATGCAAGGAAAATAAAGCAAACAGCATTTTTGCTTGCACATGATTGGATGGTGGTAGTCAGCAGAGCTTCAGCTCATTTACTAAGCTTTGAAGCAACTGCATTTTGCAAAGTGCACAGCCTTTTTTGGCTTTAGTAAATCAACCTCAATGTGCACACTTACTTCACAGTGACCTCCTCCAGTGGTGACAGGTCCAATCTCTAGTTGCCTCTCTTACCAATAATGTTTGAATTTCTAGATTTCCTTAAGGCTGCCACTTACTGCTAACTACTTGGTATATATACAGAAATAATAAGAATATTTGTTCATGCATGCCAGACAGTGCACAGCGTTAGGCAATAACAGGGAGGAGAGTTTTGTTGAAGGGGAGGACTTTTAAGACAAGACAGTTCTTAGCAGCCATGATAAGCGCCCACTATCAGCTGACAGGGCAGAGCTGCAGCAGGCTCTGAAAAAAATCCCTTAGTATTCTTAGTAGCCATGATAAGCGCCCGCTATCAGCTGACAGGGCAGAGCTGCAGCAGGCTCTGAAAAAATCCCAACAATATTGTCAGGATCCACCTACCTACCTGACTGACAGCTGGCTCCGCCTTTCCACCTGTGCCCGCCACCTCACTTCCAGGCGCTGAAGGAGCAGAACAGAGAGCAGTGGATGCTTGGTTCAGACCGAGAACTGAACGATCAGTGATTATGTTTTGCTCATTTCTTGGTCTTGGAACCAACTTGGGACACCTACGACATCACACAGATGCTGAAGCATGGACGTGAGTATGTATGTTTTTTTAAAAGCCCACCCTTTTCTTTTGAGTAAGTTACACATATTTAGGATAATTTAAAATGATTCTAAAGCCTCAGTTTTCTTTTTTAATACTAACCTGCATAAAGCAGCCCCAAGTCTCCTCTTCTGGGATCCCACATTGGCACTCCTTGCTCCTTCTCCCTTCTGAGTGCCCCTGTAGCAGGCCTCTTGCTATGGGGTCACTCGTGCAGGCTTGCTCCTGAGCCAGGCCCTGTGTGTCCATTTACACACACACACAGCACGGCTTGGCTCCACTCCCTTTTCGCAGGATTTTGATTGGGGTGTGTAAAGTGTCAGAAGGGCAGAGGATAATGTCAGTAGGGCAGTGGATGGTGTAAGTAGAGCAATGGTCACTGTCTGTAGGGCAGTGGACGGTGTCAGTAGGGCAGTGGACGGTGTCAGTAGGGCAGTGGACGGTGTCAGTAGGGCAGTGGACAGTGTCAGTTGGGCAGTGGACATGTCAGTAGGGCAGTGAACGGTGTCAGTAAGGCAGTGGTCACTGTCAGTAGGGCAGTGAACGGTGTCAGTAGGGCAGTGGACAGTGTCAGTTGGGCAGTGGACATGTCAGTAGGGCAGTGAACGGTGTCAGTAAGGCAGTGGTCACTGTCAGTAGGGCAGTGAACGGTGTCAGTAGGGCAGTGGACAGTGTTAGTAGGGCAGTGGTCACTGTCAGTAGGTCAGTGGACAGTGTCAGTTGGGCAGTGGACATGTCAGTAGGGCAGTGAACGGTGTCAGTAGGGCAGTGGTCACTGTCAGTAGGGCAGTGAACGGTGTCAGTAGGTTAGTGGACAGTGTTAGTAGGGCAGTGGTCACTGTCAGTAGGGCAGTGGACAGTGTCAGTGGACAGTGTCAGTAGGGCAGTGAACGGTGTCAGTTTGGCAGTGGACAGTGCCAGTAAGGCAGTGGACGGTGTCAGTAGGGCAATGGACGGTGTCAGTAGGGCAGTGGACGGTGTCAGTAGGGCAGTGGTCACTGTCAGTAGGGCAGTGGTCACTGTCAGTAGGGCAGTGGACAGTGTCAGTAGGGCAGTGGACGGTGTCGGTAGGGCAGTGGATGGTGTCGGTAGGGCAGTGGACGGTGTCGGTAGGGCAGTGAACAGTGTCAGTAGGGCAGTGGATGGTGTCAGTAGGGCAGTGGATGGTGTCAGTAGGGCAGTGGACAGTGTCAGTAGGGCAGTGGACGGTGTCAGTAGGGCAGTGGACGGTGTCAGTAGGGCAGTGGACGGTGTTAGTAGGGCAGTGGACAGTGTTAGTAGGGCAGTGGACAGTGTCAGTAGGGCAGTGGACATGTCAGTAGGGCAGTGAACGGTGTCAGTAGGGCAGTGGTCACTGTCAGTAGGGCACTGAACGGTGTCGGTAGGGCAGTGGACAGTGTTAGTAGGGCAGTGGTCACTGTCAGTAGGGCAGTGGACAGTGTCAGTGGACAGTGTCAGTAGGGCAGTGAACGGTGTCAGTTTGGCAGTGGACAGTGCCAGTAGGGCAGTGAACAGTGTCAGTAGGGCAGTGGACGGTGTCAGTAGGGCAGTGGATGGTGTCACTTGGGCAGTGGACATGTCAGTAGGGCAGTGGACATGTCAGTAGGGCAGTGAACTGTGTCAGTAGGGCAG
This sequence comes from Pelophylax lessonae, assembly GCF_965119305.1. Classification (NCBI taxonomy): domain Eukaryota; kingdom Metazoa; phylum Chordata; class Amphibia; order Anura; family Ranidae; genus Pelophylax; species Pelophylax lessonae. The sequence continues at coordinate 772,503,480 of NC_138768.1, forward strand.
TGGACAGTGTCAGTAGGGCAATGGTCACTGTCAGTAGGGCAGTGGTCACTGTCAGTAGGGCAGGGAACGGTGTCAGTAGGGCAGTGGACAGTGTCAGTAGGGCAGTGGACAGTGTCAGTTGGGCAGTGGACATGTCAGTAGGACAGTGAACGGTGTCAGTAGGGCAGTGGACAGTGTCAGTAGGGCAGTGGTCACTGTCAGTAGGGCAGTGAACGGTGTCAGTAGGGCAGTGGACAGTGTTAGTAGGGCAGTGGTCACTGTCAGTAGGGCAGTGAATGGTGTCAGTAGGGCAGTGAACGGTGTCAGTAGGGCAGTGGACGGTGTCAGTAGGGCAGTGGACGGTGTCAGTAGGGCAGTGGACGGTGTCAGTAGGGCAGGGAACGGTGTCAGTAGAGCAGTGAATGAGTCAGTAGGGCAGTGGACGGTGTCAATAGGGCAGAGGATGGTGTCAGTAGAACAGTAAATGGTGCCAGTAAGGCAGAAGTTGGTCTCAGTAGGGCAGTGGATAGTGTCACAATTTTACCATTTTTATTTTTTATTTTTTAGCAGCCCCCTAATGTCTCACATTTGAAACAGAGAAAAGAGATTGAGGACCCAGTTTTCAATCTCCATCTCTGCAGCCTCAGCTGCATATAATGCTCTGTACAGTGCTTCCTGTTCATACAGTTTACTATGCTTCATTTATGAATGAACATGGTAATGCCCCTTGCACACGAGTATAAAAATTTAGTGATGTTTACTCAGAAACTTGTGAACCCTGTGTGAAAGGGGCCATAAACTGTATGCACAGACCTGAGTAATGTTGCGTATAGGCGAGTAAGGGTGTTTAAGTGTCTAGACAAGTATAGATGAGTAAAATTCTTTTTTGTGTGCATGGGGTCTTACTCATGTTTGCTCAGCTGCGTGCAATGTCCCGTAGACAACAATGCAAGGGAGGAAGGGGGAACCAGGGGGGCTGGGCATCAGGAGGAAGGGGAACCTGGACAGGAGGGGTGGAGGGGGCAACATAGACTGGAACCAATCCCCTTTCCTCCTGCAGCCACTGAATGCTGGCTGGAGGGATAGGAGGAGAAGCCAGCTTCCAGCTGCTGCAGGAGGAAAGGGGATTGGTACCAGTCTATGCTGCCCCCTCCACCCCTCCTGTCCAGGTTTCAGGGGTCAGCAAGAATTGTATGGGTTCTACCTATCACCTGATCATTGGGTTGCCGACCCCTGATTTACAGGGTAGGTAGTATAGGGCTTAGAATGGTGGAGGTAGCAGATTTAAGCTTAGTTGGGTATTAGCGGGAATTCTACTTTAAATATTCAATAATTTGCACTGTGTTTATTGTACCAGGTTTTACCAATTACAGTTCAATAGCACAGCCTGCTTAAAGCAGAACTCTGGCCAAAAATAAGATAAAAGGAATAGCCTATTAAAAGATAAAAAAAAGAAAAGAAAAGAAAAAAAAGCTTTAGCTTTTGCTGAAATATTCTTCTTTAATCAGGAGATTTTAACTGTTGTATTTTTTTGCTGCTGATAGGTGTCTGATGACCAATATTATTCAATCCACTTCATCTGAGCCCCAGGCTGTGACTGGACAGTGAAAGGAGAAACAGCACAGTGATGCTCTCATCCCTCTGTTCATCTACTCTCTTCTCCTATCAGCATGCTCCTTGTCAGCACATAAACTTATAGTCCCCTTGTCCTGCTTCTTGCTGTTACACTCTGACACAAAAAAGTGCAGCTTTGTATTCATTAATTCATGTAGTGTAAAAACCTGCATATGACTTGGTATCAGCTTTTTTCAGTCTCCTGTACAGCAGAGCTTTGGTTTGGAGAAGGAGACACAACACAAGCAACCAGTTTTGGTGTAGTGCTCAAGTGACATGCTGATAGGAGGAGATAGCAGGTTGAGAGAGAGATGAGCTATCTTCTTTCACTGTCTGATCACAGGCTGGGGGAAGGACAAGAGCTGTAAGTGTTCTTTAAGGCTAGGTTCACATCTACAGTATGCATGTGCAATTAAAGTGGATGTAAACCTTCACATATACCCAGTAATGTAAGTAATGTAAGTGAATAGCCTCAGATAAAACAGAGATGAGACAAATATTCTTACATAGGTTTTGTATTTATACATAGATTTAAACATAGATTTGTATATCTACTGTCTTCAGCTTTCTACACTGTTTGGAAAGTGAACATCATGTTAGAATATTTTCTTGCTGTTCCAGCACTGGGTGTGGAGTCTTGCCATACACTGTGTGTGCGCTGATTGGAGGAAAGGCAAACACCCCCCCTCCACATAGGCGGGGAAAGGAAGAAACATGCAGAGCTGTGCTGTGAATAGATCAGCCCTCTGCTAATTTATCTTGATGCACCCACCCCAACACAAATTTCCAGCTGCTTTTATCTCCAGTGTCGGAGAACTTGTCAGAAGTTATCATGCTGATAACAAAGGAACTGAGCAGCAGAAAAACATGGGACTTAAGCTGGATACACACTATACAACTTTTGTTGTCAGATTTCCTTTAGATTTACCTTTTCTATGTAGTGCAAGGGCCTGCCAGATTGCATACAAATTGAAAGTGTTTAGGTTTGACCTCATATTATATGGTTTTGGTAAGTCTTATGGAAAAAAATCTAAAGGAAATTTTATAGTGTGTATGGCCCATTAGAGCTTTGAAGAAAGATTAGTAAACACTACAAATACAGCATCACACAAAAGTGAGTACACCCCTCACATTTTTGTAAATATTTTATCATATATTTTCATGTGACAACACTGAAGAAATGACACTTTTCTACAATGTAAAGTAGTGAGTGTACAGCTTGTATAAGAGTGTAAATTTGCTGTCCCCTCAAAATAACTCAACACACAGCCATTAATGTCTAAACAGCTGGCAACAAAAGTGAGTACACCCCTAAGTGAAAATGTCCAAATTGGACCCAAAGTGTCATTATTTTGTGTGGGCACCATTATTTTCCAGCACTGCCTTAACCCCCTTGAGCATGCTGTTCACCAGAGCTTCACAGCTTCCATGATGACATCACAGAGCTGGTGGATGTTGGAGACCTTGCTCTCGTCCACCTTCCGTTTGAGGATGCCCCACAGATGCTCAATCCGATTTAGGTCTGGAGACATGCTTGGCCAGTCCATCACCTTCACCCTCGGCTTCTTTAGCAAGGCAGTGGTCATCTTGGAGGTGTGTTTGGGGTCGTTATCATGTTGGAATAGTGCCTTGCGGCCCAGTCTCTGAAGGGAGTGGATTATGCTCTGCTTCAGTATGTCACATTACGGTGTACGTTTAAAAAACTGAGAAGTTTTCTCTCAGTTCACTTCTCGGCAATTCTCAGAGAAAAATTATCAACTCTGGCACCCAGTTTAGGTGGTCGAGAACTTCAATTCTCAAAGGGTGATCAGAGGAGAATTTTTTTCTCTGAAAACGGCCGTGATCCCTGTATAACTGGGTGGACTGCCTGTAATCTCACGAGATTTTGTGAGATTACAGTGCCGCCAAGTTTAAAAAGTGAAACCAAATTTTAAAAGCACTCGTAATGACATGTTCTGACACATGAAAACGAACTGAATATCTATCTATCTACACACACACACACACACACACACATATACAGTATATATACAGTATATATACTGTGAGGGATTAGCTCGGTGGTAGGCATGGATGACCCCTTGGGGGGGTGCATTTACACATTAAGATAGCCGAGAAGTGGTTGCAAAAACAGTGTATGAGTTTTATTCTTGCAATTTTTCTTCATACCAGTGCAAGCATCAAAACAGCCAAAATAAAATAAAACAAAATAAATCCTTGCCACGGTGGGCGGCTACCTTCTCACACTGGAACCTACCTAAGAGTCTGTCCCCAACCTACTGTTGGGCAGACTTGGCTGATCATACAGCAGACAATCAATAGTCCATGTTTTATCTTCTCACAGCACATGTTCATTGGACTTTCCTTTCACATAGAAAACATGTCCCTTTGTTTTCTCTCCAGCTAGAGAACTTTCCTTTGTTTTCTTTCCACATAGAAAAACAATCCATGTCCTCACCTTGTGAAGTCTTCACAGCGGTTTACCCTCCTTAGCGCACATCACTTCAGGGGGTCTTCTCCCATGCTCACCAGCTTGTCGGGAGGTACTCATCTGTCTGTCGTCCTCTCCCAGCCCACACGGCTTCAGGAGACAGCTTCCGGAGGCAGCAATCAATAGGACTTCCTTTGGACAAATTATAGAGGCCTTCATTTCCTCATTCTGAACAGCTGAAGTCTGTTCAACTTCCTGCTGGCTAGCTCTGTAGCCAACACCCTATAGTAATTGGTGAACTTTCTAAATCAGGTGGAAATGTATCTCCTGCCTGTGACTACATTCCCAGATTTACCTGACTTCCTGTCACAATACATATATACATACAGTGTATATACATATGTACATACAGTATATATATATACACCAGTACATACAGTGTGTATATATATATATATATATATATATATATATATATATATATATATATATATATATATATATACACATACACCAGTACATACAGTATATATATATATAAATATATATATATATATACACCAGTACATACAGTATATATATATATATATATATATACACCAGTACATACAGTATATATATATATATACACACCAGTACATACAGTATATATATATATATATATATATATATATATATATATACATACACCCATACATACATACCATATATATATATATATATATAATATTTTTTTTTTTTTTTTTTTTTTTTTAATTTTGAACCCACTGGTGCTGATATATCAGAAGAAAGAAGTCTTCTTCCTCTATCACACCAGCTTCTCCCCCTAATTCTCCACTTCAGATCTCACTTTTCTAAACTGGCCGTTTGTGACAGAAACGGTCATGTACTGTGATGAGAAGAGAAGAACGTGTTCTCTGCTCCTCATCTCAGCTAACTAAACGGTAACTCATCAGAGATCAGTTGTGATCCTCAGGATCACGGCTTTTCTCTGTTTATTAAAAGTACACCTACATCTTGGCATTCATGGTTCCCTCAATGAACTTTGGCTCCCCAGTGTCAGCAGCACTTATACAGCCCCAGACCATGACACTCCCACCACCATGCTTGACTGTAGGCAAGACACACTTGTCTTTGTACTCCTCACCTGGTTGCCGCCACACACGCTTGACACCATCTGAACCAAACAAGTTTATCTTGGTCTCATCAGACTACAGGACTTGGTTCCAGTAATCCATGTCCTTAGTCTGCTTGTCTTCAGCAAACTGTTTGCAGGCTTTCTTGTGCATCATCTTTAGAAGAGGCTTCCTTCTGGGAGGACAGCCATGCAGACCAATTTGATGCGGTGTGCGGCGTATGGTCTGAGCACTGACAGGCTGACCCCCAACCCCTTCTACCTCTGCAGCAATGCTGGAAGCACTCATACATCTATTTCCCAAGAACAACCTTTGGATATGACGCTTAGCACGTGCACTCAACTTCTTTGGTCGACCATAGCAAGGCCTGTTCTGAGTGGAACCTGTCCTGTTAAACCACTGTATGGTCCTGACCACTGTGCTGCAGCTCAGTTTCAGGGTCTTGGCAATCATCTTATAGCCTAGGCCATCTTTATGTAGAGCAACAATTCTTTTTTTCAGATCCTCAGAGAGTTTTTTGCCATGAGGTGCCATGTTGAACTTCCAGTGACCAGTATGAGAGAGTGAGAGCGATAAAACTAAATTTAACACACCTGCTCCTCATTCACACCTGAGACCTTGTAACACTAACGAGTCACATGACACCGGGGGGGGGGGGGGGGACTGGCTAGATGGGCCCAATTTGGACATTTTCACTTAGGGGTGTACTCACTTTTGTTGCAAGAGGTTTAGACAATAATGGCGGTGTGTTGAGTTATTTTGAGAGGACAGCAAATTTACACTGTTATACAAGCTGTACACTCACTACTTCACATTGTACCAGAGTAATTTCTTCAGTTCCATGAATGGGGTTTACATCCACTTTATTGCGTTTTTGCAGAGCACTTTTCTGTTGCGTTTTTTACGCGTCTCCTAATGCATTTTTAATGCATTTTGAGTTTTTGTAGGAAGTGTTCACTTTGCTTGGAGGAGGTATCTATTGTTATGCAGGAAAATACACCAAAAATGCATGTACATGCATTTTTTTTTTTTGCAATTCTATTGAAGTCTGTGAAGCCAAAAACATGTAAAATAATTCCTTCACCTTTACAAAAAACACATTGCAGTAAACTGTATGGATGTGAATAGGACCCATGGGAAAAAAAAGGTTAAATGGATTGTAATGTGTTCCTGTGGATCATCTGCAAACACACTAAGGTCCCTTTCACACTTGTACGACCTGAAAGTCGCGCGACTTTGACGCAATTTTGCCGTGCGACTTTGACGCAATTTGAAGCAATAACTATGTAATCTTTAGGTCTGTGAACCTCAAGTTGCATCAAAGTCAGACTAAAGTAGTGTAGTGACTTGAAGTCGCACAGATATGAATGGAGTACGACTTGTCATGCGCCCAAGTCGCAGGACAAGTTGCACAAGTCGCCAAAGGCTCAATTCACACCTAAGCATGTTGCTTTTGAGTGTTTCTGTAGTTCTTTTTGCTGTGCTTTCCATGATTTTTTTACTGTGATTTGCGTTTTTTAATTTTTTCTTTTTTTTTTTAATTTGTTGTTGGACACATTTAAAAATGCAAATCGCTGCAAAATCACGGTAAAAATGCACTACATGCTTTTCTGCAGCTTTTCCATTGATGTCTAATAAACTAAAAAAAAAGTACGGTTTTGCGTTTAAAAAAAGTCCCTGACCCTTTCCAAAGGCAGAGGCACTAAAATTCATTGATGTGAATGTGTTCCATAGGACCCATGTTAAAAATAATGTCCTGCATTTCTGCAAAAAGCATGAAAAAACGCATTGGTGTGAATGGAGCCCTAAAAACGCATATCTGTGAACATAGCCTAACAGAAGCACATACAGATCCCACCTCATTCCCTGCTGGACAGGGATCTGCTCTGTGGCAGATCAGTGTAAGATTTTGAACTGGGTGGACAGACTACATTAGTACAGGGATTCCCAAACTACTGCTCTGCAATTGTTCAGGAACTACAATTCCCATCATGCCTAGTCATGTATATGAATGTCAGAGTTTTACAATGCCTCATGGGATGTGTAGTCTGCAACAGCTGCAGGGCCGTAGTTTGGGGATCCCTGCATTAGTACATTGAATTGTGTATTTAAAGTCTAGGCAGACAAAAAAAAAAGATACAAATGAACACACCATTAATGCATCAAATGTATTTTTTAAATGCAAGCAGTGTAAGTACCTGAGCTTGACCTGGTATAAGCTTCTTGCAATCCTTATGCAGCAGAGCTTAGACTGGGGAGAGGGAGAAGCAGCACAAGAATCCAATCTGTTGTGCTACCGTGCAACAAATCAGAACAACAGAGAGATAAACAGAGGGGTAACTAAATTGCACTTGCATACTGGAAACAGAAACAACTTTCCTGGTGATGAAGATTTTATAATTATTTGATCTCACCTTATTTTGTTTTTTTAGTGCGGACGATAAAATTCATTTTGATGATGCTGATGGTTTTATGGCTCTTGGGGGCAGCAAGTTTGTTGCCAGCATAGATGGTTTCTTTGGACCTGTGAAATATTACCGCCTTAAGGCTCTGCAATCGGATGAGGTAGGTACCAAGTATTTTAGTATCCGGAATGAATTGGCTGTATTTGGAGTGTTAAGCAGCTGGAAAACACAAACTTAACAAAAATGAGTACAGAATTTGCATAAAGTGAACCTGTACTTTAAATTCCTAAGAGCAGATAGTGCAAGATGCTCATTATTACTTCAGTTGGCCATGAAAGCCTGTTTTGTGTCCTTCGCTTACTTAAGCCCCTTTCACACTCGTGTGACTTGTCCTGCGTTTGGGACTGCAAAATCGCATGACAAGTCGTTCTCCATTATTTCCAATGAGTACCGTTCATATCTGTGAGACTTGAAGTCGCACCGACTTCAAAGTAGTCCCTGCTACCCGACATAGGCATTGCTTCAAGCCCAGTCAAAATCACGTCAAAATCGCAGCAACAAAATTGCGGTAAAATCATAAAACTTTTAAGTCGCACAAGTGTGAAAGGGGCCTTAGTTTCACTGTGTAACTGACTTCTGACTTTCCTTGACTTGACAGCCATTGCACAAAATGCAACAGGAACCAGCACCCCTGGATACAAAGAAAACTGTAAAAGTATAGATAATTTTGGTCATTGTGACTAAAGTTTTCTATTTTTGTTACCATATTAGCAGCCGTTATATATACTTTAGTTAACCACTTCAGCTCCGGACGATTTACCTCCCTTCTAGTGATTGTAAAGGCAGAACCTTTTTTTTTTTATCTTATTGCATTCTGTGCATTAAGACAAAAAACCTTCTGTGTGCAGCAGCCCCCCTCAGCCCCCCCTAATACTTACCTGAGGTCCATCTCGATCAAGCAACGTTGCAGGAGTGTCTCAGCTGCCTGGGACTCCCCTCCTACCTGGCTGAGACCGCAGCGTGCCGCCATTGGCTCCCACTGCTGTCATTAAAAGTCAGCCAGCCAACAAGGAGAGACTCGGGTGCCCCCATAGCAAGCTGCATTGAAAGGACATTTAGATTGTTTTGTGGGTGGTCAGCCTTTCTTTAGGTGGGCAGCCACATGTGCTTTTCTTTCAAGGAGATCTATTCAATGCTGCATGCACATGCTTATTGGGCACAGAGTCCAGAGCAGCATGGACTCAACAGGGTTGATTTAATAAAGGCTCACTTTAAAAGGGAATTTGCCTTAGGGCTCTTTCACACGGACGTTCCGTATGTCCGTAAATCACCCCATCCATTTGCGGGTGATTTATACGGACATAATGAATGTCTATGGGATTGCGAATGTCAGCGGATGACCATTCGCTGACATCCGATTTTTGTCCTTTCAGTTCTGTTCTGTTTTTTGGAACGGAACAGAACCCTATTTTTGTTCCGTTTAAAAAACGGAACTGATGCAAAATCGGATGTCAGCGGTGTCAACCGCTGACATCCGCAATCCCCATAGACTTACATTATGTCCGTATATCATCCGCAAACAGATGGGATGATATGCGGACATACGGAGCGGATGACACAAATGTCATACGTGTCCATGGAAAAAAAAAAAAGTGCCGGAGCGGATCGCAATACGGTCCGCTCCGTGTGAAAGAGCCCTTAGTCAATAAGGTGAAGTTCTGCTTACTTCCACCATCCAATCATGTTCAAGCAAACCTTCTATTTTTAATTTTCCTTGCACGTGATTGGGTTATCTTTGCAGAGTGAAACCACCTCCATTCACTAAGCTCTGGGGCCAATTCCCTTGTGAATAGCTTATTTGCCTTTAGTAAATTAACCCTAATGCTTTAGGAACTTCGGAACATAGCTACAAAAAGGACAGAGACCTGGGAGGGCAAAAGGAGAACACTCAGGAAGATTTTTCTGAATTTTTATTACCTTCACATCTCGCATTAATGAGCAATCACCTAAGCGATTGGCTTGTGGGAATAAGTATTGAGGACTCTGCCACTGACCCTTCCTACACTGATTACTGAAGCCTTCTAAACAGTACCAGGCAGAAGCAACCAAAGGCCTAAGCTTGGGAACACCATCAGAATATCAGAATGTAAATAAAGCTCATGCTGGCTACAGCCTAGCTTTATCTAGCACACACAAAATAAACTATGGAGAGTCCTGCTTAAAGTGGTTGTAAACTTTAATCTTGTACTTGTACCTATAGGTAGGCCTATAATAAGGCTTACTTATAGGTACTGTAAATATCTCCTAAACATGCACTGTTTAGGAGATATTTACTATATATGCAGTCGATGACGTCATGTCATCGGCATGCTGTAAATGGTGCGGGAGTGATGTCATCTTGGCTCTGGCCAGTCACACAGCCGGAGTCCGGGGACCCGAAAGGAAGACGGTTGAAGATGGAATCGGCCTCCAGCGATGACATCGCATCGGCGGAATGCTTCATTTTCAGGTAAGTGTCAAGTAATGTGCTAGTATGCTATGCATACTAGCACAATATGGCTTTACCTTGCAGGTCTGAGAAAAAAAAAAATCAACTTCTTTAAAGTGGTATTAAACCCAAATCAAAAATGTCATATATTGTAGCTTACCAGTCATAAGGTGTGGTGGCTGCATCAGTTTTCCATTTTTAGGCATTCTTCCCTCTCTTTTCCCCTGGTGATCTGCCCAGTAACACCTCCTGTATTAATCACTTAAGCCCTGGAAGATTTTACCCCCTTCCTGACCAGGGCCTATTTTGCAATTCGCCACTGCGTGACTTTAACGGACAATTGCGCGGTCGTGCGACGCTGTACCCAAATGAAATTGACGTCCTTTTTTTCCCACAAACAGAGCTTTCTTTTGGTGGTATTTGATCACCTGTGCGATTTTTTTGATCATGCGCTATAAACAAAAAAAGAGCGACAATTTTGCAAAAATAACAATATTTTTCACATTTTTTTATATGAAATTCCCCCCCAAAAAAATGTAAAAATCCAAATTTTTTAACATTTTAGGCCAATTTGTTTTCTGCTACATATGTTTGGTAAAAAAAAATCGCAAAAAGCGTATTTTGATTGGTTTGCGCAAAAGTTATTGCGTTTACTAACTAAGGGAAACATTTTTGTCATTTTTGTTGTTTTTTTTTTTTAACGAGTAATGGCGGCGATCTGCGATTTTTTTTTTTTGCGGGACTGCGACATTGCGGCGGACAGATCGGACCCTTGACTGACATTTTTGACACTTTTGGGGGTACCAGTGACATTACTACAGTAATCAGTGCTATACATATGCACTGTTACTGTAAAAATGACACTGGGAGGGAAGGGGTTAACTTGGAGAGGGAGGGGTTAAGTGTGTCCCTAGGGGCGTGTTTCTAACTGTGATTGGATGTAGCTAGTGGTGTAACAGCACAGATCAACGGTCCTACATAGCAGGACCTTATGACCTGTGCTTTTACACAGGGAAGAATGATGGGCGGCTTTGTTTACATTAGCCGCCTGCCTTTCTCCCTCTCCACCCGACGATCGCGAGTGACCGGGTCCGCCGGTCACACGCGCGGGCTTCTTAGGGTACGAGCGGGGGCGGGAGCGTGCCTCCGGAGGCGCGCGCTCGCCTCCTATTGACTCTCAGGCTAGTGACGTACCGGTACGTCACTTTGCCTGGGAGGGGCTAAGGGGCCAAGTGGTTAAAATGCAAATGCCCCTCCTGTATTACAATGAGCACAGGGGGCACCTTTAGACAGCAGCATTGTCAGTCTGGGGGAAGGTAGTGTTAGATGGACTAGCAAATTTTAGATACACTAACAAATTGAACCCAAAATCTAGCTAATACATTATAAGCAGTTACAACAACAGTTTTTTTATCTTTGGGTTAAAGGTTTTACATAAATAAATAAAATCTGCTCATTACCTACCAGTGTAAAATGGGTTGTCTCATCCCAGTAGAGAAAGAGAGCTTGTTCTGTTGATAAACCGACTTACTGCCTGGAACATCAAATGAAAAGTGAAGAAAGCTTAAAAAAACGATTGCAGCAATCACATCTAAGAATTGGTAAGCTGCAATATATTAAATGTTTGCTTTTGGGTTTATTATTGCTTTAAGACAGTGTCCCTACACGCTGTGTATTTGGTATTTGATAAAGAATGAAGATACTTTAAATTGAATTGTGAGTAAGTAAATGAGATCCACACTCATGTCATCTGTTTCTGCTGATATAGATATCAAACCCTCTTCCAGAAGATGAAGTTTACCGCCAAATCCAGGATTATTACAGCAGATGTTTTAATGTGAAAGACATAGTACGTCTGTATGTCAATATGCAAAAAGAGGAGCATATCAAGGAGACTAAGAGTAAGAGCTGACTCCAAGCATTTAAGCTTGTATATAAAACCATGTGTATACATTTTATCAGATGTGTATTTCATAATAAATATAATTACTAAAAGAAATGGCTTATCTGCAGGTCAAGTCAAGAATAGTTACAGGGACCTCTACCTAAAATATAGAGACAGACCCACCTGTAAGCTGGTTCCTTGGACACAGGAGGATGAAAGGAAACATAGTAATTTATTTTATCTTCTAACATCTGCAGAAAGGACATCATTGGGTAAGTGTTCTTGTAATGTAATGAGGGTTCTATTGGTTTAGAGTCATTATTACAAGCACTCCATATTTTATGTTGTCCTAAGCAGGCTGGTCCCGGTGAGAGTAATGGAGGGAAATGTGTAGTGCCCTTTCTTTGTAAGCTCCTGGGACTTGCCATATGGTGGGATAGCGGAGAGGATCTGTGCTAAAGATGGGATTCACACATTGATTCTACTCCCTTGTATTCAGCTATAGGAGACTCATGAAACAGAATATGAGCAAAATTGCTAATGTCACACTGGGGCGGTACCAGGGACATCAATACTAAGTAGAACGTGCCTCGTCCGTAGACTCATGAAACAGAAGGCCTAAGAGTGATTGATTTGTTGGATGGTGGGTGCGTGTCACCTGCTCATAGATGGCATTGATGTAAACTTTATGAAGCAAGCTTGTGCTTTGCCAATTTAAGACAAAGCAACAGGAAAACCCCCAAAATATGCATACCTTTTCTTTGCTCCATCTCCATTCTATTGAGGCTGGGAGCCTAAGGGAATACCATGTACTACTGGGTTTGAAAGTGTGCTTGATTCACTGCATGGGGAATCCGTACCCCTCTGTACGCTATGACTCATAGCTTACACCGTACACAGTGATTTTCTTTGTTCCTGGCAACAGAATGGAAAACTGTACATTTATGCTGCTGGGGAGGGCTATCAAAGTGTACTTGTTGGTTTGCCCTGCATTGTTTAAGGTTGGTTCAGACTTTTATCCCTTATGCAGATTCTATACCCAAGAACCAGCACCAAATGATTCGACCTGGGAACAATACTCCATTTACTCAACATGTATATTTACTATTTAGCGCATGCTGCCAGAGGGCCAGATAACGGCTAGCAAAGCATGCTTGGGACACTATTCCTTCTAATGATATGAAGCACTATTCCTTCCACAGACACAAACAATGGGGCACTATTTCTTACACCGATACCAATGATGGGGTACTATTCCTCCCACCTTTTTACCATGATGGGGCAATACTCCTCCTACTACTGGCCACCAACCCTGAGGCCAAGTTTACTCTCACCAATGCTGGGCCTGGGACATTTTCTGCTCCCACTGGCCACAATTCAGGCCCCCTGAAGTCTGGAGAACAGTAAACTGGCCCTTTGGAAAGATTTGAGAGCCCTGTTTACACAATCCCTTCAGTTGTATTTCTGCATCTCAACAAAGAATAATAAAGCTTGAATGCAAAATTCCAACCCACCCAGTTGCTAGATTTACCATTACCAGATTTACCATGCAGAAAAAGGAAGGACAAGGAATGTTTCTATGACAAAATCCATGCATTCTAAAAGGGAAAAGCAGTTCTAAGAGTAATTTCCTCAATCGGTGGTAAACTACCATTTGCAAAAGAATCTTCTCACCTTTTCAAGTGGCTGTCATGCACATATGTTTTAAACAGCTAGCAGACCTGTGATAAGCAGTGTAGACTGACTCCAGGCTTCAGTGTAGATAGTTTATAGATATCAGAAATGTGTGGTCCTGGCCTGGGTGTTCATTCCCAACAATGAACGTGAGGCAGGTAGACCAGGTAGTTAGAACTTTTTTCCAGGGCATTTCAGAGTTCCATTACCTAACCAGGAAAAGCAGTAAAAAAAAGTGGCATCCCATACATTGACCTTTGCATCAGTGCTTAAGCTGTGTGATGGGAGCCCATAGAAAAATAATTGAGAGGCCCCTGCCTTTACGATTTCCATCTCAAAAGTAATTACTTTATATAACTGCTAATGAAAGGGCTTATCTGCTGGTCAAGCAAGGACTAGCTACATGGGCATGTACCTAAATATAGTGATCCTCCTTCCCCAAACTATATATGCATTAAATTTGATACCACCTTTTTATTCTACTTCTATAAGTCAGTGTGTAACCAGACAGTGCAGGGTCCCCTGTTCCTCTGGACCCCACTGCAGTTATAGGCTCTTCTATATTTATAGTTACACCCAGGCTTTTCATGCATGGCTGGAATTATAGTAAAGTAAAGGTTTTATTTACAATATCTGTACTAGGTGCAGAAACCATGTTTATCTACTTGTGAAAGTGGCCATGGGCTGCTGATTGCTTTTGATAACGCTCTGATTGGCTGGAGCGAAACCCGTCAAGCCATTGCCCACCACCAGGAAGGGGTATTGGCGTTCTTATTACTTCGGTTTTGTAAGTGTTTATTTGTCATTTATGAGAATAAAAATTTTTTACGGTACTTCACTATGGAGCTTTCATCTTTTATGCTTCTGGGGTGAATCGATTGGGAGACCATCTTGATAATCCTCAGCCACATCGATATATTTTAACTGCAATTGAAGTGTGCAATAACCTCCACCATCTCTAAAGGTTTTTGAAAGGCGTTTCCCCCTCCTATATCTGGTGAGTGGGGAACTGAGAGGGGAGCACTGAGTGGAAGGATCTGAGCACAGAGCACTTTTTAAGGAGTCACTGAAGAATATAAGAAGCACTTTTCTTGCACTGAGCACTTTTTTTCTATATAAAAAGACTGCTGATTAGAGACTATAATTAATTATGTTGGAGATTTATTTGAATTTTATTTGCGTAATGTTATATGCAATATGAGTATCACTGTTTACTTATTATTTATGCACTTTATTATTACCACATGGTACACTAAAAATATTTTTAAGAGCAGCGCAGACACATGTTTTATATAATTTTCATTACTTGAATACTTCCTTGTCATTGTCTTAAAAATGTCATTGTGATAATCCACCATGTAGTCAAAGCTTGTGTCACTTGCCAATGCCAAAGAAGATGAAGCTTTCCTTTGTCACCATTGTTTTATTATGCCTGAAGGACTTCCAGCTGTCTATAATCAATATAACAAATGTTTGCTTGCTTTTTAAATGGATAATGTAAAATGGTGACATTAAAGTAAAGAAGTGTACAGAGAACGAGTCAGAATGGTCTTGCACAGAGGTAACAGACACAACACTGGACGAGTTATTGTAAATTTTGCCCATATGAGAGACTTATTTTTGGCTGGGTGTAGGCAGGAACTTTGAGACATATCTTGTTCAGACTTAAAGAATACAGATAGGCATGCATAACTGAAGATGCTGCACCTTGGTAAGGTATAGGAACGTAAAATTGGAGTAAAAGTGATGGGCGTTTAGAGGTATCCAAATTAATTTATGCACTGCCTCTGAAGTTTTTTCCCACCTTTAAAAAGTGGGTTTAAGACAGATTCCACTTCATCATTTATCTTCTGAACTATGTTCTGTATTTTTCTTTAAGATTTTCAGAAAGATCCAGTACCTGCATTTGGAAAGAAGATATTTGAAGGTGTTATAAAGAACTTGTCTGATGGTTTCCAGCATCTAAATTCATCTATCCCTGATTTAATGGATTCTAGCTGCTGTGGATATCACAAAGCTTCCTACCTGTTGGCCATTGTCTATGAAATCGGCCTAGGTGTGCCTGTTGACCCAACCCAGGTTTGCACAAATAATTTTATTGCTAACTGTATTGATCTAGCCATAGTAAAAATAATTGATAAATTTCTTAAAGCTTTTCTCCAGGCACCTTTTGAAACTTCACCGCTTACCCATTTAGCCACTATATTAGTTTTAAGCTAAAAGCTCCTTTTAATTACCTAAATCCATTGTCACTAAACAAGCTGGGTCTTGGGTCTTTTATCTTCCATACTGCAGAGGAGGAGGGTACTTCTTCAGGGGTCCACATCACTGCCTAAGTCATATATAGACAACTCTTATTGGCCATTCAGCAATAGACTCCAGAAGAAGACATGGCATAATCACTTCACAAAAAGGGGACCAGTTGGCGTGGGGGCAAACTGTAGCACCAGATAACGGGTCTTCGCACCCAGAAGAGATGCCAGAGAGTAAAAAACAGCATGAGAAAAATTTTTTAAGAGGTTATGAATAAATAAAAGTGAGGGAAGGAAGTTGGTTTGTGTATTCCCAGTGATTCCACTCCTGTTTTCGCAAACATCCCCTCAGGAACCCCCAAGTCTTTTCAGAAATCAAATATTAACTGTACTCTTTGGTGTTTATCCAAAATGTAGCACTTTTGGGTAAACTTGAACAATGAGTTAGAGATCAAAACAGCTATGCCAGTATGGCTACAGAATACTTTTTTCATTAAAATAGTATATTTTATATTTAATAGTATATTTTGTTATATCCATGCATGCTATATAATGTATTTATTACCTCTTAAAGGGGTCACAGTACTCTCCCTGAAAGTGGCTTCATATTCCTTTCCCCCCTGAAGATCAACACTATCTTTGTTCAGTTTTTCCAGAGTCATCATTTAAATCCCAGATTGAGATCCATATTCAGAGATGACACAATCATTTGTCAAACACCGATTACCCATCTACTTCTGTCTCTCATCATGGGGCTGATTCATTAAAACAGGAAACAAAAAATTAGCACAATTGGGGATTTTACCTGCAGCAACCAGACAAGTTTCACCTTTCATTTATAGAAAATTGTTCTAAATCTTTTCTCTAGTTTTAATGAATCAGTCCCCTTTTGATCCACCAGACATTTTCGGTGTTACAAAAGTTTCAAAAATTGATAACTGCTGGAGAGGAGACTAAAGCCTCGTACACATGCACCGATTGTCGGCCGACCGATCGGCCGTCTTTTGTCCAGTGTTGTTGTGTTTGTTGAAATGTGCTCTAGACTGCACACGAATTTTCTCGGCCAACAACAACCAACTTCAGAAGTGATGTCATGTTCTGGTCTACTTTCCGTGTGTTTTTTCTTCTCTGAGCATGCCCAGTCTTGCTCATCTGACTTTTGTCGGCCGAAATCTGTACTGACTGACGAACAATCGGCCGTTCTGGTGACGGCCAACAAAAATTTTATAGCATGCACACCAGATTTTGTTCGGCCGAAAAGCCGCAGTCGGTTGTCGGAATCATCATACTAACAAGCCGACAATCGGCCGATCGGATGTTGGCCGAAAATTATAGCCAACAATCGGTGCGTGTGTACGGGGCTTTAGGAAATGTTTCCAAAGTCAAAAGGCACACTTGATAATGACCCACTGTATTTTATAATTAGCAGGAACCTATTAATGCAGATTTGTAAAGTTACTGATAGGTCCACTTTAATAGACATTGCATGATGATAATTGCATCTGTAATTTAAAGCATTATATTTCAATCTTTGCACAGGCGCTGTTATATAGTCTAATTGGGGCACAAGGCGATGATAGACTTGCTCTGATGAAGCTTGGATATAAGCATCTTCAAGGGATAGACACTCACAGTTTGGATCTAGATGTAGCATTTGCATACTACATGAATGTTGCAAAGAAAACTCCAAAGGACCGATCAGCCAGGCACACAGAACAGGTATGAAATTTTTATATTATCAAATCCAGAAATAACATCTCCATTAACTAGAATGCCTATGGGTCTCTCATTTCCTCTGTAGAATTTTACATGTTTTAATCTGATTATCAGAATAGATGACTTTGTTTTGGACCTTATCTGCTAATAATTGCCATATTTTTAAAGATGGCAACTGCTGTACAGCTGGAATGGCACATTTGGTGAAATGATGAATGGAATGTATCTATTAAGGCTCATGTACATGGTAATATGAGATATTGTTTATGCAATATCAATGCAGGTCAATGTGAATGTAAAAGCAATGCAAAGCAGCTTGATACAACTCAAATGCAGTCTTGGGAATTCTGTAGACAGATCTTTTTGTTTGCATGCTATATGTGCCTCCCCACGTGCTTCTTCCCCTGACATCTCTGTCAAGATCTATTGCCATTAACCCATCCCCGCATGTCAGGGTGCTAGGTGTTATCCTGGACTCTGAACTCTCCTTTTGGCCCCACATCCTATCACTTTGCAAAGCTTGCTGCCTCAACTTCTGCAACATCTCCAAAATTTGCCCCTTCCCAACCAATGACACCACAAAGCTAATAATTCACTCCATCGTTATCTCCTGTCTCGACTACTGCAACTCCCTCCTCATTGGCTTACCTTTAACCACTTGCCGACTGCCTAACGCCGATCTACGTCGGC
Organism: Pelophylax lessonae; assembly: GCF_965119305.1. NCBI lineage: Eukaryota > Metazoa > Chordata > Amphibia > Anura > Ranidae > Pelophylax > Pelophylax lessonae. Next base: position 772,521,750 of record NC_138768.1, read on the forward strand.
AGTCAGCCACTCACAGGCAAAGTGACGTAGGGCTACGTCACTAGCTTGTGAGGGTCTAGGGAGCGAGCGCGCGCCCCCGGAGGCGCGCTCCCGCTCCCGCGTGGTCACGGACCCCCCTGCGCGTGTGACCGGCGGACCCGATGTCCGCCGGTCACTCGGCGATCGGCGGGGGAGAGGGAGAATGTCAGGCAGCTTGTGTAAACAAGCTGCCTGTCATTCTCCTTGCTGTTAGGATACTGATCACTCGGATCTAGTATGTAGATCCGTTGATCAGTGTCCATAAAGCTCAAGCCCCAGCCAATCACAGTAGAAAGCACGCCCCTAGGGACACACACAGCCCCTCCCTCCCAAATAAAGTTAACCCCTTCACTACCAGTGTATTTTTACAGTAACAGTGCATATATATAGCACTGATTACTGTAGAAATGTCACTGGTAACCCCAAAAGTGTCAAAAATGTCAGTCAAGGGTCCGATCTGTCCGCCCCAATGTCGCAGTACCGCAAAAAAAATCGCAGATCGCCGCCATTACACGTTAAAAAAAAAAACAACAAAAATGACAGAAATCTTTCCCTTTGTTAGTAAACGCGATAACTTTTGCGCAAACCAATCAAAATACGCTTTTTGCGATTTTTTTTTTACCAAACATAGGTAGCATAAAACAAATTGGCCGAAAAAGTAAAAAAATTTTGATTTTTAAATTTTTTTGGGGGGGAATTTCATATAAAAAAATGTGAAAAATATTGCTATTTTTGCAAAATTGACGCTCTTTTTTTGTTTATAGCGCGTGATCAAAAAATCGCACAGGTGATCAAATACCACCAAAAGAAAGCTCTGTTTGTGGGAAAAAAAGGACGCCAAATTCGTTTAGGTAAAGCGTCGCACGACCGCGCAATTGTCCGTTAAAGTCACGCAGTGCCGAATCGCAAAATACCCCCTGGTCGGAATGGGGGTAAAATCTTCCGGGGCTTAAGTGGTTAATAGGCTATCCCCTTTTCAGTACATCATGAATGCTGCTGCCAGACTAATCCGCTCAGTGTCTGCTATCCCTCTCTGCCAATCCTTCCATTGGCTGCCACTCACCCAACAAATTAAATTCAAGATACTAACAATAATGTACAAAGCCATCCACAACATGGCCCCCAGATACATCAATAACCTAGTCCTGAAAAAACAGCCAAATCGTTCTCTTCGTTCCTCCCAAGACCTCCTACACTCTAGTTCCTTTGTCTTCTCCTCCCATGCTTATCTCCAGGACTTCTCCCAAGCCTCCTCCATTCTTTGGATTTCTTCATCCCGATCTGTCTGACTATCTCCTAATCTCTCCACGTTTAGGCAGCCCCTGAAAACTTTTCTCTTCAGTTAAGCCTATCCCGCCACTACCTAAAAACTGTACTTTTATTTTCTCCATCAGCTCATCACCCACAGTTATTACCTTTTGCATCACTTGACCCTCCCTTTTAGATTGTAAGCTCTAACAAGCAGGGCCCTCTGATTCCTCCTGTATTGAATTGTGTTGTAACTCTACTATTTGCCTTAACATTGTAAAGCACTGTGCAAACTGTTGGCACTATATAAATCCTGTATAATAATAATAATAATAACAACAATAATGTGTTAGAAGTGCATTGTAAATGCGGGTCTTGAGATTTCCATTTACTTTGATGGTATAGAGTGGAAAAAGCTCTAAATTTGGCCCACTTTGCGTTGGGTTTCTTTGAAATCAGAAGTTGCTATTGAGATTGATTTGCATAACTGGCAATGCGGGCCAAATGTGGCCCCTGCAGACCTAGTCTTCATGTGCAGCTGTAAAACAAATCAGAGCAGCTCATAGATGAGTCAAAGCATACTACATAGGGCCCGCTTCTGAAAACCTACTACACAAGTCTTCAATTTGTCATTGGACCTAGTCCATTGAACTTTGATTTTGATTTGATCTGTACAACCCAAACATGTGGCTCAAATTTTGGAACGTTGCTGGAGCTGGAGCTGGAGTGTATGAGATAACGAACTTAAAGGGACCAGATCCGGGCAGGTGATAGTCCATATACATAGGGACCACATCCAGAGCTGACCAGACGAACCAGGAAAACTGAGGGCTGAGACCTGAGAAGGGGGAGAGCCAAATATTACACACAGGCCTGTTACCCCTGTAGGGGTAGTCACCTCTGGTAAGTGCGGTCCTGGGAGTGCGGGGAGCACCGTTTGACCACTCCATTAAGCACCTATATGGATCTTTAAAGGCACCTGCACTAAAATCACCTTGATCATAGCATTTTCGGCACTTTAATAACTGTTTTTAGGATTTATATATACCCTAAGGATAATTAGTGGACTGTCACGCATATATTGGACAATTTATACCCTGCTGAATTTCTGTTATGGGACTTTGGGTCCCCCGCATTACATATATTCTGGAATTTGTTCCTGGTGTTCTTATACTGTGAATAGTAGATCCTGACAAATTTTCTAATCCATTAGTGGATTCGTTCTTTGGAATTAAGAATGAATGTCTTAATTACCTGTGTTTAATATTTTATGTATTTTTATAGTATTTAGTATTTCATTTTCTATCAATGTATTAATACTATTGAGCACGATATCACTTTTTGCACTATTTAAGCACTTTTTTAGTGCTTTTTCTATGTGTATGCGATTTTGGTGAATCGCATTATATGCAATATCAATTTTTTGCTATTTTTGCACACCTGATTGGATTTACTGCTTAGTATTATAATTTGGGGAACACCTCTTATGTGGTTTTTACCACAACTGCACTAATTTACCACTTTATTCACAGACACTGTTTAGCTTGAGTCATATTTTGCAAATATAGTTTTTATCACTACTATAGAAAGTTGCGCCCTAGGATTGGGGCTATTTATATATAATTTTCTTTCATTTTCTGCAAAGTCACTTTTAATTAAGGGCTTTTTGCCCTCTTTCAGGATATTCCTATCACTTAATCACTTTCAGGGTGTCTACTCCCTGGTTGAGCACGTGTTCACTTTATTTTATTATATTATAAGCTGAAGATATATCCTGCTATAGGATTCATATTTATTTTGGTTTTATAGGCAGCGCCATCTACCTCCTTTTCTTATCACATAATAATGGATGTCTCCGGAATTAGGACGGCCACCACCACCTTGTCCACGTAAATATGGCATCCATAGTTCCAATCCAGATATACTACGTTAAACTCTGTACAGGTAGCTGTCCCTTCCACAAGCACCTGATTGTGTTTGGGCACCTGTAAATGGTCCCAGACAGCAGTCTCGTACCACTGCTGCCACTGTGCCTCTAAGGTACAAAACATAGCTTCCAGGACATAGGGAAACTTAAGTCCATAGAGTTCACTAACGTCCCTGATCATCTGCCACTGGAGTCACGACAACCACATGAGTGGTGGCTCTGCCCCTGTCCTGGGGGCAGGTAGGATGGTGGTTGTTGGGGGGGGGCACTACTGGTCTCTTACCCCTTCCTCCTCCTCTGACTCCATATAAGGAGGGCATCAGGCCTCCCAGGGGTTGGGGACCTTGTGAAAACCCCCCCTCTCTCAGGCAAAACAGTGGTAGGGACTGGTGAAAATGTTGCAGGTGAAGCAACATGAGCCACAGATCCTTCAGGCTCCTCTGCCACAGCAGTGGGCATCCCAAGCCCCAGGCCACTCCTCGTGCTCCTCACAAGGGACTGAAGGACCGCACAAACACCACACCACCACTGACTGTGACGATTCCTTGGCAGTAGGGCAGACAGCTGTACCTCCGATTGTCCTAGAGAACCACTTCTTTCTGCTGGGTGTGCTGCTTTAGGTGGCAGTGCCTCAATCGCCTCCACGAATGGTACCTCCAGTGCAGGCTCTCGAGCCTAAACCCCCTGGCACGGGAGGGGGGGGTGCTCAATCTGTGGTCCATGGGGGAGCCCTGGGGGGTGCTATCCTCCTCCTCCTCCTCCACCAGATCTGGAGAGCCTGGGTGCTGCTCTGCAGATGACATGGCCATGGTGGTGACCTTAGTATCAATGGTCCATAGTGCATTGTGTCTTGGCAGGGTACCAGATAGTTACACTGAGCTGTCCTGACTGGGAGCACCTTAAAGAGGAAGGCACGGCACTCCCCACAACAGGCCCAGGATGTGAGAGCTAATCTCAGGACTCCGACATACAGAGACCAAGGTTTCTGTGATCCTAGTGCAGCACACCGTCCAGTGTCTAAAGAAACATCATAGATATCAGGTGATATAAAGTGAATCCATGTCACCCAAGCTACAGGCTGTTTTAATATTTTCTACTGTTTTTAAAAATGTTGAAGGTTTTTTTTTTTTTTGGGAGGGGGGGATGCAAAAATTGGATATCCCCAAACTATCCGACCAACAAATAGTTTATACTCTTAAAACCAATACTGGTTCTGCACTGCTCAGTTAAGATTTTTTCTTAAATCGTAAATTGATATTGAAATAGATTCTGCCAAATTTAGCTTTAACTAGCACAGTTTATCTGGTTGGTAATGATTTATGATTCTTTAAGAACTGGTACACCTTTCTTTATTTTTGCTAAATAAACCTTAGAACTAGAGCTGTGGTCTCTTGGTATTTATAGCTTATAATGAAAATCTCTTGCATCTGACTTGAATAGATGTTAAGTCTCAGTAAATGGTTTTAGTTAAGTCAGTGGGGCATCATGGCCAGCCTTGAAAAGATGTTGGCCAGAAGAGGCTGTAAACACTGGGGGAGGCCAAGGCTCCAGTACTAAAGTAAGTAAGTAAGCAGCAGGAGGGGGTTGATGCAGTTTAGCTTAGAAAGGTGAGAGGGTTAATATAAAGGTGCAGGTGGCCATCCAAGCAATACTAATGAGTATAAAAATTTAAAAAATTAAAAGACTTTAAACCTGCCACAAAAAAATATAACGAACCACCAATTCAAATTTAACACAAGTATCATTTTTTTACACACAGAACTCTATAAACAAGCCTGAAATAGGCCCAAAATATAGAAAAAGTGTATACATAATAATTTTGCGTACACATCCAATATTGTCAACGTGTTTTGTGGATATTCCGCTATTTCGGGACTGGAATGCACACCCTATCAATAAAACAAATGGATTTAGTAAATGGGGTAATACACACGAGGACAGTAAAGTTCAATACATAAGTACAGAATATCTCTAATCTCATAATGATTGTATATTAAACTTTACTTTTCTTGTATTTATTACCCTATTTACTCAATCTATTTGTTTTATTGATAGAGTGCAGGATTGTGGACTTGGAGAAGCCACTGGGCAACTTAGTCTGCAAAATGCATTGACAATATTGGTCGTGTATTGATATACGGTAGTCCATAACACTGTGCAGCAATTTTATGCATACACTTTTTGTATGATTTAGGCTTAATTTCAGGCTTGTTTTTAGCCTTTTGTATTTAATAAAGTTATACAAGTTGTATAAAATTAGTTTTGGTGGTCCGTTACATTTTCCTCGTGGCACATTTATAATAAACTATTGTTCCTTCCTTTTGTGGGCAGCAGGACTGTTCCTATACTTTCTTGATGTGTATTTAGTGATGGTACGCTTTCAGCATTAGTGACTCAGTAGTGACAAAGGGTAGAAAGGAGACGAGGCTTTACATCAACACAACTCATTTAAGTGGCTTTGTGTGCAGGAGCCTGGTGTGTTGAAAATATGGGTTGGGACAGCAAACACTTTCATGCATGCGAGCCAGATAGGGTGTGGTGCTGTTATACTTCACATGTCATGTTTGCTGTGACTTTTTTCTGCAACCAAGCTCCTGTACATTATCTTTCCCTGTGTAAACATTCTGAATATTTGATGCCATTATGCCTTATACACGTATGCTATAGTTATCTAGGTATGCAATCATAATATTAAATTGTAGAATTTCTCCCTTGAAGCTGACTTATACACTTTTATTTTGCCTTTAAGGCATTTGTAGAAACCGTACGGTTAATGGATGACGATATTTTAAAGGAGCAGACCAGGGAGAATGATGACCTGTTTCTGTGGCTTAAACAGAATGCAGAGAGAGGTGATCCATATGCCCAGGTACCATGAACATTATATGCAAAATGCTACCATTTTAATGCTTGCAACACTTTTAAAGCTCGGTTCACCAAGCTATATTGACTATTGATTTCAGTGATTACAACCAGAGGGTGCTGAAAATAATTATTAAATGGCTGAAGATCATTATGGAAACTAACACATGGGTTATAGCTGAATTGGACCTATAGTCTTTGAATTCATCTTAAGTGGTTTGTATGTATTTTTTTTATCAGGAAAAAAAATATTTAACCACTTCAATACCAGGCACGTTCACCAGCTTCCTCCCCAGGCCAATTTTCAGCTTTCAGCGGTGTCTCACTTTGAATGACAATAGCTCGGTCATGCAATGCTGTACCCAAACAAAACTTTTATCAGCTTTCTTTTGGTGGTATTTATTCACCACTAAGTTTTTTATTTTTTTCTGAACAAATAAAAAAAGACCGAATTTTTAAAAAGGTTTTCTTAGTTTTTGTTACAAAATTTTGTAAATAAGTAATGTTTCTCCTTTACTGATGTGCGCTGATGAGTCTGCACTGATGCGGTGGCACTGATGGGAAGCCTTTATAGACACTGATGGGCACTGATAGGTGCACTGATGGGAAGCCTTTATGGACACTGATTGGCATCACTGATGGGCATCACTGATGGGCACAGGTGGGCATCACTGGTGGACACAGGCGGGCATCGCTGATGAGACTGCATTGATTACCAGCGCAGACACCCCCCTGTCAGGAGAGCTGCTTATTGGCTCGCCTCTACTCTACGGGTTGTCAACGTGAATAGAGGAATGCTGATAACCTGCACTTCCTATTTACACTGTGATCAGCTGTGATTGGACACAGCTGATCACATGGCAAAGAGCCTAAGTCATAGGCTCTTTACCATGATTGTAGATGCGGTGTGTCTGAGCGACATACCTCACCCCCAGTCGTTGTGCTGCGCCCCTTCAGGCAGCCCCTCCTGTGCGAACCGACATAGGACATGTCGGTCTCGCGCAGGGCTCGGGGGCACGGGAGAGCGTGCCCTTCGTCCCCGAGATGGTCTGATTCAGTTCAGAACTGATCAGTCATTAGGTCCAGGCCAATGATTTTTGGCCTGGACCTGGTGATCGGTTCTGTCCAATGCCAGACCGTCCTGTGCCTGTGTTTTGTAAACATAGACACCGGATATGCTGCTCTCTCCCCTTGTGGAGGCCTTTTCGGTTCCAGCTTGAGAGGAGAGAGCATCTAGCTGTGAGTACACCAATCATTACACTGACACAACTTCACATAGGCACATTTAACCCCCCTCATCACCCCCCAGTTAACCCTTTCACTCCCTGTCACAGTGCACACTGTATACAGTATTTAGCTTTTTTGCTGATTTCTGTAATAGTGTGCCTTGTGACTTCATTTAGCATTAGCGACCGTTAGTTTCTGTCCCAAATAGATTTAGGGTACCCACCATCCCCCCCCAATAAAGATTTAACCCCCTAATCACCCCCATTTAACCCCTTCATTGCCCTGTCACAGTGTCACTTTTATAGTGTGCAGATATTTTTTTCTAATCACTACATTGGTGTCACAGGTGACGTCAGTTAGCGTTAGCGCTAGTTAGCGTCAATCTAGGACAGCGTCAGATCCCCGCCGCATATTTAGTAATCTAATTTAACCCTTTCATTGCCAGTGCACACACACATACACACACACACGAAAAACCTCCATTACTAGTATAGTGTCTGAACGGATCAATATCTTTGTTCTGATCAGAACTATACTAGCGTCCCCAATAGTTTAGTGTTCCCAAAATGCAGCGTTAGCAGGATCGGCCACGACACCTGCTAGAACCTGCGTTTAGCCCCTCTGCCCAGCCCACCCCACCCAAGCAAGTGCAGTAATCAATAGGTTACTGTCACTTCCAAACCACCACACACAAAACCGCAGTGTTAGTAGAGTCAGGCCTGAGCTCTGCTAGCACTAGCAGTTTTTTTTTTTGTAGCGATTCAAACAGTCCTCGACAACCAGGTGTTTTTTTTACCTGTGAGTCACACTAGGTACCTGTAAATTTATTGGCCAAAATGTCAAGTCAGTGGTATTCTAGTGAAGAGGCCTACTGGATACTGAGCATGACAGATGAGAGCGATGGGGAAGCCTCACGATCAGAATCAGGCGCACTATACAAACCTGTAGAGAGCAGCAGCAACCTGACAGCTCTGACGTGGTCCCTGCTAAGGTCAGGCTTGCCCAACCCCGTTCTTCTGTTGCTGAGATGCAACAACCGCATGGTTCTCGTATGGAGCAGAGTGTCGGTACTAGTGCCGCTCAACCTTCTGGTGAATTGGCAAGCACCAGCGGCATAGTACATCCTGGTCGTAGTCAAACCAGTGTTACTTGGTGACATGGCGAATCCCATAAGTGCAGTTCAAGCTTGTGCACTGGCTAGCGCAAGTAGTGTCCCGCAGCCAACAAGAATTCAAAGACAGGCCCATAGAGCCCATAGTGTCCTTCCTGATATGCTGGCAAATCCTATTTGGGAGCCCACCACTTCTGCAGCGCCCGTATTTCCCCCATTCACTGGCCTACTAGGAATTCATGTGGAAACCGCAAATTTTACTTCCCTTGACTTTTACAAGTTGTTTTTCACAGAAGATCTGTACAGATCTATTGTGAACCAAAGAAATGTATGTGCTGATCAATTCCTTGCCGCACATCCAAATTTGTCCCTTGCCAGAAAATTTGCATGGAAACGTATTACTGTTTCAGAATTTAAAACCTTTCTGGGCCTATCCCTTCTCATGGGTAATTAATAAAAAGAGTGAGTTGCGGTCATATTGGTCCACTGACCCAATTCACCATATGCCTGTGTTCTCTGCTGCCATGGCCAGGGCTCGATACAAACAAAATCTGTGGTTCCTGCACTTCAGTGACAATGAACTCTGTCATCCTCGGGGTGACCCTGGATATGACCGGCTCCACAAAATTCGGCCCCTCGTAAACCACTTCAACCAGAAGTTTGCAGCCTTGTATACACCCCAACAAGCTGTCTGCTTTGATGAGTCCCTGATTAAGATTTTTGGCCGCATTGCTTTCAAGCAGTTTCTCCCCCAGCAAGCGTGCCAGACATGGGGTCAAGATATATAAGCTCTGTGACAGGGCAACAGGCTATACATGTAGGTTCCGTGTTTACGAGGGCAAAGTTAGCACTGTGGAGCCCCCCAACTTCCCACACTACATGGGGAGCAGTGGCAAGGTTGTTTGGAACTTGGTGTCACCCTTATTCGGAAAGGGGTACCATTTATACGTGGACAACTTCCACACAAGCGTGCCACTTTTTAGTCACCTTTCTGAATTTGCAATTGGCGCATGTGGCACCGTGCAATCTAATCGCCAGAGGTTCCCCCAATGGTTTGTAGATACCTGACTTAGACGGGGGAGAGAGCCTTCTTGAGGTCTAACAGATTGCTTGCAGTAAAGTGGAGGGACACACCGAATGTTTTCGTTCTGTCCTCCATTTATGCAGGCCCCTCTGTGTCCACAAATACAACCTTACCGATGATGGGACTGTACTTAATTGCCCATAAGGCCAGACACTGGTACAAAAACGTGTCTGTTTATTTAATTGGCTCTGCTGAATGCTTATGTGCTATACAAAGCATCAGGACGAAGTGGATCCTTCCTAAAATTCCAGGAAGAGATCATGACAGCCCTTCTGTATCCAGAAGATGCTGTGGCCTAAATTAACAACCCAGATGCAGTGAGTTGGCTGCATGAGAGGCATTTTCTGGATGTCCTCCCAAGTACCCCTACCCAAAGACACCCCCAAAGAAGATGTTGTGTCTGTCGAAAAAACGGATATAGGCGTGACATCCGCTTTTTTCTCCCTCCTGTCTTAGCCAACCTGGTCTCTGCACCGGATACTGTTTCCGTCGCTACCACACACTAGTGGAATATTAGTATAGGGTACAGCACGGCACAGTCTAGGGCACACTTACACAGGGTCTCGAAAGATGTTCGATGGCTATCGCATTTTGATAGACCCTAACCTGGAACATTTTAAAGTTACAAAAAAAAAAGTGTAAAAAAAAGTTACAAAAAAAAAATAAAATAAAAAAGCCAAAAATAGTTGTCATTTTATTGAGTTAATTTTCTGTTCTTACTCTACTTTTCTACTTTTACTTTACTTTATAATAGTGTTATACTGTAATGTTTTATTGTTACTTTTTTTCATTGTTAACCATTTTTTACTTTTCAGATACCAACATTCTATGCTATTATAACGTAATGTTTTATTTTTACTGTTTTATTGTTAACCATTGTTTGCCTTGCATGTACGCCCATCAGCTTCCACACTGATTAATATATTCTGACAGCAACAACGTTTGCTGATTGCACTACCGCAGTTAAAAAAAATAGCATACATGGCTTTCATCATGTATGCCCATCATAAGTGGGTGGATGTTGGGCGAATGGTGGGCATACCTGATCAATGTGGATGGAGGAATCTGTTAGGTTCTCTTTTTTCATTTAGCCCACAGGCTGCATGAAAAAAGAAAAAACCCTACAATATATGCCCAACAAGGACCTGCTACTGATACTGATACGTCGCTGGACTTTGAGTGGTCATACCAGGATGATGCCTGCAGATTTAGTCATCATTTTGGTATTGTTTGTTACAGCTAGCGGTCGGCTTACATGTAAAAGCGATCCTAGTGGATAATTAGCTGCTAGACTGCTTTTACAAGCAGTGGGAGGGGACTATCCCTGTCCCCCACCACCGCCTTCCATGGTTTTTTCCGGCTCTCCTGTCCCACCGGGTAACCCGAGAGTGCAGCCGATGGTTCCATTTTCTGACCATAGAGCTGATTGGAGATGAGAATGGCTCCAATCATCTCTATGGCCTAAGATACCGAAAGCTATGAGCATTTCATTACTTTGGTTTTGCCAGATATAAACAGCGCCATTGGGAAAGCATCTTATCACACCATTCTTTGTTTGGTCAGATGCTTTAAGGGCAGAGGAGAGATCTAGAGTCTAATTCCATGAAATTCCAAAAAGCAGAAAACCCCCGCAAATGACCCCTTTTGAGAAAGTAGACACCCCAAGATATTTGCTAAGATGCATGGTATTTTGCAGCTCTCATTTATTTTGTAAAATGAAGAAAAAAATGCATTTTTTTTTTCTTTTTTCAATTTTCAAAACTTTGTGACAAAAAGTGAGATCTGCAAAACACTCAACATGCCTCTCAACAAATAGCTTAGGGTGTCTACTTCCTGAAAAGGGGGTCATTTGGGCGGGGGGGGGTTGTGCTTTCTTGGCATTTCATGGCCTCCGAAACTGTGATAGGTAGTGAGGTGTGAAATCAACAATTTACGCCCTTAGAAAGCCTGAAGGCGGTGTGATTGGTTATCGGGGTCCTGTACGCGGCTAGACTGACAAAAAGTCTCACACATGTGGTATCCCTGTACTCAGGAGAAGCAGTAAAATATATTTTGGGGTGTCATTTCACATATACCCATGGCATGTGTGAGCAATATATCATTAAAATGACAACTTTGTTAAATAAAACCCCCCAAAAAAAAACAAATTGTAATTTTTCTGACACTTGCGGCAAAATATACATTATTCCATGGACTCAACATGCCTCTCAGCAAATAGCTTAGGGTCTCTACTTTCCGAAAAGGGTCGTTTGGGGGGTTTTGTGCTATCTTGCAATTTCAGGGCCTCAGAAACTGTGATAGGTAGTGAGGAGTGAAATCAACAATTTACACCCTTAGAAAGCCTGAAGGCATTGATTGGTTTTCGGGGGCCCTTTACACGGCTCGACTGCCAAAAAGTCTCACCCATGTACAAAGTACTCAGGAGAAGCATCAGAATATATTTTGGGGTGTAATTACACATATACCCATGGCATGCGTGAGCAATATATCATTTCAATGACAACTTTGTGTAAAAAAAAAAAAAAAAGTTTTTTTTTGTTATTTTTCAAATACCTTTACATAATATATATTCAATGGGCTCAACATGCCTCTCAGGAAATTCCTTGGGATGTCTACTTTCCAAAAAGGGGTCTGTACTGCCCTTTTGGCACTTCAAGAAATGAGATAGGCAGTCAGAAAGTAAAAGCTGCGTAAATTCCAGTATATACACCATCGTTTTTAGACTCTATAACTTTTGCAAAAACCAATAAAAATACACTTTTTGATATTTTTTTTGTCAAAGACATGTAGCTAAATACATTTTGCCCTAAATATATGACAAAACTTGAGTTTATTGGATATTTTTTTATAAGAAAAAGTAAAAAATGTCATTTTTTTTTCTCAAAATTTTCGCTCTTTTTTTGTTTATATCACAAAAAATAAAAACCACAGAGGTGATCAAATACCACCAAAAGAAAGCTCTATTTGTGGGGGAAAAAAGGACGTAAATTTCATTTAGGTACAGCATTGCATGATCACACAATTTTCAGTTAAAATCACGCAGTGCCACATTGCATAAAATGGCCTGGTTATTAAGGGGGCAAATCCTTCCGGTCCAGAAGTGGTTAAACAGCCAATGCATCATAGATGCCATAACATAAAGGGTACTTTTTATCATGTAGATTCTTATAAAGAAAAATAAAAACAGTGTAAAATAAATAAAAGGGTATGTACACTGAGATTACATTTCAGTGCTTAATGAATTCCAGATTACAAACACATAATTCCTTTGATACCCAGAGGTAAGCTTTTTCTTCATGCGTTTTTATGTCATGTATCCAGCAACTTGTCATATACTTTTTTTGCTCACCATCACTTTAACAAAAACTTAAAAAGCCCCTTATGCCGATCTTTGATTTGTCTTGCAGCACAGATTGGCCCAAATGCTTTTCTGGGGACAGCAGGGTGTGACCCAGGACACCCAAGCAGCCATAGAATGGTATGAACGGGGAGCTCTGGAGAACGAAGAGCCAGTGCTGATGTATGATTATGCCGTGCTGCTGTTTAAAGTATGTTGTCAATAACTTCTATTCTGTATATGGTCTATGCTTTTAGTAGTTTAGAGAATTGGCCACAAGGAGGCACTAGAGTCCTTCCAATTTCACTATAGATATGCGTAGTTTTCCAGGATTCACACAGGAACATGCTGTAAAACAATGATAATTTTAGATTCATAGATTTCTATGTACAATGAACATGTGTAAGCATAAAAAATAGAGATATATTTATCATTGTATTTAGACAAGATTAACAAAACTTTTGCTTAAGCTTCACCTTTTTTTGGCCAAGATTGAATTTTTGTTAGTCACATTTGTTAAAGTGATTTGCCCAACATTCGCTATTGGAAATTTGCATTAAACAAGATTCACCTGTGCGAAAATTTAATGTAACACGATTTGCCCAACATCTTTTCTTTAGTGGGAAAGTGCTTTACTGTACTGTTAATCCTACTTATCATTCAGTAAATGTAAATTTATTCTGGTATCTCGCAAAACATTTGCCCAATGGAAATATTGCACAATATATAAATGGTTCCCTGTTTTGAAGAAGCAATACTTGGAGTTCCACCCTAAAATTATACTTACCTCCATCTTCTCGCTCCGGGGTCACCTGAAAAATAAATGGATAATCGCAATTTTTTTTTTTTTTTTTTTACTTACCTTGTTTAGAAGAAAATATACTTACCTTACCATCCACTTCCTCCTTCCTCGGTCGCGGCCCGCGCCGTCACTTCCTGGCATGCAATGATTCCTGGGAGCTGAACGTCATCGCTCCCAGGAATCAATGCGCCTGCACCGGCCCCGATGTCAGTTCCGGTGTAGGCGCCGTCATACCTTGCAAAACAGCTTCTGGGCATGCCCAGAAGCTGTGCAGGGATGACGCTGCGGCACCGGAAGTGACGGCGGGGCCGGTGCAGTGCATTGTGGGACCGAAGAAGATGGAAGAGGACACAGAAGAGGATCGCGCTGGCTTCAAGCTGCCCACACCTGAGATGGCAGCGCTGGACAATACATTTTCAAGGTAAGTATTTCTTCTTGCAGGTAAGTGCAACCCGGGACAGATCAGAGGCTATCCATTGTGGAATGTACTAGCCCTGACTGTCCGGGGGTATTTTTATTTAAAAAAAAGTTCAATGGGTGGAACTCCGCTTTAAATTCCTCTTGCTTTCGAGCTTTCTATTTTTTTGTCCATGGGAGTGCCAAACCTATGTTTTTGCTCAATACGTCAATGGTTAATTCAATTATATAAATATGTATATGTATTTTTTTTTTATGACGTCTCCTCTTTCCAGAGCTATCCAGCCCACCATGCTAGGCAGGTTGATACCCACATACCAAGGAAATATGAGTGTGCAGCCCCTTGCTATTTGGATACCAGCTTGCATGCGATAGGGGAATGCTTTTAAGGATTTTTCCCCAAAAATGGTGATCCCCGAAGAACCAGTCCTCATTTTGCCATTTTTGCCAAACCTATGTTTTTGCTCAATACTTCAATGGGTAATTCAACTATATAAATATGTACTGTATATGTATATGTTTTTTTTTTTTTTTTTTTATGGCGTCTCCTCCTCCCAGAGCTATCCAGCCCACCATGCTAGGCAGGTTGATACCCACATACCAAGGGAATGTGAGTGTGCAGCCCCTTGCTATTTGGATACCAGCTTGCTTGCGATTGGGGAATGCTTTTAAGGATTTTTCCCCAAAAATGGTGACCCCCCGAAGCACCAGTCCTCATACTGCACCATGAGTCATTGTGGTTCTTTACATGTATGTACAAATGTATAATGAATACCCTAATATAATGCTTTTATTAATGAATGCTTTTGCTTATGTCTTAAGGGTGATGGTGTGCCAAAAAACAAGAAACTGGCTTTGGAGTTAATGAAAAAATCTGCTTCTAAGGTGATTTTTTTTTTTTTTTTTACTGTAAGTAGAAAACAAGGTATGCTGCCCATATGATCTATGGAGAGCAGGCATATTTTACGTTTGGTTAGTTACCACAATAACTGGTTTTGAAACTGGAAGTGTAACAGCTCCTGGAGACAGTATTTGGTGGGTTAAGTCACTTCTCCATTTTATTTTAGTTCTTGAACCTTCCAGTGGGTGCCTATAATAGTTTGTGTTAGGACCCTCTCTAAAGGCCTTATGGAAGATATCACTCTCTAGATTTTTTTTTATTATCATAAAGAATCTACCAAGGGATCCTGTCACTATCATTCAACTTTGTACAGTAATGGAAGTGGTAGTTGGATGAAATGCAAATGCTGGTGGGGATATGCAAGTTATACAAAACTGAAAATATCAGTCATGATTGAAGTTGGCATTAATAGTACTCTTTTAAAAACATGGAGTCATCCATGTGGTACAAAAGGTAGTATTTCTTTTTTTTTTTTCAACTTTAATATTTTTTATTAAAGGCATCATTGATAAACAAACATATATTGACAATAATATAATTCCATAATAATGAGAACATTGTAGTCACATCTTATTATCCCCAAAAAAAAACCTGATGATGCCTTCACCTATTTTATCCATCATTTACCCTAAAACAAACCATAAAACCAATAGCAGAACAAGACAAAACAAAATTTAAAAAAATGTGCTCCTTTCCTTCTCTTCCCCTCCCCCCCCCCCCCCCACCTTCCTCTCACCCCATGGCAGCAATTTTTTTTCCCCATAGGGTCAATACTCCATGAGAGCTTTTCCTTCTTCCGAGAGAATAAAAGGTAGTATTTCAACTGTATTCACAAGAAAAAATATGTTCTAAAATATAAGCTAAATTCCCACACATTCAGTCTCCTTAAAGCGGTAGTATCCCGCTTTTTGACACTTTTAACTACAGGTAAGCCTATAATAAGGCTTACCTGTAGGTACAATTAATATCTCCTAAACCGGCTCGGTTTAGGAGATATTTGCACTGCATGCAGCCGCTCACGCGAGCGGCGCATGCGCTCTGAAGGTCCGGGGGGACCTTCAGCTTTCCTTGCCGGGAGCTTGCCGGAAAATCACTCCTGCGCGCATGCCAATCACCCGGAAGAGACGCAGCGGGATCATGGCAGTGCCCGCATCGGTGTCCGGGGGTCTGTGTCGGGGCTTCGTTCTAAAGTAAGTAATACATAATGAGCTAGTATGCGATGCATACTAGCTTACTATGCCTTTGTCTTGCAGGGGGTTTTTTTTCGGGTTTACAATCGCTTTAGGGAATTGTGGAACGTTGAAATATGTATTGGGCATGGGTTGAATATCTTACCTATTTGCCTTTTCCCAAAGGGACAAGTGGAGGCTCTGAATGGCTTGGGCTGGTATTACCATAATTTCAAGAAAGACCATGTGAATGCTGTGAAGTACTGGAGCAAAGCTTACGATAAGGGGAATGCCGATGCAGCATTTAATCTTGGAGTTATGCATCTGCATGGCATCTATCCAGAATCTGGAGCCAATGAAGTAAGTAGTGCTGCTCTCTAACTCCATGATGACTAGTTTACTATTTATTACAGGTATTTATATAGAGCACACAACTTTTTTAGCGCTTTACATACTGTACATCAGTCTCTGCCTCCAAGGAGCTTATAATCTAAGATCCCTACCTCACATGCATACTCATACTAGGGGCATTTTAGACAGGAGTACCCAGAGGAAACCCACACAAGAACAGGGAGAACATGCAAAGTCCTTGCAAGTAGTGTCCTGGTTAGGATCCAAACCAAGGACACCAGTGCTGCAGGCAGGAGTGCCAACAGCTAAGCCAATGTGCTGGCAGGACAGTGCAGGGATCGTTGTCATGATGTGCCAAATGAATCAGATACTGTACATGAAGGTAAGGGACCTTTTATCAATAAGGCTGTTATACACATACCAGGTTATTTAATGTATTGCTTTAATTTTGACAAATTCAGGCTATAATTGGGCATTATATATAGTAAAGGAATCACCCATGAATTTATATTTATAAATACTGCTTTTAGCCTTATATATATGTGCAGCCACTGGGAACAGGAGCGCTTCTAGATCAGGGTTTCTCAATCAGGGTTCCATGGATTCCGTGGAATCCTAGGGTTCCTCCATAGGCCTCTCAGGTAAGTTCCCACTAACATCATTAATCATTTTAGCTATCTGTAAGAGGGTAATTCTTCCCAATGACCACAAGTGTGTTCTCCCCACTGACCATCATACTAATGTATCATGACTTGATATATTCATTTATAGAAGGGGTCCCTATGACCTAAAAGTTATTTCAAGGGTTCCTCTGTGTTGTAAAGGTTGGGAAAGGCTGCTTTAGATCCTAATTTCTAAAACTGGTCTTGGTAATCAGGACATTCCTGGGTGAGACAAACACATAGAAGTTGCAGTCTCAATCAAATGTCTTTCAAATGTGTATTTTGTTATTATCAGTGCACTGGCGTTCTGGGAGCACTGAGTATGTAACATGAGTGAGCTCCAATCGTTGCCCTTTGTATGCGGCTTTGGGAACAATGGGTCACTATTTATACATTATAATAGACAATAGCAATGAGAATGGCACTTCAGTGCCTGACAGATGAGCTTTACATTGGTACCAAAGAAGATAAGCTTCAAAGCCACCCCATACATTGTCATGTTATCACAGTGCTCTTTCAGGCTAACACATGCATTGGGTTCAGGGAGAAGTGGTTAGTGTTAGATGAAGGTAAGAAAACAATAAGGACTCCACAGTAATGGGAGCCTGAGGCTATCAGTAAAGTGTATAGCTAGTCATAAGTGGTATGATTATCCTTTTGTTTGGTTTTCTGAGAAACTGTTTACTGGTGTATTCGATGATTGACTTGAGAAATTTAGTTTGAAACAAAAAGAAAGTGTAGATCTCAAATTGTGTGCTTCTAATTAGTTAGTGCCGGTTCACACTACTCCGACTTGTCAGGTGACTTGGTCGTCTGACAAGTCGTGCTCCATTCTGTACAATGGGAACCGTTCTAATAGGAGTGACTCAAGTCCCTCCGACTTAGAAAAAGGTTCCTGCACTACTTTTGGCCGAAGTCGGAGCGACTTGCATTGACTTCCATTATGTGAAGTCAGTGCAAGCCGTGCCGAAGTCGCGGTGCACGGCGACTTGTTCAAGTCGCCCGAAGTCGTGTCGCCATAGTGTGAAACGATTAAGTCACTCCCGTACACTTCTGTATTTAGGGGAATGATTTTGCGAAAACAATAGTCTTTAATTGTGGCAGTCTGTTCCCCATGGTTCTGATACCATCCAACGTCTAATGATGAATTATTTGGGATAAGACCAAAATGCATCAATTGTTTCACATCACACGAGGCACTAATCTATAAAGGTTGCTTCTAAAAGCTTTTTATAATACAAGAGAATGTGAAACCTTTGTTTGCATTATCCTTTCATGCATTCCTGTTCTAGTCATAATTGTTTAAACAAATAAATGTTTATGACCACAAAAATTCAACTTACGGATGTACTTTTTATAGCACCTGTTTATTACTAAAACAAACATAAGCTGACTTTTGCCAATTGAGAACAACATTCATTGTTGTAATTTTGCTAGTTTCGATAAGAAACAAGAAAACTTTCCACCCTATTCCTTTTTTTGGGCTCATTTTGGTCAAAATGATGAGCAATTTATCCAAATCAAATGATGGAAAATCATGTAAACATTTAGAAAACTATAGCTAAACTAAAGCTAACTAAAATCTTACCGCATGTGACCACCATATGGGATGGAGGAGGAGAATAGGCTCTGTCTGTGACCCTTGTATTTGATCAGTGATTGATATTTGTGTGGGTTGTAGGATAAACCAGCTGTCAGGCCCAATGGCTATGGCATATACTCATATTCCATTGTGATCTTACCCTAGCCTGGGCTGTGCATTGGTTCCATCAGAAAAAGTTACTTTATTGTCATCTAAAGCAGTGGTCTCCAAACTGCTCTGGGACCGGATGTGGCCCTTTACTCATCCTTATGAGGTCTCCTAGGACACTATCCCTACCACAGATACAGGTACTTTTGCTTCTACACCAACAATGGGGCATAATTCTTGTCACTGATACCAATGATAAGGCACTATTCATACCACTAACCCCAACAATGGGGCACTATTCTTCACACAGGCACCAATGATGGGATATTATTCCTCCCACTGGCACAAACTGCAGGGCCCTATTCTTCCCACTGCCAAAGTACCAATACCTGGTTTAACCACTTAAGCCCCGGAAGATTTTACCCCCTTCCTGACCAGGGGGTATTTTGCGATTCGGCACTGCGTGACTTTAACGGACAATTGCGCGGTCGTGCAACGCTGTACCTAAACAAATTTGGCGTCCTTTTTTTCCCACAAACAGAGCTTTCTTTTGGTGGTATTTGATCACCTGTGCGATTTTTTTGATCACGCGCTATAAACAAAAAAAGAGCGTCAATTTTGCAAAAATAGCAATATTTTTCACATTTTTTTATATGAAATTCCCCCAAAAAAAAATGTAAAAATCAAAATTTTTTAACATTTTCGGCCAATTTGTTTTATGCTACCTATGTTTGGTAAAAAAAATCGCAAAAAGCGTATTTTGATTGGTTTGCGCAAAAGTTATCCCGTTTACTAACAAAGGGAAAGATTTTTGTCATTTTTGTTGTTTTTTTTTTTAACGCGTAATGACGGCGATCTGCGATTTTTTTTTGCGGTACTGCGACATTGGGGCGGACAGATCGGACCCTTGACTGACATTTGTGACACTTTTGGGGTTACCAGTGACATTTCTACAGTAATCAGTGCTATACATATGCACTGTTACTGTAAAAATACACTGGTAGTGAAGGGGTTAATTTTATTTGGGAGGGAGGGGCTGTGTGTATCCCTAGGGGCGTGCTTTCTACTGTGATTGGCTGTGGCTTGAGCTGTAAGGACACTGATCAACGGATCTACATACTAGATCCGTGTGATCAGTGTCTTTACAGCGAGGAGAATGACAGGTGGCTTGTTTACACAAGCTGCCTGCCTTTCTCCCTCTCCCCCGCCGATCGCCGAGTGACCGGCGGACATCGGGTCCGCTGGTCACACGCGCGGGGGGTTCCGTGACCACGCGGGAGCGGGAGCGCGCCTCCGGCGGTGCGCGCTCGCTCCCTAGACCCTCACAAGCTAGTGACGTAGCCCTACGTCACTTTGCCTGTGAGGGGCTGACTGCCGACGTAGATCGGCGTTAGGCAGTCGGCAAGTGGTTAATGATCATGGTATCACTGTGCTTGATTGACCAGCAAACTCGCCTGACCTTAACTCCATAGAGATTCTGTGGGGTATTGTCAAGAGGAAGATGAGAGATACCAGATCCAACAATGCAGATGAGCGGAAAGCCACTAGTAAAGCAACCTGGGCTTCCATAACACCTCAGCAGTGCCACAGGCTGGTCCCCGCCATGCCGCATTGATGCAGTAATTCATGCAAAAGGAGTCCCGGCCAAGTATTGAGTGTATACTTTACTGTATATGGACATACTTTTCAGGAAGCCAACATTTCTGTTGGCCTACTGAAAAAATAAAAATAAAACATTTATTTGGGCTTATGTAATATTCTAATTTTCTGAGATACTGAATTCCGGGTTTTCACTAGCTGTAAGTCATACTCATCAAAATTAAAAGAAAGAAATGCTTAAAATATTTCACTCTGTGTGTAACACATCTATATAAAATATAAGTTTCACTTTTTGAATTGAATTGCTGAAATAAATTAACTTTTTGATGATATTCTAATTTTAACAGATGCACCTGTATAATTAGTGTGTTGGCTGTTTACTTTAGTGAAATTATATTCAAAATTGCAGCAGACATAACAATTATTTCATAAAGCATCAGAAAACATTGCAAATGTTTGCTTAGTTAGTGCACAAGTTTTTTCCCGTTTATACAAACGGCATTTAAAAAAAAAAAACAGGCAAATTTCTGTTTTTGCAAAAATGGTCAGTCTTTTGCACCAGTGTATGTGTATCAGTGTTTTCACTTAAAATGTTTTCACATGCTTATGCTGTCCATACACATAACAATACTTCTGTTCACTATAACAATTGTATTAATGAAAGAATAGGATTTCAGAATTCAGGTGGTTAGATCAATAATAAATCTTTTATTCCAAAAAGTAAAAAATTGTGGACCAATTTATCTTTATTCTTGCTGTGTTGAACAATCATTTTTGCAAGAATATTAGAAATGATTGTATTCATAATCTGCTATTAAACTTTGTGATGACCGGAATTAGTTGCTAAATCTTAGTACTGTGCAGTCTGTTCTATTCATTCTGTTTGGAATGAATAAACATGTATTAAAGCCTTAACACTTATTGAATTATACATTTCTCAAAACTATAAACCATGAATTTCAGTGGAATTTATATATACTTTAACTTGTCCAATGTCATTTATTAAGTAAACTACTAAAATCAATATTTCTTGCTCACAGACACGTGCCTTTGAATACATGTCTAAAGCTTCAGATGGGGGCCATATTGAAGCCTCCATTAACGTAGCACAATATTTAATCATGGGGAGTTTGAGGAACATACAGAGAAATCCAGAGGCAGCCGTAATGTAAGTAAAACGTATAGTATTATTTGGTATATTATAGTCGTGTTTGTTAACTCTCTTACAGTGTTAATTTCGTCGGCTAAAACCGACTAAAACGTTTTCGTCGACTAAATTAACACAATTTTAGTCGACTAAAATATGACTAAAACTAAAACAATTCAGATGTCTAAAATACAACTAAAACTAAAATGGCATTTTAGTCAAAAGACTATAACTAAAACTAAATCAAAATTTGCTGCCAAAATTAACACTGGTGCATGCTCAAAGCTTAATACCATAAATAATAACATATTAGATTTTTCACTCCAGGACCAGCAGTAGCATATTATATAATGAGTTTGGAAATTGTAGAGAAATGCTTAAATAATGCATTACAAATTACAATTGAACTACACCCATTTGATTATAGATGACTAAAATGAGTTATATTTGACTAAAATGTACTGGAGTTTTAGTCGACTAAAATGTACTGGAGTTTTAGTCAACTAAATACGACTAAAACTAAAACACTTGCAGAAGACTAAAATGGGACTAAAACTAAAATGCCATTTGAGTCCTAAGACTAAGACTAAAACTAAATTGAAATTTGCTGCCAAAATTATCACTGCTCTCTTAAAGTATGTACCCCTTTTTAAAAGGCCACGGTGACCATGCGCTTTCTAGTGTGGCCCCACTAGCAGTACCTTTTAACATTTATTTCCGGTACCCTTAAATGTCTTTAAATGTGTTCCAAGCAAACCATTATGTTTTTAAATATCTAAAAAGAGTTACTGATATCCATATGATATATGATTTATTGGATAGAATGCTAGGCTACTGTGATGAAGCAGAAGTATCTCCTGAGTTGACCAGAGTACTCCCTGCAGTACATATACTGCTGGTAGAGAGCCAATGTACAATACAAGATAAATAAATATACTTTAAAACAGGGCTCAAAATTTCAAGTCATGAGCTACTAGCCAGGCCTTAACCACTTGCCGACCGCCGCACGACTATCTACGTCGGCGGTCAGCCCCTCACAGGCAAACTAACGTAGGGCTACGTTGCTTGCTTGTGAGGGTCTAGGGAGCGAGCGCGCGCCGCCGGAGGCGCGCACCCACGTGGTCACGGACCCCCCCCCCGCGCATGTGACCAGCGGACCCGATGTCCGCCGGCCACTCGGCGATCGGCGGGGGAGAGGGAGAATGTCAGGCAGCTTGTGTAAACAAGCGACCTGTCATTCTCCTCGCTGTAAAGACACTGATCACATGGATCTACTATGTAGATCCGTTGATCAGTGTCCTTACAGCTCAAGCCACAGCCAATCACAGTAGAAAGCACGCCCCTAGGGACACACACAGCCCCTCCCTCCCAAATAAAGTTAACCCCTTCACTACCAGTGTATTTTTACAGTAACAGTGCATATATATAGCACTGATTACTGTAGAAATGTCACTGGTAACCCCAAAAGTGTCAAAAATGTCAGTCAAGGGTCCGATCTGTCCGCCGCAATGTCGCAGTACCGCAAAAAAAAATCGCAGATCGCCGCCATTACACGTTAAAAAAAAAAACAACAAAAATGACAAAAATCTTTCCCTTTGTTAGTAAACGCGATAACTTTTGCGCAAACCAATCAAAATACGCTTTTTGCGATTTTTTTTTTACCAAACATAGGTAGCATAAAACAAATTGGCCGAAAATGTTAAAAAATTTTGATTTTTACATTTTTTTGGGGGGGAATTTCATATAAAAAAATTTGAAAAATATTGCTATTTTTGCAAAATTGACGCTCTTTTTTTGTTTATAGCGCGTGATCAAAAAATCGCACAGGTGATCAAATACCACCAAAAGAAAGCTCTGTTTGTGGGAAAAAAAGGACGCCAAATTCGTTTAGGTACAGCGTCGCACGACCGCGCAATTGTCCGTTAAAATCACGCAGTGCCGAATCGCAAAATACCCCCTGGTCGGAATGGGGGTAAAATCTTCCGGGGCTTAAGTGGTTAAGAGTTACTCGCCACTTGTTGCCCCACCCAAACCCCACCCTGCTCCGCCCCTAAACATGCCCTCTACATTGCAGAGCGCCCACAGCATGTCCCCTTAAATTGCAGAGCGCCCACAGCATGTCCCCTTACATTGCAGAGCGCCCACAGCATGTCCCCTTACATTGCAGAGCGCCCACAGCATGTCCCCTTACATTGCAGAGCGCCCACAGCATGTCCCCTTAAATTGCAGAGCGCCCACAGCATGTCCCCTTAAATTGCAGAGCGCTCGCAGCATGTCCCCTAAATTGCAGAGCGCTCGCAGCATGTCCCCTTTCATTGCAGAGCGCCCGCAGCATGTCCCCTTTCATTGCAGAGCGCCCACAGCATGTCCCCTTTCATTGCAGAGCGATCACAGCATGTCCCCTTTCATTGCAGAGTGCCCACAGCATGTTCCCTTTCATTGCAGAGCGCCCACAGCATGTCCCCTTTCATTGCAGAGCGATCACAGCATGTCCCCTTTCATTGCAGAGCGCCCACAGCATGTCCCCTTTCATTGCAGAGCGCCCACAGCATGTCCCCTTTCATTGCAGAGCGCCCACAGCATGTCCCCTTTCATTGCAGAGCGATCACAGCATGTCCCCTTAAATTGCAGAGCGCCCACAGCATGTCCCCTTAAATTGCAGAGCGATCACAGCATGTCCCCTTAAATTGCAGAGCGATCACAGCATGTCCCCTTAAATTGCAGAGCGATCACAGCATGTCCCCTTAAATTGTAGAGCGATCACAGCATGTCCCCTTTCATTGCAGAGCGATCACAGCATGTCCCCTTTCATTGCAGAGCGATCGCAGCATGTCCCCTTAAATTGCAGAGCGCTCACAGCATGACCCCTTAAATTGCAGAGCGCCCACAGCATGTCCCCTTAAATTGCAGAGCGCCCACAGCATGTCTCCTTACATTGCAGAGTGCCCACAGCATGACCCCTTTCATTGCAGAGCGATCATCACAGCATGTCCCCTTTCATTGCACAGTGCCCACAGCATGACCCCTTTCATTGCAGAGTGCCCACAGCATGTCCCCTTAATTGCAGAGCGATCATCACAGCATGTCCCCTTAATTGCAGAGCGATCATCACAGCATGTCCCCTTAATTGCAGAGCGATCATCACAGCGTGCACTTACCTGCAGCAGGCGGCTTCTCATCAATCCTGTGCGTCCTCCGTGTCTCCCGAGTCCTCCTCCTTCTCCTCGGCCAGTTACAATCGTTCGCCTTTTGGCCAATCAGGAAACACCTGCCTCTTGATTGGCCAGTAGGAGGATCAGGAGGAGGATCCCTGTGACAATAGCGAATACTCATTCGCTATTGTCACACAATGGGTGGGCTCAGGACGCAGTGCTCTGCTCCTAGAGCCCATCCTTTTCTAAAAAAGAAAGTGAAAGTAATCGCCGGCTGCTGTTAATGGCGGCGGCGGCAGGCACAGCTCGCCATCCTCAAAATTCCACTCGCAAAATGCTAGTAGGCGAGTGGAATTTTTGAGGGCTGCTTTAAAATATACTTTACAAATGTTGGACCAATATCAATCTAAACATTGTATGTATATACAGTGTGTATATGTATATATATATATATATAGTATATATATTACATGTTATGTGTAAACAATTTATGGGTCATTAGTTCTTTCAGATCACTGCACAGGACTCTATTTTTTGTCGTGATTTTGGGTACTGGGTTTTGGACCCACCAGGGTTCTATCAGCATGAAGTTTTTAGGTTCTTTCAGTATTTGTATAGATTTTCCCAGCTGATCCGTTTCCTCACACAATGCTAAAATATATTAGTCAATTCCAAAGCAAATTTGGTATGTGTTTGGGCACTTACTAACTTACTAACCCCTACTCTAAGCAGATATAAAAACACCATTAATGCAGATAAGTATTCATTAAAAATCATGAATGCAACTAGAATAAATACCTGACCTTATTTTGATATGAATATTCTGCTGTAGTCTCCTGCACAGCAAGATTCAGGCTAGGAAAAGGAAAATCAACTCTAGAGGGTCCATGTTTAAAAGAAATTTGCTCTGCAAAGGTGACAGTCATTCACAAAGGCGTAACAATACTTTATCGGAATTTAGTTAATTTATTTCCTATTTCCTGGCTATTTTTTCTGATTGAGGTATTTCAGAAAATAAACTGCATTATTGTCACTAGATGGAGTTGATGATCCTAGGAAATAAACAAATAGATTAATTGTGCTTGTGCTAATGAGGGACACCCAGATTGTTAATACATAGACCCCTAGGAGTCAGGATCCAGCGCATGCGTTCTGACAGGGAACATGCTGATAGGAGAAGAAAACAAAGTGAACAGAGCGATTCCTTAACAGCTTAGCGCTGCACCTTCACTGTCCAGACTGGTTCTTGTCCATCTTGTACTGTCAGGGGTGTCTTGATCATATGGTTGGATGAATACAGCTACTAAACATTTGGCAGCTAAAAGCTTTTATATGCATATATTTCAGCTGTATTAGGTTATTGTCTAGAGTTCAACTTTTAGGAAATAGATGCTTGAAAATATAACAATGCAGATTCTAAATTCCCATAATAACATAACCAGTAAACCTACCTTTGTTCATATTTCACAGTTTGGCAAAGTTTGTAGCTGAACAAAATGGAAACATTGGACTCGTTATCAGAAAGGCTGTAAATGCCTATTTGGATGGGTCACTGTAAGTAAGAGAACTACACTTTTATTGAGATTGCTTTCCAAACAGATTGAAGCATATGATGGCTTTTACTAAATGTTGTTATTAAAGTTCAGAAATAGAACCTTGCCAGCTACCGTGTGTGTTCACCAAAAACTATGAATGCGGACACAAGCTGCAATAGTGCTTATATAGTTTTTACATAACCTTTCCAAAAAAATGGGTACTCGCATGCTCCTGGTGCTTCCAGCACAACAGGCTAAATCAGACAGTGTTATATTAAAATTTCCCCGGAGCCACACAACCCCTGTAAGAACTCCTCTCTCCATGTAAGGATCCGAGTGCCTTTACCGACCTTGCCCCTCCCCTACGAGTGTCGACACAGGGTCACGTGTCTTCCTCAGGGAGATTTCTGACACACTGTGGAGGTGAAGATGGGGCATCCGGTACCTCCCCACACCAATGCCACAGTCCGAGCTTGTTATAGTCAAGTCCCTAGGAGCTCTACAGGAGAGGAATACATTCTACGGCATGCACCCCTCCTCTCGTTTTAAAGGTTAACTTTTTATATTTTATTTTAATAGAATAAAATATTTGATGTACAAAAGCAGTATAATCTCCTGTTTCCTCGTTTTAAGATTTGCTGAGTTTTGATGATCTTTACAAATGACTGGTATTTTTGCAAGCTGTTGCAAGCTATAAACAAAACAACATTTATATAAAAAAAACTATTAATGTAAAAAATAAGTCTTGATGAACTGATGGGGGCGCAATATGGTGAGTATGATGCCAAAGAAAAGATAACACCGCTGCAGGTGGGACCAAAATCCATGTGCCGAGAACAGGAAATCAGATGTGTGAACCCTAAGAAGTCACTACACACCTTCCTGGTGATTGATTGAGAACACACCGCTCACTTCCTGATGACAAATTAAAGTCAAATATCATCATCAAAATGCTGACAACAAAAACAGAAAAAAACAACAAAATATTCATAATAAAATAATCATTTTATTTTTGCTCTTTCCCTTCATCTTAGAACATCCTTAAAATAGATTGAAACACCAGATAATGCAAGGGGGAGCGTTTCTACCACTCATTCATAAAAATTACTCACATCCCATTCATAAATTAGCCCATTGGGGGTGCGAGTTTGAAGCTGGAAAATCCATAAATCCATAAATCCATAATACTTCCCTCTTGCATAACAAGTGGAAAACATCACCCTCTCTTTTGGGTGCCCATATCTTCTCAATTATCTGTACCCCTATTGCTGGTACATCCCCCGCATGATAGTTATTAAATCGTCTGTCTATGTTTGTTGAATGATTTTTATGTATACTATATAGATGTTCATTGAACCGATCACAGAGGTGCCTTGTGGTCCGGCCAACATATTGAATGTGGCAAAGACCACATGTAACCACATAAATCACGTACCGAGTGTTAACATTAAAGAAAGATTCTATTTTAAACTCCTTTCCATTAGATGACGAGAGTAGAACCTTCCAGTGTATGACTACAACAAGGGCAGCCTGGGGCACCACACTTGTAGTTACCCCTAAAGTGCAGCAAGGTGGTGGAAACCACACCAGTTGGAATAAACAGCTAGGGGATAGGTTGCTGTCCAAAGTAGGTGCTCCTCTAGATACTATATTACACAGGTATATATTGCACAGGTGTTATCACTACTTTTTTATTTCAACTGGTGTGGTTTCCACCACTTGGCTGCATTTTATGGATCTAATGGAAAGGAGCCCAATGGGCTAAATTATGAATGGGATGTGAGACATTTTTGTGAATGAGTGGTTTAAACGTTCCCCCTTGCATTATTTGGTGTTGTAATCCATTTTAGGGCTTATAAAGTTCTAAGATTTTAATTGTATTGCTTTGTTTTACTTGTTGTTCGGTTTCTCTTAATCAATGTTTTTTTCTGTTTGTCATGAGGAGGTCGGCGGTGTGTTCCCAATCAATCACTGGGTAGGTGTGTGGTGAATATTTAAGGTTCACACTTCTGATTTCCTGTTTGTTATGAAGAAGTGCTGAGACATGTGTGAAGCACGTTACGATTGCAGATCCGGTGTCACTTGTGCTGTCCCCTTGTGATACATGGAATAAAGTTTGAGCATCTTTAAGTGGTGCTGCGGCAAACTCGTTTTATTTTATGATGCCGAGGTACCTGTACATACTCAACGCATCAGCATTTCCTAAAGCTTGCCTGCCGTTTCCTGTCTCCTTTATATCTTTGTTGGCCAATGAGGAGGGCCATCATAGTGATAGGCCAGTAGAAATGTGTGTTGGGAAAGGAACAGGTTAAAGCTTGGCAGCAAACTCTAACACTACCTCTTGGCGCTTGCACTTCATAACTATAGCAATATGCCCCCCATGTTTTCCAGTGACCAGGGCTCCTTAAGATGCCAGCTATGCTTACATATAGAAAGTGTCTTCAATGAAAATACCCGTGTTGTCCATAGGAACCATAGAAATAATACCCACAAAACTCATTGGGCAGTCTGACATTTTCCCTCCAAACTAATGATTCTATCTTTTGTGATTTTCTGCAGAAATGAGGCTTTTTTGCATTTCATCTTGGCAGCAGAAGCTGGTATTGAATCATCTCAGACAAATGTAGCATATCTCTGTGAGGAACTTCCTGTAAGTATATCCAGATTATTCTTTTCTCATAAAAAAAATAAATAGGAAATGTGTGTCACAGTGCTATGCCCTGCCACAGTGTGAAAAGATTTCTGTGTCATCCAGTGTTCTCATACATGCAGGTTAAGGGGCTCCAGGGTGATTGTATCAAACCGGATATTCAGTTTCCTCAAGCTGGTAAAAGCTGATTTGGGACCTGGAGTCCGGAGGCTTCGTAGAAACTTGGAAGGGATGAAGTCTCCACTCATGGGTCCTGGTTTTGCAAACAACCAACCCAATAATTAGGCAGGTGTGTTAAGAGTTTTTATTACAGAAATGACCAGGGTTCAGGGCTCCACCCTGGCAAACAAGGGGGGTCTCACCCCGGGGTCAAGAGGGCTCCACCTAGAGAATGGGTGGAGTCAGTGCAGCATGGAGCTAAGAAGTATGAGCACATAGCTTGTGTGGTGAGATTTTATGGAGGATACAGACAAAGGGCCTGCAGTGTGGCCAGAACAGCAGAAAATTGTAGGAGGCTGTTGTACATTTTTTTTTTTTGTATTCTAACCTCTGCGAGGGAAACCCATTCTATGTCTTGAACTATGTTTTAATAAAAGTGTGCAAAAAAAGTCCTTAAAAAGAAAATTTAAGTGAGAGGCTGCATCTTTAATGCTACATAGTAACATAGTTAGTGAGGTTGAAAAAAGACATCAGTCCATCCAGTTCAACCTATGATGTGTGTGTGTGTTTGCTGTTAATCGTACATTGTATACCCCTGTATGTTGTGGTCTTTAAGGTGCCCATCTAATAGTTTTTTGAAACTATCGATGCTCCCTGCTGATACGACTGCTTGTGGAAGAGAATTCCACATCCTTACTGCTCGGACAGTAAAGAACCACCTACGTACTTTAAGGTTAAACCGCCTTTCCTCTAGTTTTAGTGAGTGGCCACGTGTCTTATTGTATTCCTTTTCTCTGAATAGTTTGTTCCTTATGCTAGGGTCGCCAGTACAGTATTTGTACATTGATATCATATCCCCCCTCAAGCGTCTCTTTTCCAGAGAGAATAGGTTCAGTGCTTGTAGTCTTTCCTCATAGCTGATGTCCTCCATTCCCCTAATTATTTTTGTTGCCCTTCTCTGGACTTTCTCCAGTTCCAGCACATCCTTCCTGAGGACCGGTGCCCAGAACTGGACAGCATACTCCAGATGTGGCAGGACCAGAGTCTTGTAGAGTGGGAGAATAATCTCTTTATTTCTGGAGTGAATCCCCTTTTTTATACAACCCAGTATTCTGTTGGCTTTGCTTGTAGCGGCTTGGCATTGCATGCCACTGCCAAGCCTGTTGTCCACCAGTACCCCCAGGTCCTTTTCCATCCTAGACTCACCCAGAGGTTCCCCCCCTAGTGAGTAGCTTGCTTTCTGGTTTCTGGCACCCAGGTGCATTACTTTACATTTTTCAACATTAAACCTCATCTGCCATGTAGTTGCCCACCCCATTATTTTTTTCAGGTCCGCTCGTAAGGTTTCCACATCCTGCATAGAAGATATTGGCATGCTTACTGCTCTACCATTTAAAGCTGGTTCTCGCACACAGAACAGAGTACAGTAGATATAACGTTATCAGTTCCATTTTATTTTAAGTAATGGGTCTGCCCACCCAAAATTAGTATCTCACAGTTCTTGTAAAAGACATGAGAAGTTATGATAACC
Organism: Pelophylax lessonae; assembly: GCF_965119305.1. Lineage (NCBI taxonomy): Eukaryota > Metazoa > Chordata > Amphibia > Anura > Ranidae > Pelophylax > Pelophylax lessonae. The sequence continues at coordinate 772,552,329 of NC_138768.1, forward strand.
ACACCCTCTCATATTATTATTACACCTCTATATTATTCATTTTTTTTTTTTTCATTTTTGATGTGTTTTGCTGACATATTACCATTAATCCCTATGGAAAATGCATCTTTTGCAAACATGATTTGTTTCATTGCCGTCTGGGGTCATACTGGTACGTTGTGGATTGGAAGGGTGATAGCTTAATCATCGCTGCAGCAATGATAGAGCTATCAGTTTTTAGGGCCTGCAAATGTAAAAAGAAATCCTAGCGCTAAGAACCCACTGGACTACTTTTACAGGCGGAAGAAGGGAATCCGCTTTTACTGGGCTCTCCCGTGCAATTGGGGATCCTGATAAGGATTTAGCTGGTGGCATCCAGTTCCTGAGACACAGTGAGAGGGACTGATGTTGTTCCTCCTGCTGTGTGATGCCAGAAACCGGAAGAAATTAGGATTTAGTCACTTCCGGTTCTGATCGTTACTGGCTTGAACAAACATCTGATCAAACAGATCTTGGTTTGATCAGATGCTTTGGAGGGCAGGGCAGAGGACAAATCTGGGGTCTAATAGACCCCAGATGTCTCAGTAAAGAGTACCTGTCACTGCCCATGCTATTGCAAGGGATGTTGTTCATACCTTGCAATAAAGTTGATCAAAAGAAACATTTTTAAGGGGTAGTGTAAAAAAAAAAAGAAAAACTTTTAGAATAAAAAAATTAAATAAATGAAGGTGCCCCTGTACCCCTTTGTGCTGGCACGCAAAGACAAATGCATATGTAGGTCGCATACACATGTGTAAGCAATGTTCGCACCACATGTGAGGTATCACCATAAATGTTATAGTGAAAGCAATTATTCTAGCACCAGAGCTCCTGTGTAACTCTACACTGGTAACCTGTAAAGGCGTATAAATCGTCGCCTATGGAGACCTTTTAGGTACTGTAGTTTGGCATTAGGTTTCTATTTACTCAGCGTAACATCATCTTTTATATTTTAGCAAACAATTGGATATTATATTTTCTTTGTGCATTAAGATTCACAAAATTGTATTTTTTCCCAAAAAAATAGCATTTTAAAAACTGCTGCGCAAATACCGTGTGACAAAAAAAATTGCAACACCCACCATTTTATTCTCTAGGGCCTCTGCTTAAAAATATATATACAATGCCTGGCCAAAAAAAAAAGTCACCACCAAAAAAAAAGGTCACGCACTCTAATATTTTGTTGGCTTTGATTACGGCATGCATTCGCTGTGGCATTGTATTGATGATGGGAGAGTCGGACCACTGCGCAAAGCCTTCTCCAGCACATCCCAAAGATTATCAATGGGGTTAAGTTCTGGACTCTGTGGTGGCCAATCCATGTATGAAAATGATGTCTCATGCTCCCTGAACCACTCTCTCACAATTTGAGCCCGATGAATCCTGGCATTGTCATCTTGGACTATGCCCGTGCCATCAGGGAAGAAAAAATCCATTGATGGAATAAGCTGGTCATTCAGTATATTCAGGTAGTCGGCTGACCTCATTCTTTGGGCACATGCAGTAACTATCCAGTAGGATAGGTACTGCATGCTTAGTTTAGGTAATTGCTTAGTTCATTCCAGGTGGCGGCCTTCTTTTTTAGCCAGGCAGTGTATATATAATGTTTGGGGGTTCTAAGTAATTTTTACACTTATTTGAGAAGTGTCTGAATAGGTCTGGGGGTCAAGTGATTTAACACAGGGATGAGAGTGGTGCCCTTAGCGTAAAGTGACTTGTTCTCCACTCGAAAACACTTACTTTATCCTCAACAAACTCAAATGTCTCACCCTTCCTTCCATAGATGTGGCATAGGGCTTGTCTCTTCACCAAACCATAGAATAACAGAATTCAAAGTACATAGGAAATTACTATTACTAAAACACCAATTTCAAATATATAGTCTTTCCTGCATAAATAATTAATATGTTTACTTCTGTAGGAGCTGTCTGCATTTCCGCTAGGAGACACCTGCGTATTGAGATATTATAATTTGTCAGCACGCCAGCCCACTCCCTCAACATATGGTTGGTATTCATTATACTTTACATTACAGAATATAGACTACTCGATAAAGCAGTCCTAATAGTCTTTCAACTTTTTATTTGTGCCTTAAGAGGATCTTCCACCTCAGTGACCTCACAGTCTGCTTAATAAAGATGCCCCCCTCCCCTCCCTAAAACACTGTATAAATGTACCTATGGAGGGACAAATACAGTATCTCACAAAAGTGAGTACACCCCTCACATTTTTGTAATTTTTTTTATAGCTTTTCATGTGACAACACTGAAGAAATTACACTTTGCTACAATGTAAAGTAGTGCGTGTACAGCTTGTATAACAGTGTAAATTTGCTGTCCCCTCAAAATAACTCAACACACAGCCATTATGTCTAATGGGCCATACACACTATACAATTGTCTTTAGATTTTTTTTCCTTTAGATTTACCAAAATCATATAATATGAGGTCAAATCTAAACACTTTAAATTTGTGTGCAATTTGTGTGCAATCGGGCAGGCCCTTGCACTACATAGTTGAAGGTAAATCTAAAGGAAATCTAACAACAAAAGTTGTATAGTGTGTATCCAGCTTAAACCGCTGGCAGCAAAAGTGAGTACACCCCTGGACCAAAAGGTCCAACTTGGGCCAAAAGTGTCAATATTTTGTGTAGCCACCATTGTTTTCCAGCACTGCCTTAACCCTCTTGGGCATAGAGTTCATGAAAGCTTTACAGGTTGCCACTGGAGTCCTCTTCCACTCCTCCATGACGACATCACGGAGCTGGTGGATGTTAGAGACCTTGCGCTCCTCCAACTTCCGTTTGAGGATACCCCACATATGCTCAAAAGGTTTTGGTCTGGAGACATGCTTGGCCAGTCCATTACCTTTAGCTTTGCCCTCAGCTTCTTTAGCAAGGCAGTGGTCATCTTGGAGGTGTGTTTAGGGTCGTTATCATGATGAAATACTGTCCTGCGGCCCAGTCCAGGAAGAGCGGGGATCATGCTCTGCTTCAGCATGTCCCAGTACATGTTGGCATTCATGGTTCCCACAATGAACTGTAGCTCCCCAGTGCCGGCAGCACTCATGCAGCCCCACCACCATGCTTGACTGTAGGCAAGATACACTTGTCTTTGTACTCCTCACCTGGTTGCTACCACACACGCACATCTGAACCAAATACGTTTATCTTGGTCTCATCAGACTACAGGGCATGGTTCCAGTAATCCATTTCCTTAGTCTGCTTGTCTTCAGCAAACTGTTTGTTGGCTTTCTTGTGCATCATGTTTAGAAGAGGCTTCCTTCTGGGACGATAGTCATGCAAACCAATTTGATGCAGTGTGCGTCGTATGGTCTGAGCACTGACAGGCAGAACCCCCACCCCTTAACCTCTGCAGCAATGCTGGCAGCACTCATACGTCTATTTCCCAAAGACAACCCCTGAATATGACACTGAGCAAGTGCACTCAACTTCTTTGGTCGACCATGGCGAGGCCTGTTTTGAGTGGAACCTGTCCTGTTAAACCACTGTATGGTCTTGGTCACTGTGCTGCAGCTCAGTTTCAGGGTCTTGGCAATCGTCTTATAGCCTAAGCCATCTTTATGTAGAGCAACAATCCTTTTTTTCAGATCGTCAGAGAGTTCATTGCCATGTGGTGCATGTTAAACTTCCAGTAGTCAGTATGAGAGAGTGAGAGCGATAACACCAAATTTAACACACCTGCTCCCCATTCACACCTGAGACCTTGTAACACTAACGAGTCACATGACAGGAGGAGGGAAAATGGCTATTATGGACATTTCCACTTAGGGTGTACTTACTTTTGTTGCCAGCGATTTAGACATTAATGGCTGTGTGTTAAGTTATTTTGAAGGGACTGCAAATTTACACTGTTTTACAAAAGCTGTACACTCACTACTTTACATTGTAGCAAAGTGTCATTTCTTCAGTGTTGTCACATGAAAAGATATAATAAAATATTTACAAAAATGAGAGGGGTGTACTCACTTTTTTGAGATACTGTATTTCAACCCAACCAAAGTATATAGTTGAACTGTTTTTTCCCCCCACGGATATGTTTATGTAGAATTTAAAGGGGGGGTAGCCTGAGTAAGTGGACCTGTTTAATTGTTTTTTCTAACAAATTATATTCTTAGGTTAGACTTTTCATACAGTTGGTGATTTTCATAGACCTGCTTTTATTAAACAAAGGAAAGAATAGAGTTAACTTTTAGCAATGCCATGTTACAGTTCTAAGAGATCAGTTATGATTGGTTGCTGCTTTTGAAAGGCATAATTGACTGCAAATATCCTGCCTCTGATCTTTTTCATACTTATTTTTAAAAACGAGGATATGCATTGTTTTATTTAGCCATCCTGCAATTAAAACATCTATTTTAGATTTTTAGCCTATCATTTGGAGACAGCACTGACAGTGTTGCTGAGCTGAAATTGTGCATTTTATATTTAAAGTTTACTTTGTGTGGTAGAGATATATTATGCATTTTTAATTAAGGTAAAGCTGTCCAACCATAACTTTTTTCGCAGCCACTAGGTGGAACTATGTGCTTTGCCTTTTATGTTTTGTATGTTATTAGATACAACAATCTTGACCCAAAACCATGAAACTGAAGGACATTGAAAATATCCAATAGAATATTAGAATAATAGAATATCCAATAGAACTATAGTAATAGATTGTATGACAAAATCATCATTGGGTGCTGCCTTGGCTGTTCATCCTCTATCCCAAAAGCAATTTTGCTGCAGATATTCCCCTAAAAATAGAAAAGATATGGTTTGTAAACCTGAACACGATGTACATTTAGATGTCTTGAGTACAGTACTGGTAAAGTTAGGCAAGCTCAACAAGAGATTTAACTTATTTTTACTATTTATCAAACTTCTTAAATAGTTCTAGTTAATTATTTGAAGAATAAGATTTCAGAAGATTCCAGTTTGTGAGTTTTACATTTCAGCAATGATCCTATGAATCATTGGTTTACCTGCAGTAAAGGTCAACTGATATTGTAATTTTGTGCTTTTGCTGGCACATAGAATCACAATTTGTAGAGTAGTTGAAGGTATATTTCAGGAACTGTTGTGACCATAAAAAGAAAAAGTAAATGGTGTAACCCCCCCCCCCCCGATAAGATTCCCTATAAAATATAATAGAAAAATAATTGGTGAATCTAGCTGCGAGAGAGGGACACCCTGGGGGAGACTTTGTGACCTAAGCTATGTGCTATCACTGCAGGTAATCTCTGCCTGTGTAGAGAGCCATGTATGGCTGTCATTATAATGAATGAGGCTGGCAGTCGTACCTAGCTGCTGAGGGAATGTCTGATTCCTGGTGCTACTATTCGCACCGAACTGAACTGCTGATGTTACTGTAGCCTAAGGGCTGTTTCACACTGGTCTGACATGTCGCATGACATGTCAAAATCAATGGTTTCCTATGACAGCCGTATTAAATGGTCTGACTTGTGCCAGTCAGACTTTGAAAAAGCCTCCTGCACTACTTTGGTCCGACCTGGGCACGATTTCAGCCCATTGATTTGAATGGAAGCCAGGATCATCATCTTAACTGATCCAACTTGTGGCAAACGACTTGTGCTCTGAGGATCTTGAAGGGGAACCCCACGCCAAAATGAAAAAAAAAAAAAACGTGTGGTTCCCCCCCAAAACCATATCAGACCCTTATCCAAACATGCAGCCTGGCAGGTCAGGGAAGGGGGGGGGGGCAAGTGAGTGCCCCCCTGGACTATAACAAGCCACATGCCCTAAACATAAAAGAGTGGATGCTTTGGGGCAAGGGGGCCCTGTGCCCCACCCAAAGCACCTTGTCCCTATGTTGATGGGGACAAGGGCCTCTTCCTGACAACCATTGACGGTGGTTATTAGGGTCTGTGGGCAGGGGCTTAACGGAATCTAGAAGCCCCTTTTAACAAGGGGGCCTCCTGATCCCGCACCCCCCTCATGTGAATAAGTATGGGGTACTCCCAAACCCTACCCACCCCCCACCCCCCCTCAAAAAAAAAAGCAGTGTAGTGTAAATAAAAATGTGATGTCACATAGGACAGAGTCTCCAGTCACCAGATGGCCACGCCCCATGGTGATATAAGAACTGGCAGACATTGGAGATGACACAACGATAGAAGCTAGCATCAGAGGAGGACTGGGTCAGTGGTGGGGAACACAGCAGCGGAGGAAGAAGACTGGAGGAAGAACAGATCAGTGGTGGAACCGGAGAAAGAAGACATTAAGCTATGAAAGGGGATAGTCTTCATTTTTAATAAAGGATTTGTCAAAAACCGTTGTTTTAGTTTACACTACACTGATTTTTTTGGGGGTGAATGGGTAGGGGTACAGTGTACCCCATACTCATTTACATGGGGGGGGGGGTTCCAGATACCAATAAGCCCCTTGCCCACAGACCCTTGGAAAGAGGTCCTTGTCCCCATCAACATGGGAACAAGGTGCTTTGGGACGGGGGACCCAGAGCCCCCCTGCACCAAAGCACCCACTCACCTTTGTTGAGGGCATTTGGCCAGGTATGGTCCAGTTAGGAGGGGGGGGGGGGGGTTCGTGATCTGCCAAGCTGCATGCTTGGAATAAGGGTCTGGTATGGATTTTAGGGGGGGGGGCATGTCATTTTTTCTTTTTTTTGTGGCATGGGGTTTCCCTTCAAAATCTATACCAGACTGAAGGACCTGGTATGGTCGGATCAAAGTCGGATCCCATTCATTGAAGTTGCATGGAAGTCGGACATGAAGTCACAGGGCAAAGTCGGATCAGAAGTCGTGCGACTTTCGTGTCGGATCTGTGTGAACATAGCCTAAGTGTTAGTAGGTACATTTACTGACAGCTTAACCCTATGTTAGCTGTGCCATTGTGGTAAACAGGTCTCACTGTTGTGATAGAGATGTAGCCTAAACTATAAAATGTTAACGATCTGTTAAGACCTATTGGATATAGGTTACTATACACAAGGATGTACAAAAGGCATGATAATTAATCATATACCTGACTCCCGAGTGCTGGTCCACTCCATATTAGAGCAACATTTATCATCTGACCATAAAGACTCCTCTCTCTTTTTACAGCTTTATTGAAGATGGGCGACATGTATTATTATGGTGGGGAAAACCACCAAAGACATCTGGAAGAGTCAGTAAAGATGTACACACAGGCGGCAGCGCACGGGGATGCCCAGGTAACACATAACCTTCTTTACATTTTCATTGGAAGCATTCTTAACACAAGGCAAGGTGAGACTGTTGATTGACTTGAGACCTTACTAGTGAAGGCTAAGCTGATGTTAGCATCAATAAGGTAGGAAACACATGAGGAGCTAGAAACGCTGCACACCCCAAATTATTGAAAGAAGGCAGGAAAAGTTCCCCCAGGGCTTTTTTAGCAGTGTATTAAATTAAACTGGTATTTTTTGTAAAAATATATTTTAACAGTTCATAAAAAATTGGTTCCACATTCTAAATTCTGGTTACAACAGCAGGATATCATCCAACAGCAAGAAAGAATTGTACATGGTAGCAAGACAAACTACCAAATAGATAATCTGATGCGTTTCGACCCATTTAAAGCCGTGGTCTTCTTCTGGGAAATTTTTTTCGCTAAAGGATGAGAAGGCAACTTGCAACCAGAGGTGTCGATCAGAAAGTTCTGAAAGAGGTGTCGATCAGAAAGAACTTTCTGATCGACACCTCTGATTGCAAGTTGCCTTCTCATCCTTTAGCGAAAAAAATCCCCTAAAGAAGAATACGACTTTAAATGGGTCGAAACACATTGGGTATTATTTTGTAGTTTGTCTTGCTACCATGTACAATTCTTTCTTGCTGTTGGAAGATATCTTGCTGTTGTAACCAGAATTTATATTTTTATCCTATGTGGAACCAATTTTTTATAAATTGTTAATAAAATATATTTTTACAAAAAATACCAGTTTGATTTAATACACTGCTGCTAAAAAACTTTTCCTGCCTTCTTTCAGCTGATGTTACCATCTTCCTTTCTAGCTTCTAGCTCTTTCCTTATTCTACTGTCCATGAGTGTTATGGGGGAAAGACAAGAATTGGTGTACATAGCATGGGTTGGCAACACCATTTGGTGTGGAATTATGGGTGTCATTAGAATCACTGCCTCCAGTGACAGGTAGTAGTGTAATGTCCCTGAGTCCTAGTATTATATAAGAAATGCGCCGGGTGGGGTGGTTCAACTTTTTCGTAGTAGCAGTAATGTTATTTTTTCTGTTGTTTGACTTATGGAATTATTTGTATGTTTTTCAGGGCTTTTTCAACTTAGCTCAACTAATTCAAGAGGGAGTTACCATTCCTGAATATATGTTAAGGCATTTGAAATTGGATGCATCTTTGTTTGGGGAGAGCCGTGCCCTTGTGATAGAGCTCTATGAAAGGTTCGGTTTTCTGTCACTTACCATTTCTGAGAAACATAAGTATAACTGTTGCAGTGAAATATATCACAAGTCAGTGTAATGTTTAAATAAAACCAGTATACAGTATTACATAAATTACAGTAGCATAGTTCTGTATACCAAGTGTGCAGAATTCTGCCCAAAGGTGGAGTAGACAGTACTAAGGTCCAGTGGTGGCTCTGAGCTGGCTACAAAGTGAACTATGATGTCCCCACATGATATCTGAATGAGCACGAGTGGTTCCAAATCAAGAGTATTATTTGTTGTAATAGGCTATTTATATTACTTAGGCATTGGTTTAGGTTACATAGTTACATAGTTATTCAATTTGAAAAAAGTCCATCTAGCTCAACCAATAAAAAACAAAAAGGAAAGAGAACCTTACAATCCCATATACACAATCCTATATCCACAGCTGATCCAGAGGAAGGCGAAAACCCCCCAGCAAAGTATGATCCAGTTTGCTACAGCAGGGGAAAAAAATTCCTTCCTGATCCCCAGAGAGGCAATCCGATATTCCCTGGATCAACTTTACCTATAAATATTAGTACCCAGTTATATTATGTATGTACACCTAGGAAAGAATCCAGGCCTTTTTTTAAATCAATCTACTGAGCTTGCCAGAACCACCTCTGGAGGGAGTCTATTCCACATTTTCACAGCTCTTACTCTGTAATCCATATTTAGAGACGAAATCTCTTTTCCTCAAGATGTAGAAGAGTGCCCCCTTGTCCTCTGTGATGACCTTAAAGTTAATACCTGAACACCAAGTTCACTATATGGACCCCTTATGTATTTATACATGTTGATTAGATCCCCCCTTAATCTCCTCTTCTCAAGAGCGAATAAATTCAGTTCCTCTAATCTTTCCTCATTACTGAGCTCCTCCATGCCTCTTATCAGTTTGGTTGCTCTTCTCTGCACTTTCACCAGTTCCATGAAATCCTTTTTGCGAACTGGTGCCCAAAACTGCACTGCATATTCCAGATGAGGTATTACTAATGATTTGTACAGGGGTAAAATGATATCTCTCTCTCTGGAGTCCATACCTCTCTTAATACAAGAAAGAACTTTGCTTGCTTTGGAAACCGCAGCTTGGCATTGCATGCTATTATTAAGCTTATGATCTACCAGAACACCCAGATCCTTCTCCACTCGGCATTCCCCCAGTTCTACTCCACCTAGTATGTATGATGCATGCCTATTCTTATCCCCAGGGTGCGTAACTTTACATTTATCAACAATAAACCTAATTTGCCACATGTTGCCCAATGAAACAGTGCATTGGGGTTGGCCTGTAATTTGGAGACATCCTGTAAGGAAGTTATTCCACTGCATAGCTTGGTGTCGTCTACAAAGACTGAAATGGTACTTTTAATTCCAGACCCTATATCATTTATAAAGCTATTAAAAAGTAAGAGTCCTAACACTGAACCTTGGGGTACACCACTGATAACCTTAGACTATTCAGAGTAAGAATCATTAACCACTACTCTCTGAATTCTATATTTTAGCCAATTTTCTATCTATTTACAAACTGATCTTTCCAAGCCTGTAGACTTTACCTTACACACAGGGCCAGCTCTCCCGCTAGGCGAAACAGGCAGTCGCCTAGGGCGCACTGCCGCCTAGGGCGCAGCCTTACCTCTCAAGTGTCCCTGATTCGCTGGAATCGTCCCCAGGGATCGTCAGGGCTGAGTACAGGAATGCTTGCGGGCGCAGCGGTGCGGGCGGCTTGGTTTCCGCACACCGCGAGTGACACATGGCAGCCAGTCTCTCTCCCTGGCTGCAGCCTGCCTGTGTTGTGTAAGTGCAGAGAGCGGAGAGCACTGAACCCGCCCCTCCCCCTTCCTGTGTTTCCTGTACACAGAGGAGGCGGGAGCAGCACACCACTCTCTGCAACTGCGCCATTCTGATTTGAGGTCTGTTACTGTGATTTTTACATCTAATACTAACTTGCTGGGAGGGTAAATGGGGATGTATGGAGAGGGGGGTGTGTGTATGGAGAGGGGGGGGATGTATGGAGAGGGGGGGGATGTATGGAGAGGGGGGATGTATGGAGATGGGGGATGTATGGAGAGAGGGGAGGATGTATGGAGATGGGGGGGATGTATGGAGATGGGGGGATGTATGGAGAGGGGAGGATGTATGGAGAGGGGAGGATGTATGGAGAGGGGGAGGATGTATGGAGAGGGGGGAGGATGTATGGAGAGGGGGGGATGTATGGAGAGGGGGGGATGTATGGAGAGGGGGAGGGTTTTTTAGAGAGGGGGGGGATGTATGAAGAGGGGGAGGATGTATGGAGAGGGGTGGGTGTATGGAGAGGGGGAGGATGTATGGAGAGGGGGGGATGTATGGAGAGAGGGGGGGGGTGTATGTAATGTAATGTCCCAATATTTATGGACCTGACTGTATATATTGTATGTACTGTGACCTGTGCTTTTCTATACATTAGATGTTGGATCACGACTACAGTAAGGCCTGTGTTTCTCTTTATTCCCAAAATGGTAGATAATTCATTTTAGAGTTATTGCTCAGTGGAAAAAAAATTATATCCAGTATCTCCAAATGTTGCAAACCCTTCAATACTCTTTAAAGTAAACCTGACCTGGCCTTAAGCATAAATGGTACCAAAAGTTTAGAAATGCAGATACCATGTTCTTGCCAAATTGATCCTTAAAGGTCAGCCATGGATTCTAAGCCCAGGCTGTACTTGGGTCCTAAAGATCAACCCAAGTCATATTTAGGCCATGCTTGTCCTGGTACTAAGCCCAGCTCCCTAGTCATTTATATGTCATTTGTCAAATGGCAGACTTTCAGTGGGCAGTAAAGACTTTGGCATCTGACAGGTGTGTAACTACCTTTTACCTTTAGTAACCCCCTCGTTTTTCATATGAGAATAGCATGCAAAGAAAAAAAACTGATGATCTTTCATCCGATTTTCTCATCATGTGTACTAGGCTTAAGGGTGCATTCACAGCTGCGAATGTACCTGCACTGCAATTGGATGCAAGAACCCTAGTGGGGTAACTCACGATTAGCCCCATTGAAAGTAATTTAAGGCTGCTGTTTCCCACAGCTCATTTCGGCCACTCGCATGTAATCTCTCATGCAGCAGTTGCATGTGAATGATGGGCCTTGGACGCAGACTAAATTTGTTAAATCCCTGCAATGTACATTAATGACCTTTTTTTTTTCTCAACAAAAGTGGAGCTACACTTTAATCATAGTCAGTGACTTAAAGTGATACTAAAGTCTATTTTTTTTCATTTAAAATAACAAACATGTTATAGTTTCCTGCTCTGTGCAGTGTTTTTTTCACAGAGCAGTCCCGATTCTCCTTTTCTCGGGTCCCTCGCCGGCACTCCTTGCCCCTCCCCCGCCAAGTGCCCCCACAGCAAGTAGCTTGCTATAGGGGCACACAAGCCGAGCCACATCTCCATGTGTCCATTAAGATACAGAGCTGCGGTTCGGCCCCACCTCCTCTCTCTCCTCATTGGCTAACTGAATTTGATTGACAGCAGTGACAGCCACTAGCACAGTTGTGTCTCAGTTAATCAGGAGAGAGAGTCCCAGATGGCTGAGTCTCTCCTGCAAGATCGCTGGATAGAGATGGGCTCAGGTAAGTATTTGGGGGGCTGAAAGGGGCTTCTGCACACAGGATTTTTATTTTAATGCAAAGAATGTCTCAAGATAAAAAACCTTTCTGACTTTACAACCACTTTAAAGTAATATTAAACCCAAAAGCAAACATTTATTATATTGTAGCTTACAAATTCTTACAACCAATGATGGCTGCATAAGTTTTATATTTCAGGCCTTCTTTCCTTCATTCTAAATTGGTGATCCAGCCAGTAAGTCTGTTGTTTTTCTACAGAACAAGTTCTTCTGCAAATGTAGCTGGCCGAGTGTTGATACACATCATTTACCACTGACTGGGGTGCTAACAATGATCAGCTTTTATTTATTCATGTAAAACCTTTATTCCAAAAGGAACAAAATGGTTGCTATAACTGGAGTGTGGCTTCAATTTGTCAGTGTTTTAAATCTGCTAGTAAACCTAATACTCCACTCCCCCAGATTGACAATACTGCTGTCCAAAGGTGCCCCATTCTACATTCATGTAGAATGTAGGCACTGGAATAAGAGATGTGTGTTACTGGCCAGTTCCCCAGGAGAAAACAGAGGGGAAAAAAAGCCTTAAAAAGGAGAACTAATGCAGCCACCACATATAATGATTGGTAAGTTGCAATATAATACATTTTGGTTTAGGGTTTAACACAGATTTAAAGCGGTATAAAACCCAGGGCCGGTGCTTCCACTAGGCAAACTAGGCGGCCACCTAGGGCGCACTGCCATCTAGGGCGCAGCCATGGCCAGTGCCACATTGCTCTCCTGTTACCTCCTCATACCCTGTGGATGTCACCTCTAGAGAGGGCGGCACTTTGTATATGAAGGGGTGTGTACGGTTAAAGGGGGGCAGTGTGTATAGGAAGGGGGGTGTAGGGTTAAAAAGGGGTAGTGTGTGCAGGAAGGGGGTGTAGCATTAAAGAAGGGCAGTGTTTACAAGAAGGGGTGTGTAGCATTAAGGTAGTGTGTATATAAAGGGGTGTGTAGGGTTGAAGGGGGGCAGTGTGTATATGAAGGGGGTGTAGGGTTAAAGCGGGGCAGTGTGTATAGGAAGGGGGTGTAGGGTTAAAGGGGGGCAGTGTGTGTATGAGGGGGGGTGTGGGGTTAAAGGGGGCAGTTGTATATGAAGGGGGTGTAGGGTTAAAGCGGGGCAGTGTGTATATGAAGGGGTGTAGGGTTAAAGCGGGGCAGTGTGTATATGAAGGGGGTGTAGGGTTAAAGGGGGGCAGTGTGTGTATGAAGGGGGGTGTAGGGTTAAAGGGGGGCAGTGTGTATATTAAGGGGGTGTAGGGTTAAAAGGGGGGCAGTGTGTGCAGGAAGGGGGTGTAGCATTAAAGAAGGGCAGTGTGTACAAGAAGGGGTGTGTAGCATTAAGGAAGGTAGTGTGTATATGAAGTGGTGTGTAGGGTTGAAGGGGGGAAGTGTGTATATGAAGGGGGGTATAGGGTTAAAGGGGGCAGTGTGTATATAAAGGGGGGTGTGGGTTAAAGGGGGCAGTGTGTGCAGGAAGGGGGTGTAGCATTAAAGAAGGGCCATGTGTGCAGGAAGGGGGGGAGGGGCAGTGTGTACAAGAAGGGGTGTGTAGCGTTAAAGGAAAGTAGTGTGTATATGAAGGGGTGTGAAGAGGGTTAAAGGGGGGCAGTCTGTAAATAAAGGGGGTGTAGGGTTAAAGGGGGCAGTGTGTATATGAAGGGGGTGTAGGGTTAAAGAGGGGCAGTATGTGCAGGAAGGGGGTGTAGCATTAAAGAAGGGCAGTGTGTGCAGGAAGGGGGGGAGGGGCAGTGTGTACAAGAAGGGGTGTGTAGCATTAAAGGAAGGTAGTGTGTATAGGGTGTGAAATGGGTGTAGGGTTAAAGGGGGGCAGTGTGTATATGAAGGGAGGTGTAGGGTTAAAGGGGGGCAGTGTGTGCAGCAAGGGGGTGTAGGATTAAAGGGGGCAGTGTATACAGGAAGGGGGAGTGTAGAGTTAAAAGGGGGGGGTCATTATGTACAGGAAGGGGGCAATGTGTACAGTTTTTTTTAGGGGGGGGTGCAAGTATCTGGTCTTGCCTAGGGTGCAAAATAATCTAGCAACGGCCCTGATTAAACCCAAAAGCAAACATTTGTATTATTGCTGCTTGCCCATTCTTAAGCCTAGTACACACGCAACGATTATCGGCCGACCGGTCGTCCGTCTTTTGTCCGGAGTGGTGTTTTGTTGGTTGGAATGTGCCTAGACTGCACACGAATTTTCTCGCCCAACAAAATTCTACTTCAGAAGTGATGTCATGTGTTGGTTTGCTTTCTTTGTGTTCTTTCTTCTCTGAGCATGCCCAGTCTTGCTCATTAGATTTTTCCCTGTCAAAATCTGTACTGACTGCAGGAAAATCGGCCGTTGTGTTGACGGCCAACAAAAATTTCATAGCCTGCACACCAGATTTTTTTCGGCCGAAAAGTCGGAGTCGGTTGTCGGAAGCATCATACTAACAAGCCGAAAATCGGCAGATCGGTCGTTGGACGAAAATCCCCTGCCGATTTTATGCTTTTTTTTTTTGTGGAAAATGTATTGTTGGGCAAATTAAAAAAAAAGGGGTAAAAACGCACCATATGCTTTTCTGCAGCTTCTCCATTGAAATCTATTGAACAAAAAAAGCACTGTTTCGCTTTAAAAAAACTCCCTGACCTTTGTGTTTCCAAAAACGCACAAAAATGCATTGATGTGAACGTGTTTCATAGGAACCCATGTTAAAAAAAAATGTCCTGCATTTCTGCAAAAGGCATGAAAAAACACATTGGTGTGAATGGAGCCTTGGAGGTGGTGGCTGCATTTGTTTTCTTTTTAGGCTTTTTCCTTTATTTTCTCATGGGGATACAAAAAGTGATAAGTCTGTTGTTTTTAAAGAGACCAAGCTAAAAATGAAAACGAATGCAGCCACCACATCAAATGATTGTAATATGTTACATGTTTTGTTTTGGGTTTAATACCGCTTTAACTTATTTAAGCGCTGGAACTTCATGCCTCCTATACTGCAGCTGTAGAGTTGTTTGCAGCTGCTCCGCCCTCTCCTCTTGCCTAATCACAGAAGGCTTTGTATTATGTGAGCCCATTCACAAAATGCAAAGTATTCTGTGAATGGACAGTAGAGGGGAGGGGTGGGCAGAGCTGCATCTTTCCTGTCAGAGCGCCGGGAGTAAAGCGATGAGTGTACGCCTGGATCCAAGTAACAATGTCAATAGTAAATAAAAGAGATAAGGCCATGAGGCGGTATACACATTGTTAAAGAGGAAGTAAACCCTCCTCTGCAAGTTGTACCTATAGGAAAGCCTATGATAAGGCTTACCTATAGGTACTGTAAATATCTCCTAAACATGTACCGTTTAGGAGATATTTACCTTACATGCAGCCAGTGACATCACTGGCGCATGCGCTCTGAAGGAACGGCCGCTGGTGCCGTTCCTTCAGAGCCCTGTGCCGTGACCGTCGGCTCCCGGGCGCGTGTGCGGGAGTGATGTCACCGCGGCTCCCGCCAATCAAATGGCCAGGTACCGCGATCCCGGAAGACGGGCGACTGAACATGTCGCCCGTCATAGAGGTAAGCGGGCGGCACGGCGGGGGCTCGTTCTAAGTTAAGTATTTCATAATGAGCTAGTATGCGATGCATACTAGCTCATTATGTGTTTGTCTTTCAGGTTAAAAAAAAAAAATGTTTGGGTTTACAACCTCTTTAAGCAGGGTATTCACACAGAGATTTACGAATAAAAACTCACTGATGTGGATGAAGAGATCATCCTCTTTGCGCTATTGCATTCTGACAGCGTGGACTCGCCCTCACGAATCAGCGCTATGCTGTTGAACAGAGGGGTACACACATACCAAATATGGTCTGGGTCCTGCTGAACCGTCTGAATTTCGATATGTGTAGGTCCAACTTTAGAATTGACCCTTTATAAGCCAGCAGGTTTTTAGAAGTGCTGCAATCCTTGGAGTCCCACCTTTTTTTTTTTTTTTGAACTCTTTTTATTGACAAAGTTGCATTAAATCAATGCGTTCTACAAAGTGCTCAACATGAGCACAATAAAGTACAAAATACAGCTTTACAGACAGAAGACAGAAGTAATTAAAAACACGTAGATAACTTTGCTTAGCGTTCCAAAGAAAAGTTAAGGCCCCTTTCACACATATGGTCCGTTCAGTTAGGCCCCTTTCACACAGGCGGACCGTTTAGATTCGCCTGTCCGTTTTTTTTGGCGGATCTGAACGGTCCCCCCACGCATCTCTATGGGGGATCGGATGTCAGCGGAGACATGTCCGTTGACACCCGATCCAATCCGATCCGTCAAATCTGCACGGATGGAAACCCTATTTTCCATCCGTCCAGCGGATCGGATAGGATCGGATGAGAACGGACTGACGGTCCGTTCCCATCCGATTTCCCCCATAGAGATGCATGGGGGAACTGACAGCTGTGTCTCCGCACACAGCACGGAGACACAGCTGTCATCCTGCTGCTCAGCGGGGGATCGGCGGCTCGATCCCCGCTGAGAAAAGCAGAGTCCGGTTGACGGACTGTTGTGTGAAAGGAGCCTTAGGCCCCTTTCACGCATGCTGTCCGTTTGTCCGTTTTTCATCCATCCGTTGACGGATGAAAATCAGTCATCAATGCATCTCTATGTAAAAACGGATGACAACTGATGATCATCAGTTAACATCCGTTTTCATCCACTTCCGTCAATGTCCGTTTTTTTGAACGGATGAATGCCCTATTTTTCATCCGTCAAAAAAACGGATCGGACGAAAAACGGATGACATTGGATGAAAAACGGATGTCAACTGATGACAACTGATGACAACGGATGAAAAACGGATGAAAAACGGACGACAACGGATGAAAAACGGATAACAACTGATGAAAAACGGATGAAAAACGGATAACAACTGACGAAAAACGGATGAAAAACTGATACATTTGACGTGACTGAACTGATGAACTGAACGGACCGTATGTGTGAAAGGGGCCTAAGGCCCCTTTCACACAGGCGGACCGTTCAGATCCGCCTGTCCGTTTTTTTGGCGGATCTGAACGGTCCCCCCATGCATTCCTATGGGGCATCGGATGTCAGCGGAGACATGTCCGCTGACATCCGACCCGATCCGATCCGTCAAATGTGGACGGATGGAAACCCTATTTTCCATCCGTCCAGCAGATGGGATCGGGTGAGAACGGACTGACGGTCCGTAGACATCCGATTTCCCCCATAGAGATGCATGGGGAACTGTCAGCTGTGTCTCCGCACACAGCGTGGAGACACAGCTGTCCTCCTGCTGCTCAGCGGGGGATCGGCGGCTCGATCCCCCGCTGAAAAAAACGGACTCCGTCCAACGGACGGAGTGTGTGAAAGGAGCCTTAATCAGTTCAGTCACGTCAAAATGTATCAGTTTTCCATCCGTTTTTCATCCGTTTTTCGTCAGTTGTCATCCGTTTTTTGTCAGTTGTTATCCGTTTTTCATCTGTTTTTCATCCGTTTTTAGTCAGTTGTCATCTGTTTTTCATCCGTTGTCATCTGTTTTTCATCCGTTGTCATCTGTTTTTCATCCGTTTTTCATCCGTTGTCATCCGTTTTTCATCCGATCCATTTTTTTGACGGATGAAAAATAGGGCATTCATCCGTTCAAAAAAACGGACATTGACGGAAGTGGATGAAAACGGATGTTCATGGATGATCATCCGTTGTCATCTGTTTTTACATAGAGATACATTGATGTCCGTTTTTCATCCGTTAACGGATGGATGAAAAACGGACAAACGGACAGCATGTGTGAAAGGGGCCTAACAGATAGCCTCCTGGGTATACGAAAATGCATAATCAACAAATGGGGATTTGGGTCAAAATTTTAAAGAATAACTAAACGTAAAACTTTTTCCTTTTTTAGTTTTGGATAGAGTAGAGAAGGATTAGAACACCTGTCAGTTTTTATTGCTGTCTATGTCCTCGTTAGGGAGATTCTCCCTTTCTATCTGACCTGTTTACCCTTATTAAAAATAAAAACAAATGAAAATCACAGATTTTGGGTTGTCCCCAGAAAAGTAATAAAGGGGAAATCTTCCAATGGGGACACTAGTTCTTATGACCTGGGGGTCTTCAAAGAATTCCCTTAATTTGCAGGGATTTCATCTCACTTCCTGTTTGGCAATGGGACAGGAAGTGAAGGTAAATCTCCGCAATGGGACACAGATGGCAAAAAAAAAAAAAAATCTGACAGGGGTTATAACCTTTCCTTACACTATCCAAAATGAAAAAAACAAAGGTTTTGAGCCATAGTTCTACTTTAACTGTACCGCTTCCCCGAATCAAGGGTCAATTATATACTGAACATTTCTAGTTACTGATTATGGTGAGGGTGGAAAAATACCATGCAAGCCAGATGTTATTGTATTTTTTGGTGCATCCTCTATGTTCATATAAGTATCTCAAATGGCAGTATTTGATTCACCATCTTTATCCACATATGAACAGATGGGGAAGTAGGTTGGATCCACTTAATTGCGATAGCTTTTTAAGCCAAAAATAGTGTCTCTCTCAGCAGAACTCTATCATAACTCTGCCACTGCTCCTCATCCAAGATGGCTAAAAGACATATTCTTGGGGTGCAGGGCACAGGCACAGACAGAATAGAGGTGTCAGTTACCTGCTTCCAATACCTAGCTATGACAGGGCATACCCATAAAATATGTGCAAAATCAACATTTGTGTAGTTATATCTCGTACAGTTAGGTGAGGGTATGCGGTGCATAGCATGTGACGGAATTCCATTTTATGCCATATGGTCAGTATAACAGGCAGGCAACTAGCATTTTCAGAGACATGACAGGTTTCCTTTAAGCTATAGAGGACAAGAGGAAGCTAGCTGTGGAGGTCAGGTTTAAAGGGGAAGCAGGGCAAAAGCTCTTTTGACCATACTTCCCCTGTGGGTCACAGGAGTGCAATTCATTCTGGACTCCTGTGACCCGTTTTTAGCTGACAGCAGGCTAAAACCCGCTGTCTGCTGACGTCACTCAGCCAGTCAAAGTGGTGGATTGATCACGACTTTAATTTCGGGATCCACCCAGATGCCTGGACCGGTAGCTTGCTCATCTTTCTCAATGAGCCCCTGAGAGCCTGAGTCAGCCACTCCCTTCCCCTCCACAGCCTGAATAGGCAGAGCACATAGGCAGTGACGACAGTTACTGGCTCTGTGCTCAGTGCAGACCGAGAACTGAGCGATCAATGGTCTTTGATCGCTCAGTTATCGATCTTAGAGTTGGCGGGGGACAGATGCAGCATCAGAACGATGGTGCATCCACCTAGGTGAGTACAGTTAGGTCCATATATGTTTGGACACAGGCACATTTTTTGTTTCTTTCAGGTAATTACCAAAACATATTCAAGCTATAGTTATATGATGGATATGGGCTGAAAATGCACATTTTAATGGTTTAATTTGAGGGTATGTACATTCAAATCGGAAAAGGGTTTAGGAATTACAGCTCTTAAGAATAGCCATCCCTCCTTTTTCAAGGGACTAAAAGTAATTGGGCAATTTAATCAGAAGCTGTTTCATGACCAGGTGCATAAGTGTGGTATTTGCATTTGGAATCTATTGCTGTGAACCTACATAATGTGTTCAAAGGCGCTGTCCGTGCAAATAAAACAGACCATTGTAAGGCTACAAAAATGAAACAAATCCATCAGAGAGATAGCAGCAATATTAGGAGTGGCCAAATCAACAGTTTGGTACATCCTGAGGAAAGAAGAACACACTGGTGAGTTCAGCAACATGAAAAGGCCTGGATGTCCACGGAAGACAACCGTAGTGAATGATTGCAGGATCCTCTCTATGGTAAAGAAAACCTCATTCACAGCATCTAGACAAGTGAAGTCAAAGTCTACAATCAAGAGATGGCTTCACGAAAGCAAATACAGAGGGTTCACAACAAGGTGCAAACCAGTCGTAAGCCTGAAAAATAGAAAAGCCAGATTAGACTTTGGCCAAAAACATCTAAAAAAGCCAGACCAGTTCTGGAAAAGCACTGGGTCATTGGTGTTTATTGATGATGTGACAGAAGACAGAAGTAGCCGGATGAATTCTGCAGTGTTTAGAGATAATACTGTCAGCCCAGATTTAGCCAAATGCAGCAAAGTTGATTCAACGGCACTTCACAGTACACATGGACAATGATCCAAAACACACTGCAAAAGCAACCCAGGAGCTTTTAAAGAAAAAGAAGTGGAATATTCTTCAATGACCGAGTCAATCACCTGATCTCAACCCATGCATTTCACTTGCTGAAGGCAAAAATGAAGGCAGAAAGACCCACAAACAAAGAACAACTGAAGACATCTGCAGTTAGAGCTTGGCAAAGCATGAGAAAGTAGGAAACCCAGTCTTTGGTAATGTCCATGAGTTCCAGACTTCAGGCAGTCATTGCCAGTAAAGGATTCTCAACAAAATTTTGAAAAGACCATTTTTTTTATGATTACGTTAATTTGTCCAATTACATTTGAGCCCTTGAAAATGGGGGTACTGTGTATAAAAATGGCTGCAGTTCCTAAAATTTGTAATTAATATTTATGTTCAACCCCTTGAATTAAAGCTGAAAGTCTGCACTTCAAATTAATTTGGATTGTTTTGTTTTAATTTTATTCTGGTGTCATACAGAGCCAAAAGTATGAAAATTGTGCCTGTGTCCAAATATATATGGACTTAACTGTGTGTGTGTGTTTTTTTTTTTTTTTTACATTCCCATACTTCTCTTTCAGATTAATTTTATGAAATATTACCCTATATCTGGAGGTGGCGGAGTTATCGGAGTGTTATTGACAGTCATTATGTCAGGCAGGGAAGTAGACTGAGGTGGTGAACATTTACAGATGAGAACATTTAAATGATAACATTGGTGTTCTATTAGCAAAAGTTGAAAATGAGGCAGTTTTATTTTTGTAACTTACACTGTTCAGCATTTTCATAGTAATCTCTTGTAGGATAATTTATGTTTTCCTTCTTAGAACTTGCTGTTAATACGTGCAATGTGTGTGTTGGGCTTTACAGGTGCCAGAATCACAGCAGTGATGAGGGTGTTAGTCCTTGTACCCTTGTGCTCCTTTACCTTCAAGTGAATGATGCCTGGAATATATTACTGCGCTCCCCTATGGTACACCTCTACAATATTACTTTATAACTGCCATAAATTGTTCTACGCACTGTAAAATTTTCTGTTTTTTCTTTTTTTTTTCAGATGTATTTGCTGGTATCTCTGGTGCTGGCTGTATTCACAGCACAATGCATATATGCAATTCAAGGTAACATTCCATTTTGTGAGGAAAATCAGGAACAAATGTAGATTGGTTTTAAAGATGATTGTATTGCATAACAGTGCCCAATATTATAAGGGTTTGTGATCACTCTTTACTAACCTTTTTACTCCAGAGGAACCCTTGAAATAATTGTAAGGTCTTGGAGACCCCTGTTAAAAAAAAAAAAAAACATTAATTGAGAAGAATGCCCCTCACAATGGGGTCCAGTGGGAAAGATATCCCCTTTACAGTGGTGGTCAGAATGCCACCCTTACAGACAGATAAAAAATCATTAGGGTAATGCAGCGTGCTCTGCCAAATGGTGTTGGCCTGTAACTTTATAAACACCATCAAATGGAAGGTTGATGAGCCTTAGATAAGGGAACCCCTAGCACCTTCTGGAGGAACCCTAGGTTTCCACAGAACCCTGGTTGCTGTCCAGGATTTCTGACAGCCACTGGTCTTGCAAATTTGTCACATGATATTTGAATTTTGGAATTGCTCCATCAAAGTTTTTGCAATCTCTGATTTACAAATCATACTTACATACAGCAAACACTGCATGCATTTCCAATGGATCAATATCCCGTTTATGTGCCTGATGTGGGACTCAAATCATGTTTTAAGAGAGAGCAATAAAACTGTGCATTTTTTCGGATGCACCAATATCAGTTTCGGTGCACTGCAAAGAATCACATGTGACTTGAACAGGAATGCAGTGCGATTCCTCTCCGAATCGCATGCGATTTCCCCCACCACTCCTGTGTGTGTGAACCCAGTAAAGGGCAGTTCAGCGATAGGCAGTTTATTAAAATTATATATCAACTCACAAAGTAAATATCTTGTCAAAACCATATCTGCAGTGTCCCCGTCCCGCCAATAATAGCAAACTACGACCGCTGGGGGTGCTTACAGGGCTGGAGGAGATGTCTAGCAGTCTGCCCCAAGCTGACATCACTCTTCCTTCCAGCCCTGTGAGCACCTCCAGTGGCCATGACTTGCTATCAAAAATTGTGGCTCAGCTGTCCCTTTCTACTGCTCCCCGGCCACCCGTCTAAAAGAGGACTAAGTGGTATTATAGGCTTTGCTAGCATACTTAAGCTGACCATACATTAGTAGAAGTACTTTTAAATGACATTCGTCAAGTCATTTTTGAACCAATGTTTGTATAAACCTTCATTCAAAAATCTACTAGGATATGGCCAGCTTTAGTGTACCATAGTAAAAAACTTTCAGCACCAACTATATTTTATTCCTAGATTCTATGAGGTTATAATGACTAAGGCAGGTGTAAATATTGATCAGGTGTTATCTTTGTTGTGATTTCACAGTCTGTACTTTTTATTTGGATTGTAACCAGTGTTGACATTTCAACCCTTTTCTGATAGCATTTGATGACCTCTATGGCATCCTGTGTGGTAATGAAGATAATGAGTAAACAATGCATGGGGTCATAGTAATGGCATCCATCACAACATTTACACTTCATACTTAGATATAAAAGTTTCTCTTTTGTGAAAATCCAAGCACTGATCTGAGTACTTCTATATGAAGATAGCGGAGGAAGACAAATGTGATAACCTAATAGGAGCAAGAAGTTGAATAGGTCATGACTGCTGAGAAGCATAGGTTCATTTATGACCAATTAATAAACCAATACCTTGCCCCCAAAAAGACATGAAAGATGATTACATTGGAAATAGAGCAAGGCCACAGCTTTATTGAACAATCTCAGTCACAGTTATACTATTAGCACCCATTAAACATAAACTCACATAGCCTAAGACAGCCTTTTTCAACCAGGGTACCCAGGCACTCTGGGGTGCCTTAAGGTTTCTTCAGGGGTGCCTTGTTAAAATGCCTAAAAATTGCCCAAAAATTGTATACAAGCTGGAGTGTGGATGAAGCCTGCCTTTTAGTTACACAAAGCCACAGGTTTTCATTGTGCATCATTACAACCTTATAGCTGCCGGCGTCTTAACCAAAGGCATCATCAGTTGATAAGGAGGATGTCAGTGGCCTGCATGGAATCCTTGTTTGATCCTTCCCTGCCCCTCTCTATCAGCGTTGGGGTCACATTAGCTGAGTGATGGAGAAAAACTAAGGGAGAAGAGAAACACTGGAATATTAGTCAGTACCAGTTTGAAAAAGTGTATGTGCTTTGGAAGAATAAATCATCTCTAACATTGGGTGTTCTACTTGGACATTTGGATGTTGCTGCATTATGTAAAACTATTAGAATAGTTTTTACATTTTAGAATGGAGTGCTTCAAAACTATCCATACATTTTAAAGGGTGCCTCGAGACTGTCCATAGTTTTTAAAGGGTGCCTTGACAGAAAAAAGGTTGAGAAACACTGGTCTAAGAGGCCTGTCCTTACCATCAATGCCAGACAGGCATTAGACTGACCCCAGAATTTAACTTGAGGGCATAGCCCATAAAGCAACATCAATTGCTGGCAAAACCCGCCAATAAAGCTGTGATAAAACATCACAACTAGTGGGAGGATGGGGATCTATTGTGACAGCTGTATCTCCTCATAGAAGTTGGACATGCCCCAGAGAAGCCTTTTCCTAGAGTTTTGATTCCACCCATTCACCTCAGGACTTTGAAGCCAATCCTAAAGGAGCTCCTGTATATAACTTACCTTTACGCAGTCAAGGCTCCCTTTCCCTAAATGAGGTTCAAGGGGCCTTCATTGTATTGTGTCTCTGCTGAGTGTCCAGGGTTCCATGGCATAGCAGGGATGTACTGTGTGCACCTCCTTTTGACACTAGGGAGTAGTAGACTTCACATAGACTCTTAAAGAGACCCAACTTACTTAAAGTCAAAGAAAAATCAAGAACCTTAAATGCTTACTTGCAGTGTTTGTCCTTTCTATCAGTGATTTTTTTTTTTTTATTCACTTGCAATATACATTTGAATTTCCTAGATATCCTGAATACTTAACCACTTAAGCCCCGGAAGATTTTACCCCCATTCCGACCAGGGGGTATTTTGCGATTCGGCACTGCGTGACTTTAACGGACAATTGCGCGGTCGTGCGACGCTGTACCTAAACAAATTTGACGTCCTTTTTTTCCCACAAACAGAGCTTTCTTTTGGTGGTATTTGATCACCTGTGCGATTTTTTGATCACGCGCTATAAACAAAAAAAGAGCGTCAATTTTCCAAAAATAACAATATTTTTCACATTTTTTTATATGAAATTCCCCCAAAAAAATGTAAAAATCAAAATTTTTTTACATTTTCGGCCAATTTTTTTTATGCTACATATGTTTGGTAAAAAAAAATCGCAAAAAGCGTATTTTGATTGGTTTGCGCAAAAGTTATCGCGTTTACTAACAAAGGGAAAGATTTTTGTCATTTTTGTTGTTTTTTTTTTTTAACGAGTAATGGCGGCGATCTGCGATTTTTTTTTTGCGGGACTGCGATTTTGTCAGTCTGAATGTCAGTCAAGGGTCCGATCTGTCTGCCGCAATGTCGCAGTACCGAAAAAAAATCGCAGATCGCCGCCATTACGCGTTTAAAAAAAAACACCAAAAATGACAAAAATCTTTCCCTTTGTTAGTAAACGTGATAACTTTTGCGCAAACCAATCAAAATACGCTTTTTGCGATTTTTTTTTTTACCAAACATATGTAGCATAAAACAAATTGGCCGAAAATGTTAAAAAATTTAGATTTTTAAATTTTTTTTTTGGGGAATATCATATAAAAAAATGTGAAAAATATTGTTATTTTTGCAAAAGTGACGCTTTTTTTTGTTTATAGCGCATGATCAAAAAATCGCACAGGTGATCAAATACCACCAAAAAAAAGCTCTGTTTGTGGGAAAAAAAGGACGTCAAATTCGTTTAGGTACAGCGTCGCACGACCGCGCAATTGTCCGTTAAATTCACGCAGTAAAAAATCGCAAAAAACCCCCTGGTCTTTTAGCAGCCAAATCCCCGGGGCTTAAGTGGTTAAAGAGGCTTTTAAACAAAAGTGCTCCGTGCATCCAAGACTGCTTCACACCAATCTACAGTACACACTTAGGCTCCATGTACACGGGACGTTGGAAATGGCCGTTTAGGAGCAGTTGGGCGTTTTTTTCAGAAGCCCCTGAACCCTCCTCTATGTTATCTTATCTGCCCATGTACACAGGGTCGTTTACAGTCATTTGCAGGCAGTTGAGTTCAGGGACGTTTTTTGGAACGCAATTATGTGTGTTCGAACGTGTGTTTCCCGGCGTTTCAAACGCAAGAACGCGACCGAACGCGATGACCTGCGTTTTGCGTTTGCGTTTTTCCATTTTAAAGGGGAATGATTTGTTTTACCTCTAGTAACGGTTCTAAACGCAAACGCCCGCTAAACGCGGGTGCAAGCGCGACCTAACGGACGTTTTAAGCGTCCTAAAAATTCCAGCATTCAAAGGGACTTTTAACAACGTCCCGTGTACATGGAGCCTAAGATAGGTCAAACAGGCTTATCTTTTTGCGCAAGTGATTTTGACACTATTTCGCTTAATAATCATTGTGTGGAGGGGTGGGGGAGCCATCAGAGTACCGGGAGAACACAATAGCTTCACAGGAGGGATTCCTTCATCAACACAATCGAGCGATTTTCTTTCCTGCAGCTCGTGGTTACAGAAAGGAAAATTGAGTTTGTCTTTAGAAGCCAGGGATTAATGGAGTGATGGGAGAGCTGAGAGCCTCGTTTGTGTTGTTTGTAGTGTGTTGCTGTCCTGTAATAAGATTCTTACATTACCTCGTTGGAAAAGTATTGTAACAACCTCACCAATGTTTTCTTCCAGATTTTATCTTGAACTCAAGAAGAGTCAACCGTTTGCGCAACAGACCACCATTAGAAGAAAACTCCTATACCATGGCGAATGCAAGTGAACCAAACGACAGAACCAACCTGGAAAACCCCCATTCAGAAATAAGAAATATTGGCTTGCACAGATGACACAAATCATAGAATGGTGGAAACAGAGAATTAGGACACATCAGAAGTTAAATACATATATGTTTTATGTCCTTCATCATTCCATCTGCGAGGACAGTAGAAGGCCAAGTTCTTCCAAAATCCCTAATGCTGTAAATGTGACTCAGTGAAGGATTAGTTTTATTTTAAAACATGGAGATGTAACAAACAGGGTTAATTTTATAAACTAGTGCAAAAAACAGTGATATTCTGTACCCAGGGCAGCCATGTGCATATTGTTTAGCAAATTAAAGCAGATCTGTGATAGGTTGCCATGAGTCGTTCACATTGCTGCTGTTTGCATTGTAATGTTTGGCATTTTTATATAAAGGTGATAGGTATCAGGTATTTAATCCTAAAAAAGGCAAACAATGGAAATATAGAATGTTGTTTGCCATTACTGATACATTATTGGATTATATAAAATGAAAAGTATGTTGTCATATGACAGCTAATGTGCATTTGAATTTGATCAGCCAAGCTCAAATAAACCTCCTTTATATTTAGTGTGCAGATGTAAAGATTGATGGGTCAACATTGTAATGAAAAGGGCCAAACGCCCATATTGTGCAGGAAACTATAGAATTGGGGATTTGAAGGATACCTACACACATGGATGCAGCCCTTAAACTATCGCATTATCTGTCATACCTGAGAATTTGATTGTTGGGAGAAAATTAGTAACACCGCCCTACATGTCTTGTGCGAGCTTACTAAAAGACATACACTATATTGTCAAAAGTATTTCACGCCTGCCTTTACACGCACATGAACTTTAACCACTTCAGCTCCGGAAAGTTTTACCTCCCTTAATGACCAGGCCATTTTTTGCGAATCGGCACTGCATTACTTTAACCAAAAATTGCGCAGTCATGCGACGCTGTACCCAAATACAATTGATGTCCTTTTTTTCCCACAAATAGAGCTTTCTTTTGGCGGTATTTGATCACCTCTGCAGTTTTTAGATTTTGCGCTATAAACAAAAAAAGAGTGACAATTTTGAAAAAAACACCATAATTTTTACTTTCTGCTATAAAACATTCCCAATAAAAAACATTTTTAAAAATCACATTTTTTTATCAGTTTAGGCCGATTTTTTTTTGGTAAAAAAAAAATCCCAAAAAGCATATTTTAATTGGTTTACGCAAAAGTTATAGCGATTACAAACTACGGGATAGATTTTTGGACTTTTTTATTTGCATTTATTAGTAATGGCGGCAATCAGGGATTTTTAGCAGGACTGCGACATTGCGACAGACAGATCGGACCCCTAACTGACATTTTTTACACTTTTTGGGAACCAGTGACATTAATACAGTAATCAGTGCTAAATATTATGCACTGTTACTGTATAAATGACACTGGCAGGGAGGGGGTTAATACTGGGGGTGATCAAAGGGGTTAATTTATGCCTAATAATGCTTACTGACTGTGGCAGGGCTCTGTGACAGGCACAGAGAGATCGGGGCTTCAGCTTAGCTGAAACTCCTGATCTCTCTCTCAGCCTGTGTTACAGAAGACCCGCCTGCTTTGTTTACATAAGCAGGTGGGTCTTCTGTCAGTTTCTGTGACGATTGTGGGAGGCCGGCAGCGATCACTGCCGCTCCTCCCGCTGCCTGCCTCCTGCTGTGTCTAATCAAAGTGGCAGCGCGGTTTCGGTGTGCACATAATCACATAGATATACGTGATAATGCACAGCCGAGCCGTCCTGCTGCAGTAAATCTGCGTGGAGCGGCCGGCAAGTGGTTAAAGGCATCCCATTCTTAGCCCATAGGGTTCAATATTGAGTTGGCCCACCCTTTGCACATATAACAGTGTTAACTCTTCTGGGAAGGCTGTTCACAAGGTTTAAGAGTGTGTCTATGTGAATGTTTGACCATTCTTCCAAAAGCGCATCTGTGAGGTGAGGCGGTGATGTTGGACAAGAAGGCCTGGCTCGCAGTCTCCACTTTAACGCATCCTAAAGATGTTCTATCAGGTTGGGGTCGGGACTGTGCAGGCCATTCAAGTTCCTTCACCCCAAACTTGCTCATCCATGTCTTTATAGACTTTGTTTTGTGCACTGGTCCAAATGATTAGGTTGGGCTTGGCCCCTTAGTTTCATTGAAGGGAACTCTTAAGGTGTCAGCATACCAAGACATTTTGGACAATTTCATGCTCCCAACTTTGTGGGAACAGTTTGGGGATGGCCCCTTCCTTTTCCAACATGACTGCACACCACTGCACAAAGCAAGGTCCATAAAGACATGGATGAGCGAGTTTGGGGTGGGGGAACTTGACTGGCCTTCTTGTCCAACATCAGTGCCTGATCTCACAAATGGGCTTCTGGAAGAATGGTCAAACGATCCCAGAGACACACTCCTAATTTTTGTGGACAGCCTTCCCAGAGCTGAAGCTGTTATAGATGCAAAGGGTGGGCCAACTCAATATTGAACCCTACGGACTAAGACTGGGATGCCATTAAAGTTTATGTGCGTGTAAAGGCTGGCGTCCCAATACTTTTGGTAATATAGTGTAAGTTCCATGAATGAAGGAGCCCAGTGACATGTGAAAACAATCTCCCATTACAGAGGATTTCTGATCTCCTTGATTCCCTTCAGTAGTATCTCCTGTCAATAGAATTACCAGACTTGTGTCCTTTTCCTACCCCCAAAGAAACAGCTTTGTGCCTCTGGAATGTGAGCTTTTACTCTATCACATTACCAAAAGAGACTAAGTACAAAAGATATTTCAACACAAAGAAATCCCTTCATTGTCTGTCATCATATTTGTTCTCCTTCTTAGTGAATTCTTTTTTTTTAAAAAAGAGCAAGACAGAGGTCAGAGAGGACTTATATAACTAGTATCCTAAAATGTTCATTGAAGCAAACCTAGAAAACCTGCGTATGGCCAGATTAGGACATCCTTCGGTTGCCCATAACCTCCTGTTAAAATTTAGCAAGTGATTTGGATTTTAAGTATTGCTTACAGTCAGGGTACATTCACACCAGATGACGTGGGACAGTGTTGGGAGGCTTCCTACCGCAAGACATGGCAAAAAGCCTTGTCTCCGGTGTGGTCGGTTCACATCACCACATTGCGGGGGTGTGCACTTAAAAAAAAAAGTACAGTTGGACATACTTATTTATTTGCGCAGCGCAGTCACTGCTCAGTAGCTGATAGAACTTTATGAAATGTCATTGTGTAACATTTCAATAAAGCTCATAAAAAAAAAAAAAAAGTGAACAGTGTAATGTTTTTCAGGCTCAGTGGATCAGCACTGCCTGCGCCATAGTGTAAACCAGGCACTGTGTTGTAACACAGCAGCTGGTGTGAATGGACCCTTAGTGACCATTTTGCGTTCTAATGGAGGAGATGATGTTCTGGAGGACAGACAGATATCTACCTATTGGGCCTCTAAGACCAACCTTTCACAACCTTTTTTATTTGGAGGGACCCTTGAAATAGCTTTTAGGTCTCAGGGTGCCCATGCTAATAAATACCGTATTTCCATTCCCTGCACATTGAGCAGCAAGCGGAGAAATAATGAAGATTGTAGCACACATAACATATTTAACACCTACAACTGCTCTATATAGCAAAGTAAACTATATTACCAAAAGTATTGGGGCACCTGCCTTTACATGCACATGGACTTTAATGGCATTCCAGTCTTAGTCCGTAGGTTTCAATGTTGGGTTGGCCCACCCTTTTCAGCTATAACAGCTTCAACTCCTCTAGGAAGGCTGTCCACAAGGTTTAGGAGTGTGTCTATGGGAATGTTTGACTATTCTTCCAGAAGCGCATTTGTTAGGTCAGACACTGATGTGGACGAGAAGGCCTGGTTTACAGTCTTCGCTCCAATTTATCCCAAAGGTGTTCTGTTGGATTGAGGTCAGGCCTGCAGGCCAGTCAAGTTCCTCCTCCCCAAACTCACTCATGCATGTCATGGACAAGCCCAACCCCTGAAAAACAACCCCACATGATAATCCCCCTCCACCAAATGATTTGGACAAGTGCACAAAGCAAGGCCCATAAAGACATGGCTGAGCAAGTTTTGGGTGGAGAATCTTGACTGGCCTGCACAGAGTCCTGACCTCAACCCTATAGAACACCTTTAGGATGAATTAGAGCCCTAACTGGCTATACATTCCTATAGACACACTCTTAAACCTTGTGGACAGCCTTCCCAGAAGAGTTAACACTGTTATATGTGCAAAGTGTGAGCCAACTCAATAATGAACCCTACGGACTAAGACTGGGATGCCATTAAAGTTCATGTGATGGATAATGGCTAATAACAGTAATAATTATAACCAGAAAGGTTAAAATTGTAGTGTTCCTCACTTTGGTGGTCAGTAGATGTCATATTGCATTAAGGGTCAGTGGAAAAGTGCCCCCTTACATTAGTGGCCATTTAAATGCTTCCTTACATGGTCAGTGGGAGAAAGAAGGGTAGATGTTTCCTCTATATTTTGTCCTGGTTGATGTTCCTAAAAGTATTAGGAAATCCCAAATTTTAAAGTTGTCACCAGAACAAGAGGTGTGGATGTATCTTCAAGTGATGTCCCCCTCTGTGTAAGGATTTCCTCTCACTTTGTGTGTCTCCATGACAGAAAGTGTAAGGAAGTCTTTCTGACCGGCCACAGACAGCAAAAAAAAAAGAATGGGCTTCAACCCTTTACAACTCTACACAAAACAAAAAAAATAAAATATTAGCTATATTATACTATATATAATAATTTAATGCAATGTGTATGTTATTGGCCTACCTAACTGAATTATAAAGAACATTAATGTGTACTAAGCCAGCATAATCAATCAGAAATACGCATTTATTGAATTTTTCTATTCAGTTGCTGACAACAGATTTTTTTTAACGTGTGCTGCTGCACCATTGTGCTTTTGCACAGCCTGATCTGTGCATAAAAAAAGTGTACACACTAGGTCATGGTATTAAAGTGCATCTAAAGGTAAAAGGTTTTTTAACCTTAATGCATTCTCTGCATTAAGGACACAGAAAGTGTGGCTCGGGATCGAGGCTGCACGAGTGCCCCCATGGCAAGCGGCCTGCTATGGGGTGCATTTAGTAGGAGGAAGGAGACAGGAGCGGCGGCGGTAACCCGGAAAGAGGAGGATTGGATCTGCTCTGTACAAAACCTTCACACTGAGCAGCTAAGTATAGCATGTTTGTTATTTAAAAAAAAAAGGTTTAGAATCACTTTAAAAAAAAAAAGTCAAGCAGTAAAATACTGTTCATGACAACTGGGCTTAATAAACATCCCACAGTTATATTGTACGTCATAATGTAACGTCATGGAAAAAATCAGTATTATTTTGGAAACTTGACAAGTAAGAAGCCATAAAACGGAACTTATTATCAAGGTCTTGATAGGACAGATTTAAATTTATTCAGAGCAAAAAAAAAACAGATCAACTGCATGTAAAATGAAAATAAAGTGAAAAACCTATAGTTTAACATGTTATATCATGTTGGTAGGACAATCATGAATTGTCCATTATTTAAATGTACGCTAAAATGCCTTTGTTAGTTGTACAGTATGGGACACAGGCTATTTAACACAGGCTGGATTAAATGCAGCTACCGTTAGGTGACTGGATACTGGTAAAACTGAAAGGCAGCAAGGACATCCTCCGATATGGTCACTCCCAATCCCAGCTAGCCTCAGTTTTTGTTAGTGCCCTTAGGCGATGGTCCTCTTCATGCTAGTTAGCTTACCTACATCTATGGAGGTATATAACACTCTCTCTGATGATATTCCACTAAGATTATTCTTTTATGAAGACTCCTGCTATACCATAGCCACTTTGGCTCTTTATGCAGTTTCTTGATTGGTTAACTCCCTGGCAGAGCCTTGGTTGACTGTACCTGGACTGGATGGACAATGCTGGGCAGCTCTGTAATGTTACTGACATGCACTGGATCCTGCTGTATGTACTTATCACTTAGTGCAATTTACAGCATTAACCAGTGCCATGGTTTGCTTGCTGCAGAGCCCTGTCCCTGAAGACCCCTGTGGGGGTATGCCCTTCATAGAGAGCAAAGACAGGATGGGGTATATACCAAGTTACCAGATAACAAAAATGGTCAGCTCGAGAACCATATAAGTGAGCCTCCAGGACATACTGTAAACCCATACATTGCCATACAAAAGATATACTGTGTATTGAAAAAATTCTTTATTAAGTACTTGAAATATTTAAATGCAAAATACTAACATTTAAAAAAATCAACCACCATCAAAACACAAAGGACAATCTGGACATCATCTACTCATGCTTGCACACAATTTATAGTTATAATTGCACATCTTGATTCCGGAGGTGGGGAACGCTGCCATCCGTCCCGCGATATACCTGAGGTTTTTCGAGATTCTTACTCTACCCTTTACAAATTATCAGCCCCTTTATCTACTAAACCGCTTGCGTGAAAGCAACAGCTAATACGGTAATATCTCTACTCCTTGGTTTTACAATAAATTCCTGATGATGCAACTGAATCACTTAATGCTCCTATTTCAACTGACGAATACTTGATGGCTGTCAAGCTGCTGAAGCCCTAAAATGCCGATGGCCCAGATGGCTATACGGGAGCCTACTATAGGGCCTTTTCTTTAATCTTAGCTCCTAGGTTTGTACAGCAGTCATTCGATTCTCTTCTAGATGACCAGCCTCTACCGACCGACACGTTGAGGGCACATATTACAGTGATCCCTAGTGAGGGTAAGGACGCTGCCCAGTGCATGAACTATCAGCCCATCTCCCCTTTTAAACGTTGGTTTAAAGATTTTCACACGGAGCGTCTAGACTTCTGCCTACCCTTCAGAATGTCATTCACCCTGATCCAATCGGGTTTATGCCTATCAAGGAGGGGAAGGACAATACCACCAGAGCACTTCATATCATTCACTTGGCTCATTCTCGTAAAATACTTTTTTGTCTGCTTTCCTCGGATGCAGAGAAGGCTTTTGACAGGGTGGGTTGGACATTTCTGAAGGAGTGAGAGAGGCTTTAGTAAATGGATAGATGCTATATACTCGGTCCCATCAGAAGCTGTCAGAATCAATGAGGTAACATCCACGTACTTTAACCTGACCAATGGCACCAGACACGTACGTGAAAGTGCAGATGTCCAGGACTTTCCAATTGCCAAGTCGGATCATAACGTAGCGGCTTTTCCGGATGACATGTTGTTTTTTATCACGTCTCCAGAAAGGACACTGACAAACCTCTTATGTGAGTTCAATCAGTATCGTACTTTCTCGAATTTTAAGATCAATGCTCACAAATCTAAAATGCTTAACATCATGCTTGCTCCTACGTGCGTTCAGGCTCTCCGTTCGTACATACCTAGGGTTAAACTGACTTCTTCTGTGGATAAAAATATTCTCAGATAACTTTCCGCCATTGCTCCGCGCTCTTGCCTCTGACTTAGATAAATGGCACAAGGGCTCATACACCTGGATGGGTCAGAATGCTATCCTCAAAATGAACATTATGCTGAGACTACTCTCTCTTTTCCATACTTTGCTAAATGTTTTTATTAGATTTGTCTGGACGAAAATGCACCCACGGCTGTCACTCATATTCGGTCATGGCCAAAATTCATGGGGGTATGACCTTTCCTGACCCGCCTCTATACTATCAGGCAGTCCATCTCACCAGGGTACTGGTGTGGTACATGGTTGGGGGACATATAGCGTGGGTAACGATTGAACAATCCTGCAGTGCGATCCCTTTACAATGCTTGCCATGGCTACATCCAAGATCTCTGGGAAATCTACGGCACCATTCCCTTATGGGGCAACCCTTAGAGTAGTGCAACAAAATCACCTTTTCTCCAGGTCAGAAGGGGAGATTACTCAGTTTTATTCAACATTGGAAACCCAGCTTTCCCAACTGGCCACACTGATAGCCGCTTCAAACAACTGTTTTGGCAAGGTAAGTTTTGCCTCGGTGACCATCTTGTCAATGCCAGGTTGAAATCCAGGGCTGAACTACAGTCGATGTTCGATCCACCATTAGACCCCTGGCGGTTGCAGCAACTCACCTATTTCCTAAGTGGTCTCCTTCGTAGGGGGTGGTCAACTTGTCTTAATACACCACTAGAAAACTTGTGTCTGGCAGAGGGCCCCTCTACTCATGGGGTCTCTGAGGCCTACAAATTGTTAATATGTCCTCCGAGTCCTGAGGGATTTGTCCCTGGATTCCTCTAGAAATGGAAAAGGGTCCTGGGCCTTAAACTTTCTGCTGAGCAGTGGGATCATATCCTCTACTTTGCCCATTACTCCTCAGTGGCTAGTAAATATCAAGAGTTGAGTTATAAGGTCCTCATACTACATTGGTATGAGGTCCCATCTCTTTTGAAGAAAATGTATTCCAATGCTCTGGACAGCTGCTGGTGTTGCAGTGAGGCTGAGGGTACCATCTTGCATATCTTCTGGTCCTGCCGGAAATTGAAGGGGTTTTGGTCCAAGGTGAAAGGCACCATAAAGCAGCTCACCGACTATGACTTGGGCTCTGATCCAGCCAGATATCTTCTCTACTACTCAGATCATTTAAAACATCAATATAAAAATTCTATGTTGGTCCACCTTTTGAATGCGCCTAAGGCCTGAATTCCGGCCCTATGGAAGCAGGAATCACCCCCTTCGATCTCGCTGTGGCTTACCAAAGTAGCTGATATTTATGCAATGGAGAATATTAGCGCAACCTTGCAAGGTAAAGAGAAGAAATTTAACAAAAAGTGGTTTCATCGGTCCCTTTATACCTGCTCTAGGGAATATGGCTCCGCACTAGTCAAGGCGGAATAGGGACCCCAAACTCTACCCTTTCCTTCCCCTCCTTTATCTTCTCCCTCCTTCTTTCCCCCCTTTTTTTTTTTTTTTTTTCTTCCTTTAAAAAGATTTTGTTAATTTGACATTTTATTGTGTATGAAAATGCTTTACAGTCAGGATGCTAGAGACTCAAGAGTCTGTTATGACTAATGTTTCAAAACAAGGAATATTACTCCTGGGCCTTTGTATGCTCACCTATGATGTGACTTATGTTACAAGCTATATCTCTTGGTATGCACTGGCCAATGTTTCTCCCATGTCTGTCTCTACAAAAATCTGTTTAAAATAAAGAATTAAAAAAAAAAAAAATTGCACATCAACCACAAATGGGGAAAAACCAAAGACCAAGTGTGAGCGGATGACATCTATACGTACTTTTTTGGTATTAGACCATATTGTCTTTTTATGGCGGCTGAAGGTGGTGGATTTTTTAAAATTTTATACTTTGAGTACCTAATAAGGAATTTTTTCAATATATCTTTTGTATGGCAATGTTTGGATTTACAGTAAGCCCCGGAGGCTCATTTACATGGTCCTCAAGCTGATCCGTTCTGGTCTGCTATTTTTCTTCTTATATCTCAAGAAACTCCTGCATAATAAATTTCTATGGTGAGTACAGGATAGAAGCCTTTTAAGCATTCAGCTCAGGGTGCCTCTTGTTCTCTAGACCCCCTCAAGGTGTGTGGGAGCAACTGATCATTCTTCTGGTATGTACTTTCTTTAACAGACAAACCAGCCAAAGCCTCTTTCCAATGATGGGACGCCCCCACTTCTAAGAGTGGGGGGGAAGTCTGTTGGCCCTACTTCTGTCTACTTGAACCTATACCAAACAGAATCTGGATCTGAAGACTCTCAACTTGCATCAACAGGTTCAAAAGTTCTGCATGGATCTTTGCCTCCCCCCTTCTGAGGATAATCTGGGAAGCGTATTTAAACATTCTTACCTTTCCGGATCATGAACAATATTTGTGGTTTGCTTTGGCCATCAGCATTACCAATTTGTCACCCCTCTCCTTGGCCTGTCCATGGACGTCCGTACTTTAACAAAAGTTCTTGCCTGGGTCCTGGCTCTTCTCTGTGTGCAGGGGATTCATGTTTTAGAGTACTTGGATGAACTCCTGTTTAAAAACCCACAGACAGTGCAGACTCTGTGGAGCTGTAGTAGGACCTGAGAAAGTTGTAGCTGGACCCATCTCATACATTGGAGTATATGGGTTTCACATTTGACAGACCCTGTCTAGAATCTTCCTAGAGGAAGCCCTAATTTTCTGTAGACATGAGAGTCTTCTAGGCATCCAGTTTCACTCCAGATCATTGCAAATCAACATTCTAGTATTGTGGGACAGAATCATGTTCCTGGCCTCCAAGGCAACACTTTCCCTAGCATGGATTTCCAACCCAGTGCTGGAGTTAGAGAAGCCCTTTCCTCCAAAAATGTAAAAGAATACTGTCACAGTGCAAGGGATTTGATCGGTGGAAGCTCACCTTTCCATCATGGAAGTTACTCACAAGGGAAGAACCTCTGGGGAAATCGAAGATGGAAAAGGATCTGACTATGCCATCCAGTTTTGGTCATCTGTCCTCAAGAAGGATGTTCTTGAACTTCACACAGTCCGAAGAAGGGCAACAAAGCTAATAAGGGGGCTGGAGAACCTTAGTTTTGAGGAACAACTACAAATAATAAATGTATTTTACCTCAAGAAGAGATGTTTAAGATCTTTAAATGGTAACTCTAGCATTGGAAGCAAACTATTTATCCTGAGGTCTCTTAAAAAAGTGATGTGGCCACAAAAAGAAGTTGGATGAGAAGCCGTTCAATCTTAAACTATGTAGGTGGTTCTTTATTAGAGTGATAAGGATGCGGAAACCCTTTCCACATTTGATGGTGTCAGTAGGGAGTGTAGTCAAAAATTTTTAAATGTGCTTCTTAGTGAGCATAATGTGCAGGGCTTTGGAGGGTTACATTCAGGTTAAACTGGATCAACTGGTGTCTTTATTTAACCTTACCAAATATGTAATTATTGTCACCAGTTGTTTTATGATCATTCTGAAAAGAGTTCTTTCAGTAGCATTACAGTTCTAATTAAAATCAGGTCTGACCTCCCTTTTTCTGGTAATTTGACTGACAATTTTCATCTCCCTTTAATGCTACTCAAGTGCAATCTGATCTTGTTGGCAGAGGATAATAAAAACCTATATTTAAGGATTAATTTACATATTCTAGGTAGTCTCTGCTAGGTTGTATTAAAGCTGTACACTCTCTGGTAAAGCAAAAAATGTATTGATCACTTTTTTTTTCAGCGTTTAGCTTGTAGATTAAACTGGATGACTGGTATCTTTATTCAACCTTAGAAACTATGTAACTGTATACTATTTTGGTACTATTTTGGTATTCTTTTTAATGCTGGACACCCACTGAGAATCCAGCTGGACAATGCCATGACAGGGGCCTACATTAGTCATCAAGGGGGAAAGAAGTTGCACCACTCAAAGGAAAGTGGATTTGAGCCTCTCTTGAACAGAACGTCACATACTCACCTTGTCTGCTGTCCACATCCCAGACATAAAATGTGGCAGGCAGACTTTCTTAGTCATTAGCATCTAGATCTGGGGAAATTATCTCTCCATCTGAAGGTGCTTTACGCCTTTTACCACAGGTTGGGGATGCTTGACATGGACCTACTGGTGTTGAGGATCAACAAAAAAATGGGCAGGTTTGTTGCCTGGTCCAGGGACCCTCCTGCCTGGCTGCTCTGGTAACTCAATTGTTTAACCTGACGAGATTACTAGAATAGTAAAAAAAAATATAATGCAATAGGGTTAGGGCTAGACTGGAAGACTGACATGTTTCTTTCCTGTGCTCAATACTTTGTTGAAGCATCTTTGGCACCAATTACAGCCTCAAGTCTTTTTGAGTATGATGCTACAAGCTTAGCACACCTAATTTTGGGAAGTTTCTCCCATTCTTCTTTGCAGGACCTCTTAAGCTCCATCAGGTTGGATAGGGAGTGTCGGTGCACAGCCATTTTCAGATCTGCCCAGAGATGTTAAATCGGGTTCAGTCTGCGCTCTAGCTGGGCCACTCAAGGACATTCACAGAGTGGTCCCATAGCCACTCCTTTGTTATCAAGGGTCCTTGTCCTGTTGGAAGATAAACCCAGTATACGGTCTAGAGTGCCCTGAAGCAGGTTTTCATCAACAATGTTTCTGTACACTGCTGCATTCATCTTTCCCTTGATCCTGACTGTTGCTGACAAACATCCCCACAGCATGATGCTGCAACTGCAATGCTTTACTGTAGGGATGGTATTGGCCAGGTGATGAGTGGTGCCTGCTTTCCTCCAGTCATGACGCTTGCCATTCAGGCCAAAGAGTTCAATCTTTGTTTCCTCAGACCAGAGGATATTGTTTCTCATGGTCTGAGAGTCTTTCAGGTGCCTTTCGGCAAACTCCAGGCAGGCTGCCATGTGCCTTTTACTGAGGAGTGGCTTCCATTTGGCCACTTTACTATAGAGGCCTGATTGGTGGAGTGCTGCAGAGATGGTTGTTCTTTTAGAAGGTTCTCCTCTCTCCACAGAGACACACTGGAGCTCTGTCAGAGGGACCACCAGTTATTGGTCACCTCCCCGACTAAGGCCCTTCTCCCCCGATTGCTCAGTTTTGAAGGACGGCCTGCTCTAGGAAGAGTTCTGATGATTTCAAACTTTTTCCATTTAAGGATGATGGAGGCCACTGGGCTCATTTGGACCTTCAATGCTGCAGAAATGTTTCTGTTCCCTTCCCCAGATCTGTGCCTCAATACAATCCTGTCAATTAAATGAATTGATTAACCAATCAAATGATAGCCATTTGATAACTGTTTACATACAGTAGTTACAAATAGTTAGATAGGTAATCTGGTTGAAAAAGACAC
The DNA here is from genome assembly GCF_965119305.1 of Pelophylax lessonae. Taxonomy (NCBI): domain Eukaryota; kingdom Metazoa; phylum Chordata; class Amphibia; order Anura; family Ranidae; genus Pelophylax; species Pelophylax lessonae. Next base: position 772,591,437 of record NC_138768.1, read on the forward strand.
AAATCCATCCATTTCAACCAACACAGAAAAAACAAACACACACGAGCAGTGAGGGAAATAGAATGCTATTCGGACAGTAATCGCACTGCATTCCTGTTCAAATCGCATGCGATTCTTTGCAGTGCCAATTGTTTTTTTTTTTTTGTATTGACGCAAATCGCACTTCGAAGTACCGGTACCGGTATCGGTACTCATACTCGCCGATAAAAAAACGGTATCGGTGCAACCCTAGTTTCTAATTAAACTTAAGTGAAAGAAAAAAGCGCTACTGGCTCATGTGCAGTGGGAAGCCTGCGGTGAAGTCCCAGGAAGCCGGCTACCCACATCTAAAATAGCAGCACTGAAGACCCGAAGTCCTGCGCAGAACGGGCCAGGGTGAGGACAGCGTTGAATCCCTGCAATAGTAAGTGAAGGTTTTTTTAAAAGTTAGCATCTTCTATATTTGTAGCTTCTTTATTTTTTTTAGAGTGAATTTCCTATTTAAGGTCTACCAGGTGAATGTTCAGGCCTTATCTGTTTTGTGTGTATATCTCCGTACACACGATCAGATTACCCAACGATCTGTCATCCGTTTTTTGTGGCATGCTACTCTGATGTGGAAAGTGAAGAGGTTATTTTCATACGAATTTTCTCGTACGACAGAATTCTACTTCAGAAGTGATGTCATGTGTTGGATTGCTTTGTATGTGTTCTTTCGTC
>NC_138768.1:773292135-773309635 GCF_965119305.1 Pelophylax lessonae
ATAAAGCCTGTTGGACTAAGTCAGCCCCTGATTTATATAGGTCATGGATAAACAGCAATATATACCTGCCATTAATGGTCCTGTCCACCTGGAAGTTATGGTTGTATCCAATCAGCTTATATATTATAACTCCTCCAATTACATTCTCCATCATGTAAAATAAGAGTGGGAAGTCAATGTACCCTTGCTAGCAAGTGAGATTCTGCACTGTTGCAGCCAGCAAGGGAGCGGCATTGTGCTTTGGTGACATTAGCCTTAAGCTCTGTACACACGGGCCGAATACCAGATGACATCGGCCAGTTCAATAAAAACAGACTGACATTTGGCCCGTGTGTATGGCAGCCAGTCTGACAGAAGCCAGCTGTTTGGCTGGCTTCTGTTGAACGATCAATGCTGGAAAACTAGCAGCCGACCGGCTCCCGATTAGCGCTCTCAGTCAATGGCTGAGAGCACTGACCGGTGTGTTCTGGTGGGGGGGCCGTCCCCCTGTCAGAACAGAACAGCTCAGTGAGGGAGGTTGCTATACTAACGTTGGATCATTAGTACAGCGGCTCAGACCAGAGCTGACAGATTTTTTTTTTCGTTCAACCCGTTGGACTGAACAGTGTTAATAATAGTGTGTACCAGGCTTAACTGTTTGCAGCTAGGGCAAACTGCTTTCATTTGGTATTGGGAAGCCATGTTGCTGGCAATTACCCTATCTAAGTAAGCCTACTAATTAGTACACGTGCTGCACAATTAATTTATGTATGCACTTATCTTTTTGATAAAAATTTTCCCTACTCCAGGTAATTGCTTTAGTTAACTGATAAATGTGTGGATCCACCAATTAATTACTATCTACATCTCTCCAATCAATCAGTGGATACATACCTTCACCCTATCAATTAGAACATATACTACCTCATTTAATTAATTGAGACATTGCTTAAGCAATTAATCTACACACAATCCCACTCATTTAATATATTTACATACCTCCAATCAATAAATGCACTGCTCCGGTATGCCTAAGTAGCCTGATTCTCATTCAAGAGGGTACAAAACCAATGCTAGCTATAAAAAAAAACACACTGCCTAAATAAGCAAGAATCAAATTTATTATAACGAAAGTAGAAATACTAAAATAAAACACTAAAAGGATACTACAGAGCATATAAGACAAAACAAGCACAGAAAATACTTTACATATGGGGGTCCTTGGAATTCTGTATTTTTCAGCTGGGCTCAAGTGCAAAAGTGCGGCTAAAGAGAATTCTAGCTGGCGATTGCTTTTAAAGTCCACTCAGACACCACCTACATAAACGCCCACTGTCTGCTTGTCCAATTACAAATTATAAGAGGCCACCCTTCCTAATCAACAGTAAGTATCTCATCTTTCCAGGAAGCATGTTATAGTCACCGCTAGGGGCACCATCCGTCCAAGAATCACTGTTTTTGACCCGGCTCATCTTTCAGTAACAGCTGGCCTTTGATGTTGGTATAACCTCCCCAGGAGGTCTTATCTGAGGCTCCTCTACCCCCATACCCCACAATAGGAGGCCTATACGAGAACATCCTGTCAGGATATAAATTCCCATTTATAACTCCTTGTCACGAACACTCTGCTGGGTAACCTTGCTCTGCTGGCATTTCAGGCCAGGTGTAATTAGGTCTTAACCACTTCCCGCCCGCCCAATAGGCGTTTGACGTCGGGAAAGTGGTTGCATTATCCTGACCGGACGTCATATGACAGCGGCAGGATAATGCGCTCAGAGTGGCGATCGGTGATGCGGCGGGTCAGTCTGACTCCCAGCATCTCCGATCTCGGTAAAGAGCCTACTGACGTAGGCTCTTTACCATGTGACCAGCCGTGTCCAGTCACGGCTGGTCACATAGTAAACAGGAAGAGCTGTTGATCGGCTTTCCTCAGTAAGTGCCTGACAGGCACGACTAAAGGAGCGCCGATCGGCGGCTCCCCTGACAAGGGGGGGGGGTCGGCACTGGTAATCAGATCATTGATTAACAGTGCAGACCCTCGGGGGGGGTGCCACTAGAACCACCAGGGATGTCCACCCATGACCCCAGGGATGCCCACCCATGACCCCAGGGATGCCCACTATGGCCACCAGGGATGGCAATCAGGGCTCAGGGAGCCCCCCATTGCCCTCCCCATCAGTGCTGCCCGCCAGTGGCCTCTCATCAGTGCTGCCCACCAGTGCCCATAATTGCCATCTCTCAGTGCCGCCCACCAGTGCCCATTATTGCCCACCAGTGCCGCCTATCAGTGCCCATTAGTACCCATCAGTGCAGCCCATCATTCCCGATCAGTGCCGCCTATCAGTGCCCACCAGTGCCGCCTATCAGTGCCCATTAGTGCCCATCAGTGCCGCCTATCAGTGCCCATCGGTGCCACCTATCAGTGCCCATCAATGCCGCCTATCAGTGCCCAAAATGAAACAAATCACCGCTCTGAAAACATTCAGCTGAGCCAGATAGATCCCGAGCAACTGTGGCAGTCCTGTAGGAATGGGTGCTCACCAAGGTCCGTGACCTGAGAAATCCATGTAAATGAAGAAGAAAGTGGCACTTCCAGGTGTTTGGAGGCAGGCATGACATCTGAACTTCTGTATAGGGGTATATATATATATATATATATGTGTGTGTGTATATATATATATATATATATATATATATATATTGTGACAGGAAGTCAGGTAAATCTGGGAATGTAGTCACAGGAAGGAGATACATTTCCACCTGCTTTGAAAGTTCACTGATACTATAGGGTGTTGGCTGCAGAGAGAGCCAGCAGGAAGTTGAAAACCATTCAGCTGTTCAGAATGAGGAGATCAAGGCCTTTATAATTTGTCCAGAGAAAATCTATTGAGTGCTGCCTCCTGTCGCTGTGTGAGCTGGGAAGAGGAGGACAGACATACGTGTACCTCCCGACGCCGTGTGGGCATGGGAGAAGGACTGCTGCCGCCTGTCGCCGTGTGGGCTGGGAGAGGGGGACAGTCGGATGTGTGCCTCCCGACAAGCTGGTGAGCATGGGAGAAGACCCCCTAAAGCGATGTGAAGCTAAGGAGGGTAACCACGAGTGAAGACGTCTCAAAGGTGAGAAGACAAAGTGTTCCATGTGAAGAATCTGAAGAGTAAAGGATCCTGTTATAAATGAACATGTGTTGATGTGAAAGAAACAAAGGGACATGTTCAATGGACAATGTTTGTGCTGTGTGAAAAGCAAACAAATGGACATTTGAGTGTCTGCTGTAGGATCAGCAGTGTCGGCCCAACAGTAGGTTGGAAAGACTTCTTAGGTAGGTTCCAGCGTGAGAAGGTAGCCGCCCACAGAGGCAAGGATTTATTTTGTCTTTTATTTTATTTTGGCTGTTTTGATGCTTGCAATTGTGTTAAGTAAATTGCATGAATAAATCAGTCTTGTTTTTCAACCTCTAATCGGCTATCTCTGTGAAAACGCACCCCCAAAGGGGTCACCCATACGCCTACCACCGAGCTAATCCCTTACATATGGTGGAGGTATGCAGTGGGCAGAAGCAGCAAGATCCCTGCAAGGAAGTGCAAATGTTTGATGAACTTTGTCTGGTGCATGAGATTGCACAATCTATGTGTGCAGGAGAGAAGATCCTGACAGAAAAAAAAAAAAAAAAAAAAGTGTTTTAAAGAGACAGGGGTCTCAAAATTTTTTGATGAACTTTGTTGTGTCTGGTGCAAGTGACTGCACAAACTGTGTGCGCAGGAAAAGAGATCCTGCAAGAGAGAGAAAAACTACATGTGTTGAAGAGACAGTGGTCTGAAAATTGTTTGCTGGACTGTGAAAAATTTGTTTGTGGAGTTATTGAAGATGGGGCGGTCCAAACGCCTGAAAAATGCAAAGATAGATGAAATGAGAGACCGGATTCTTTGGATGGAGGGGATGTTGCCGTCTGAACCAGCCCCATCCATGCCTAAAGAGAGTCTACTAAAGAGGAAGGTTGTTGTCCCTAGCAACACTGATGAAACTGCTATGGAGACGCAGTGTGCTCAGATGAAAAGTAAACTCAAAATGGAGGAGATGTTGAAACATCTGATTATATCAAATGCAGCTCAACAGCAAGCAAATGCAGCTCAACAGCAGGCAAATGCGGATTTTCAGCAGAGCTTTGCAGCTCAACAAAAGGCTCATCAAGAGAGCATGGCAGGCTGGAAACAGAGACGCCAGCAGCCAATGGAGGCCATCGGTATGGAGGAAACCGAGTATGTGTGCAGGGCTGAGTTGGATGCCTTGCAACGGAAAATGGAAGAAAAGGAACAAGCCTTGGAATTGCTTAAAATGGAGCATAGAAACTTGCAGGAAATGAATGAACTACTCAAGTCTCATGTGTTACAGTGGGAAGAATCCACTGCTCTTCTTTTGGTCGAGTTGCAAAAATGTCAAGACACTATAAAGGAGAAAGATACCATCCTCATGGAAAAGGAAATTGAAATTCAGACTTTGCAGAAGCAAAGTATGTGTGAAATGTTGGAGTTGCGTAATCAGCTGGAAAAAAGTCTTCAGTGTTTGGAAGTTACAAAAATAGACCTGCAGGAGTCGCAGGAACAGAATGTTGCTCTGAAAGCGACATTGTCTCTCAGCGACAACGAGAAAAGTGAAAGAGAGGCTAAATTACTGAGTACTGTGTATGAGCTCACCACTTTGAGCAATGTGGTAGATGAATTACGTGCAGACTGTGAAAGTTGGAAAGGTGAAGCCCAACGTTTCCAGCAGCAGTTAAAGGAGAAAGAAGCCTGTGTGGCAGAATTACAGTCTCATTCCCAGAAACTAGCCAATGAGGTGAAGGCTCTTATGCAGGGAAAAGAAGATTGTGAACATAAGAGGGAAAAAGTAGAGGCACAGCTTCTGGAATCGCAAGTCAAGGTGTCAGAAGGTGACCGATTGTGTGCTAAGCTGTCAGAGAAGGCAAACCGACTGCAGGTTGAGTTGGACAATGTTACAAATCAGCTTTCTCAAGCAGACAGCAAATCTAGAGAAATTGCGGAAGATTTTTCTATCTTGGAATCGCAGCTGCAAGACACGCAGGAACTCTTACAGGAAGAGAGGTGTCAAAGGCTGAGTTTTAGCACAAAGCTCAAACAAATGGAAGATGAGAAAAATGGCTTCCTGGAACAATTAAAAGAGGAGGCGGAAGCAAAGAAAAACCTATCAGAGCAAGTCGCAACATTGCAAGCTCAGATAGCGGATATGAAAAAACGCATGGAAGAAAGCGTTGGTTCATTACAGTGTGTTGAAGATGTGAAAAAGAAGTTTGATCAGATGCTTGGTGAAGAGAAGACTGTGTCTGCAAAATATGCAGAAGAACGCGCACGTGAAGAAACGGAGGTGCGTGATAACGAGAGCAAAGCCCTGTTCTTGGCTCGCTCTTTGGAGGAAGCTCTAGAGTGTAAGGCTGAACTAGAAAGTGTTGACAAACAGCTGCGTACAGAAATGGAAGAATTGGTCAGCTCCAAGGATGATGTTGTAAAAAGAGTTCAGGAGCTAGAAAAGTCTAAGCGAGCCTTAGAACAGCAAGTAGAAGAGAGGAAGATTCCGTTGCAGGAACTGGAAGAGGAATTACAGGCAACAGAGGATCTGTCCCAAAGAGGGGATAGTGTGCCTGATGCAGTTTTTAAAAGGATCAGTGTTTTGGGGTCTGTCCTGAGTGAGCCTCAGAAATGTGACGACATGTGGCTTGAATCACCCCTTTGGAATAAACCGTTCCTTCAAAAACTTCAAGCATTGGAAAATGTATCATTAGAACTTCAGCAAACAAAGGAGCTGAGTAAGAAATGTGATGATTTCTCAGTTCAGGCTGAAAACCTAGTGGGGAAAACTAAGGCTGTTGGTGAAAACGTGAAGCAAATGAATAAGTGCCTTTCAGGGAGTGTTTCCAAAATGGAACTGGTGAAAGACGGGTGGCAGAAGTTTGATCGTGATCTTGAGATGCATTCCATGTGGAATTCAGATAGAGAAAAAGAACTAGGTGACCTTGAGCGGTCAAATAGTTCAGCAGAAAGTGCATTGAAGAAACCTGTAAAAGAATGTGTTGCAGTTCCATGCTTCTTCACTGATGCAGAGAGGAGGTCTATAATGGATACCACCCAGATCGCTGGGTTCAACTGTGTTGTTGCCTTTAACCCCTATGTTGGTGTAAGGAAAGTTGATGATGTTCTGGTTGACTACTTCTGTGAAGAGTTTGGCAAGAAATATAAACTGAATATCAAATCAAATAGTAGGCCTTTACTGCGACTCGCTCAGGAGGGCGAAAAGTTTAAGAAGTTGATGAGTGCAAATGCTTCAAATCTGCCTATGAATATGAAATGTTTGGTGAATGATATTGATATCTCTGGGAAAAGGAACAGGGGTCACTTTGAAGAAATGTGTGACAGCCTGTTGTCTCAATTGGAAAATCCTCTGCACAGCATCTTAGAGCAAGCAAAGCTCAAGAAGGAAGATCATTCCCTTTTACAACAAAAAGTCAATGATTGTGTACAGCTGTATGGAGAGGCAACTCAAGTCACAGAGGGATGTCAAGAGTCCCTACTTGGAACAAGGCTTAGTGAAGCAAAGGTTCTCAAAGTTTTGTGGAAAACATTTATGGATTGCAGAGAGAGGCGTCTTAAGAATGTTGAAGACATTAAGACTAGCCCAATTGAGTTGCCTATGGATCACGGTCCTCCATGGTGGATTGGACAGACGGTTATGAGGGACAAGCTGTCTGACATTTATGAGAAAGCTGTCAATGAAGATGACAGAAACGAGAAGGAGCAAAATGATGCCAAAAATGCAGTTGAAGAATGTGTATATGAGATGAGAGACAAACTGTGTGGCATTTATGAGAAATCTGTCAATGAAGATGACAAAACAGTTTCATCCGGAAGCTTGAGGATAATAGGAGGCTTATCAGTGAGTCAGCAGTGCCTGACACATGCGTGCCTGGAAATATGTGTCCCAACCCTAGGGTTGAAACAAGAGGGGGGGGTATGTGACAGGAAGTCAGGTAAATCTGGGAATGTAGTCACAGGAAGGAGATACATTTCCACCTGCTTTGAAAGTTCACTGATACTATAGGGTGTTGGCTGCAGAGAGAGCCAGCAGGAAGTTGAAAACCATTCAGCTGTTCAGAATGAGGAGATCAAGGCCTTTATAATTTGTCCAGAGAAAATCTATTGAGTGCTGCCTCCTGTCGCTGTGTGAGCTGGGAAGAGGAAGACAGACATACGTGTACCTCCCGACGCCGTGTGGGCATGGGAGAAGGACTGCTGCCGCCTGTCGCCGTGTGGGCTGGGAGAGGGGGACAGTCGGATGTGTGCCTCCCGACAAGCTGGTGAGCATGGGAGAAGACCCCCTAAAGCGATGTGAAGCTAAGGAGGGTAACCACGAGTGAAGACGTCTCAAAGGTGAGAAGACAAAGTGTTCCATGTGAAGAATCTGAAGAGTAAAGGATCCTGTTATAAATGAACATGTGTTGATGTGAAAGAAACAAAGGGACATGTTCAATGGACAATGTTTGTGCTGTGTGAAAAGCAAACAAATGGACATTTGAGTGTCTGCTGTAGGATCAGCAGTGTCGGCCCAACAGTAGGTTGGAAAGACTTCTTAGGTAGGTTCCAGCGTGAGAAGGTAGCCGCCCACAGAGGCAAGGATTTATTTTGTCTTTTATTTTATTTTGGCTGTTTTGATGCTTGCAATTGTGTTAAGTAAATTGCATGAATAAATCAGTCTTGTTTTTCAACCTCTAATCGGCTATCTCTGTGAAAACGCACCCCCAAAGGGGTCACCCATACGCCTACCACCGAGCTAATCCCTTACAATATGTAGATATATAAATATATGTGTGTGTGTATATATATATATATATATATATATATGTGTGTGTGTGTGTGTATATACATATATATACACATATATATATATATATATATGTATATATGTATACCCCTAACCCAAAATCTGCATAGTGGGGTCACCCTGACATGGCAGAGTTCAGTCACCTATATATATATTCATTGGCAATGAATAAGCACAAGGTGTGAAACGTGTCTGCTGTCCAGTCTGTCTTGCAGTCTTGTCTGATGTTGTACCTATGATTTGATGAAATAAACTCAAGTTTCCAAGTTCCTGGGTCTGGAAGTGCCCCTTTCTTCTTCATTTACATGCCTATCAGTGCCCACCAATGCTGCATATCAGTGCTACCTATCAGTGACTATCAGTGCCGCCTATCAGTGAATTCATCCATATATCACATAATTGTTCCATATGTAAAAGAAATAAAGGTGATACAACGAAGTAAAAAAAACACTGCAGCACTCAAACCCAGAGTAAGTATGAGTCAGCTGACAAATTAGTAATGAAGTGTAGCAATGTCCCTTTAAATAACATGAAACAGCAAATATCAGCTGAAGCAGAGTAAAATATAAATCGACCAAATAAGAAAGTGTAACAATAACAAGTATCCCTTTAAATAACGTGAAACAGCAAATAGCAACTATGCAGTTCAATTCAGCGAAAGTAAAAACAATGCAGCGCTCAAACACAGAGTTAAATATAAATCGACCAAATAAGAAAGTGTAACAATAATAAGTATCCCTTTAAACGTGGAACAGCAAATATGAAGTTTAATCCATCCATTTGTAAAAGAAATAAAGGTGATAAAATGAAGTGAAAAATGTGTCCGTCTATCCTTTAAACATATATATATCCAGATAAGTTCTGGTCCAATAGTACACTTCACCACCATGTGAACCAAAACCAACACACTTTTGTTTCAACAGCTACATAATTATTACATAGAGAGGTGAGAGAAGAGGTGGAAGAGCTGGGCCAGCACAGAGAATATATAGAAAATTCCAGAGGAGGAATAGTTTATGGCGTGCAAGGAGGGAGAGGGCTGTGCTAGGACTTCACTCACTTGGAGTAATCAAAATTTTAAAGGCACATTGCAAGTTAATACAAAATAAATTTTTTGGAGAGGAAAAGCACTGCAAACAAGCAATTTAAATATTTGATTTTTCTGTACTTTTATCTGTGTAGCACACACCACGTAGGGAGCTGCAGATGAACAGGGATCTCCCATTCCTGCACAGCCAGGCACACCAAATCTTCACAGGCACACAACAGCCAGAAAACAGTCCGTAGCTTTGTTTTTTTTTGTTTTTGTTTTTATTAGGGGGTTAACAATTTGGATGGGGATAGGCTGGTTATGGGACACCCACTTGACTGCAACAAGAACTTCAGGGATAAACTTCCTATGTCGTTTGTAGTATGTGATTTATTCTGTGAAAAAAATATCTGCAATAGATCACTCTAACCGAACAGTCTGTTGTTTGCCGGGCGCTCGGGTTCGGCACATTGCGGATCGGATGGACAGATTATTGGGTGGGGCTGGGGAAGACCCAGCTGTCATGGTACACGTGGGTACCAATGACATAGGTAGAGGAAGACGGAGAGTCCTAAATGATTTCAGGGACTTAGGCGCTAAGTTGAGGACTAGGACCTCCAAGGTAGTATTTTCCGAAATACTACCTGTACCTCGAGCCACACCAGAGAGGCAGCGGGAGATTAGGGAAGTTAACGAGTGGCTGAGGAGCTGGTGTAGTAAGGAGGGTTTCGGGTTCCTGGAGAACTGGGCCGTCTTCTCAGTCGGTCACCGGCTCTTTGGTAGGGACGGATTGCATCTAAATGGGGTGGGTGCAGCCGTACTGGGTGCGAGGATGGCCAAAAAGTTAGAGGGGCTTTTAAACTAGGGAATGGGGGGGAGGGTACAGATGTAGAATTAGCCAGTGGAAAGAAAGTTTCAGAGGGCAGAAATGGGGGCATTAGCGGTAGGGTGTTCGGAGCTCCTATACCCAGGGTGGGTACGGGGAAAAATCAAGAGAGCAGCCTAAAAACATCAAAATTACGAGGCTTATATACCAATGCCAGAAGCCTGGCCAACAAGATGGGAGAGCTGGTGCTGCTGATGTTTGAGGAGGACTTAGATTTTGTGGGGATAACTGAGACTTGGTTTGACAGCTCCCATGACTGGATGGCGACCATTCAGGGGTATTCCCTTTATCGCAGAGATAGAGAAGGTAAAAAAGGGGGAGGGGTATGTCTGTATATTAAGAACAGCATACAGGTAAATATGAGGGATGATATTAATAATGGAGCTATGGATGAGGCAGAATCCCTATGGGTAGAGCTTCAAAGGGATGGCACGGCGGGGAAGTTAATATTGGGCGTATGCTATAGACCCCCCAACCAGAGGGAGGAGGGTGAGGCGGCCCTCCTTTTACAGATAGGATTGGCAGCAAGGATGGGAAATGTCATTATAATGGGGGACTTTAATTATCCAGATATAGACTGGGCAGAAGGAACCGCGCACTCAGCCAAGGCTAGGCAGTTCCTAAATGTTTTGCAGGACAATTTTATGGGTCAGATGGTGAATGCACCGACAAGAAACAATGCGGTACTTGACCTACTGATTACCAACGATACAGACCTGATCACGGATATAGAAATACGGGACAACTTAGGAAACAGTGACCATAGGTCAATAAGTTTCAGTATTAATTACAGTAATAGGAAGCTGTGGGGTAATATAAGGACACTGAATTTCAAAAGAGCCAATTTCCCAAAGCTGCGCTCGCTGCTAGAAAATATCAATTGGGATAGAACCCTGGAAACAAAGAACACGGAGGAAAAATGGGAGTGCTTCAAGAGCATACTAAACAGGGGGATTGGCCAGTGCATTCCAAAGGGAAATAAATGTAAAAGAGCAAAAATAAACCCTGGATGGCTAAACTCCAACATAAAAATGTATATTAGTGCTAAAGAAAAGGCCTTCAAAAAATACAAGACTGAGGGGTCATTGGCAGCATTTAAGCATTACAAAGAGTGTAATAAGAAATGTAAAGACGAAATCAGGGCGGCTAAAATAGAACACCAGAGACATATAGCGGAGGAGAGTAAAAAGAACCCTAAGAAGTTCTTTAAGTATATAAACAGTAAGAAAGCGAGGCCAGAACACATTGGCCCGTAAAAGATGATAAGGGAAATATGGCCACTGAGGACAGAGAAAAGGCGGAAGTGTTAAATAATTTCTTCTCTTCAGTCTTCACAAAAGAATCGGGGGGCTACACGAACCCAGCTTGTAAGGCCAATAATACACCTCAGAAAGTGCCGCCATGGTTAACAGAAGATAGACTTAGAGCTAAACTAGAGAAACTTAACATAAATAAATCCCCGGGACCGGATGGCTTGCACCCGAGGGTTCTTAATGAGCTCAGCCAGGTGATTGCCAGACCATTATTCTTGATCTTTAAGGATAGTTTACAGACGGGTATGGTGCCAGCTGATTGGAAAAAAGCCAACGTGGTACCAATATTTAAGAAGGGGCCGAGATATATCCCGGGTAACTATAGGCCGGTCAGCCTAACATCAGTAGTCTGCAAAATTTTGAAGGGGATGTTAAGGGACCACATACAAGACTTTAGTAATGAAACTGGTATTATAAGTAGTAATCAGCATGGATTCATGAAAAATCGTTCTTGCCAAACCAATCTATTAACCTTCTACGATGAAGTGAGCAGCCACCTAGATAAAGGTAAGCCTGTGGATGTGGTGTATCTGGACTTTGCAAAGGCCTTTGACACCGTTCCCCACAAACGATTACTGTACAAACTAAGGAAGGTAGGTATGGACCATAAGGTGAGTACCTGGATAGAGAACTGGCTCCAGGGGAGAGTACAGAGGGTGGTGATTAATGGGGAGTACTCGGATTGGGCGGGTGTGGAAAGTGGGGTCCCCCAGGGTTCTGTCCTGGGACCAATCCTGTTTAATTTATTCATAAATGATCTAGAGGAGGGGATATCTAGTACAATCTCAGTATTTGCAGATGATACTAAATTAGGCATGCCAATATCTTCTATGCAGGATGTGGAAACCTTGCAAGCAGAGCTGAACAAAATAACGGGGTGGGCAACTACATGGCAGATGAGGTTTAATGTTGAAAAATGTAAAGTAATGCACCTGGGTGCCAGAAACCAGAAAGCAAGCTACTCACTAGGGGGGGAACCTCTGGGTGAGTCTAGGATGGAAAAGGACTTGGGGGTACTGGTAGACAACAAGCTTGGCAGTGGCATGCAATGCCAAGCCGCCGCAAGCAAAGCCAACAGAATACTGGGATGTATAAAAAAGGGGATTCACTCCAGAAATAAAGAGATTATTCTCCCACTCTACAAGACTCTGGTCCGGCCACATCTGGAGTATGCTGTCCAGTTCTGGGCACCGGTCCTCAGGAAGGATGTGCTGGAACTGGAGAAAGTCCAGAGAAGGGCAACAAAAATAATTAGGGGAATGGAGGACATCAGCTATGAGGAAAGACTACAAGCACTGAACCTTTTCTCTCTGGAGAAAAGACGATTGAGGGGGGATATGATATCAATGTACAAATACTGTACTGGTGACCCGAGCATAAGGAACAAACTATTCAGAGAAAGGAGGTACAATAAGACACGTGGCCACTCACTAAAACTAGAGGAAAGGCGGTTTAACCTTAAAGTGCGTAAGGGGTTCTTCACTGTAAGAGCAGTAAGGATGTGGAATTCTCTTCCACAAGCAGTCGTATCAGCAGGGAGCATCGATAGTTTCAAAAAACTAGTAGATGGACACCTTAAAGACCACAACATACAGGGGTATACAATGTACGATTAAAAGCAAACACACACACGCATTCATAGGTTGAACTGGATGCATAGGTTGAACTGGATGGACTGATGTCTTTTTTCAACCTTACTAACTATGTAACTATGTAACTATGTAACTCTTCAGAGTGCAGCTAAACAACTGCTATCAAGTGTTCAGGAGGCAATCGATTCTGCTGCCTTCCAAATGCCTGCTTTTTTTTTTTTGGCTTTGGCTCCTGGATGCAGTGGGGCTCCATTGATTTGTCACCTCAACATGTCCCATTAAATTTGCATCTTGACTGTGGCAAGTGAACTACCCCCTCTAGCTGTATTGTGGAATTTATGTGTTAAGTTTGGGGGGGGGGAGGGGGGGAGTAAAACTGTGGCTCAGCCATCTTGCTTTGCTGCCAAGTCCTCCCCCACCACCCATGTGAGAGATGCCTTAGTTAACTGATTCTCCTTCTGCACATTTCGACCTGAGCATCTAGACATCAATAACCCCTGGTTAGAAAAGAGTTTAGGTTTTGAAAATGTGGATATGTTTGCAAATATTTTTTAGCACCCTCCTAGGTAGGTGCTAGTGAGAGAGTACAGTTTTTGGCTCTGTCTGCCTATCAGAGGAGCAGCAGGCAAATTCTATATTGCTTTATAGTTAACAAAGAGCAGGATCTGTGAGTTTCGTCTGCTCATGGTGCTCAGTGTGTAATTCATCTGGTCTAGGGAGTGTTTCACACTGGTCCAATAGGGAGGCATATTGGACAGTCGAGGAAACCAGGCCAATAGGTACTGATACAGCCTCAGTGATTGGCACAGACTGGTTGTCTCTGTGCATTCTGGGGTGTGGTATAAAAGCCAGGAGCACATGTGCTGTGGGGTCTTTGGCTGGTGAGCAGAGTCATGGAAGGAGGGTGGCGGCTGCCTCCTCCTCTATAGCAGTGGCACATGGTCACAGGCAGTCGGCCTGGGGACCAGAAGGAAGGAACTGAACTCGGAGATCCAGGAGAACTGACTAGAGGGGTTGAGACACTGGAGACCCTGAAAAAACAGTATGAGTACAGGGGATCGTGTCTAAGGGCCTGACCTGAGAGGGGGCCATCCCGGAGTAGTATAGTCAGAGGACTGGAGTCAGCTGGTGGAGTGAAAAGGGGTGCTAGGCGAGTACCCTGAAATAGTTACTCAATCAAGTCATCTACTTAGAGACCTAATCCTAAAACTCATCTAGTGGCAAGGTGAATTTGCAGCCTGGCTGCATCTACAGACAGGAGTAATTAAATAATTAAATTCTGGAGTATCCCATTCTTCCCTTCTCCCATCCCTATTTAAAATAAAAACACAAAAACAACTACAACCCCTAGACTGTTTATTGACTGAGCCAGGAAACAAAATAAAATTGTGCATGCTGCAGTTGTTAATGGTAACCTAGGGGGATCCCAAGGTGCACATTCCAACAGTCCTCAAGGGGGCAGTGCTACAAACTAAAAAATGTTTTGCATTTATTACTTCTGTTCATTTATCCTAAAAAAGAAAAAGAAAAATTCCCCTATCTTGCTAGTATTTTATTTGTGACATAAGATTGCTTTATGCATCATTAAATTTATAATTGTACCAGTATAATTAAAAGCCAGTCCATAGTTGCTTTTTAGTTGGACTCTGGGCTGACTTTACCGAATTTATTATACAGTGGGTGATAATTATAGCCAATGAATCGTTCAAAATTGGTTTGTATAGGCAATAGTTTTAGGAACTGAATATTATTTAAAATTTTAATATTTTATCATTTAAAACATTTATGTGGATGTGTTATTAAAAAGGACAATTACATTTTGAAATATCTAACTGAACATTTTTGTAGTACATAACTTTATAATAATGCAAATTATATTTATAAAAATGGTTTGCATCATATATATCAACAGTCAAAAATAAGGTCAAATGCATGGTAATGCAGATTGCATAAGTTAAACCCAACTCCAGGCAAATGTTTACTGCTTTTCTTTGGAGAGATTTATTTGTCTTCCTGGTCCTGTGACAAGGAACATGAAATGAGGGGCAATCACTGAAGACACTAAGGTCTAGTTTACACTAGTTGGGGCGCGTTTTCACCCACCTATGTCCAATCGGACCTGCTAAAGACAGATAGATGAGGATCTGTTCCCTTTCCGTCTAGCAGATCAGATGGTAGTCAGGTGTAAATGGACAGGCAGTCCATTCACATCTGACCTCCCATTGAGAAAAGCGGGCTGTGTCTGTGTGTGCTCTGCATAAGCAGAGAGGACAGGGACCAGTCATCCACCTGCTCAGTGGGGATCAGCGGACAGATCCCCCCCGCTGAGAAAGTGGACTCCTGGTGGAGTCCGCCCCATGAAAATAAGGCCTAATAGTTGCCATGAAAGAAAAAGATCTATATACATTGTAACAATACCTCAAAGAATCCTTCAAAATCTGGCTTCCAGCTTTCTCCAGGTATAGCTCCTGCAGAGGAGAGGAAAATGAAGTCTGGGGCAGGCCCAGAGGTACTTAGCTTAAGGTTTTTGTATATACTGTACCTTGAATGTGCAAAGTCATTAAGCTGGCTCAAACAATAACCTACAGTGAACAAAAGTGTCTGGACCCAGGTCTGAACCTGGGACCTCTGCTGTGTCTGTTAATGTCTCTTCTTGCTGAGGTACCTGAGACGCTGGCCAGCAATCTGTCTGATCCATTGGACAATCCTGACTTGTGCCATGTTTCTGCTGAACTTTCAACTCCTTGCTCCTCCCATGTACTTCCTATTTAAGAAATGTCTTGCACTTCTTGTTTGCCAGATTATTGTGCTCTCTCCAGCCAATATCTTGCTCTTATCACTCCTCCTGCCATCCATATCTCTGCTACCAGGTGTTACTGACTTTTGGCTTGTTCCTCAATTACTCTTCTGCTTAATCCCAGCCTGCAACCACTTGTTACTGACCTTTGGCTCGTTTACCAGCTACACTTCTGCTTGATCCCTACCTGCGATATCTGCTGGAGCCTGGCTTGCTCTCCTTGTGGTGGGGTAATCCTGAGGACTGTGACCTGGTACTAACAAGCTGGAAAACCCATCTCCACCATCAAGAGGTCTGATAAATACCGATTAGTACTTAGACCCTGCACCTCGGGTGAGCCCGTGTCATCCGCCAGGGTGACCTGCTGCTGAACTTATCCAGCAGTAACTGCTATAGCTACTGGCCTCTGAGTCTAACCTCTGACCAAACTTCCTGTTTAATAGATCAGGAAGAATCTCCTCAACAGGATACTGGCAGCAATTAAACCCAAAATATTTTTAACCCTTCCCTACCCAGTTAAAAACAAATAAAAAAAAATGTTTTGGCTATATTAGTACTTTAAGAAACTTGGATATGTTTCTGATATTGCCAGATTATCCTAGATTATGCTGTATATTAGAATGACAGACAAAAATGTCAGGATGTCAAATACAACCCCAATCCTAAAACTTTTGGGAAGCTGTTTACCCACTTAAGGACCAAGCCTATTTCTGACACATGTTGTTTACAGCCTGTGTCCCTGTCATGGCTCTTGCCATGCCTTACAGACAGCCAGGTGTGGCTGCTGTTAAGTACCTAACATGGGGGGATTTGAACCTGGGTATTTTGATGTTCTGTCCTGTTATCCTGCCTCTGAGCCACACTTCAGCTCGTATGGATGCAGTCTTGTTAATCTAGTATTGCCTGCAGCACTAGGGGGCTGGACTTCACCTGAGTATGTTCCTGTCTCTCATTGTCCACCTGAAGCTAATTGCTCATTTAAGCAAGCTATAAAACACTGCCTCTCGCTTAGAGCAGTGTCAGTTCATTGATCTTTGTTCCAGATTGTCCCTGTTTGAGCTTGTCCCTGAAACCTTATCCTGAACCCTTCTTTGCTAGCCTTGTCCCTGTCTGAGCCTTTTCCTGAACCCTTCTCTGCTAACCGTATCCCTGTCTGAGCCTTTTCCTGAACCCTTCTCTGCTAACCGTATCCCTGTCTGAGCCTTTTCCTGAACCCTTCTCTGCTAACCGTATCCCTGTCTAGCCGGATCCTAAACCTGTATCCTATACCGGTATCCTGTAACCTGTACCCTTATCCTGAGCTCTGTTCCCTGTACCCTGTTTCCTGTACTTGGCTCCCCGCTTTCCTTGTCTTCTGTTACAGTCCTGTCTTGCTATTGTTTGCTCCTTGTGTAGTTAGTCTGTTAGGTCACTATTGGGGTTTGCTGTTACATTTGTATTTTGGTTAGTTGTTTTTGTCTACTGGTGTTGCTATTGGAATATGTCACTTGCTTATTAAATGTATTTGATGTATTTGCACCTTATTAGTTTGTGTCCTGATTCCTTAGTGCAACCAGCTGATCTAATCACCCTTGAGGGATACCTGCAGGAGGTAACCCTGAAAGTCCCCTTTTGCAGATTTCCCTCATTTCCTGTCTAGTAAAACAGTCCTTGCAGTAAGTAAGAGGAAATCCCTTTAATGGCTTCCTTGATAGCAGTAAAACTC
The DNA here is from genome assembly GCF_965119305.1 of Pelophylax lessonae. Lineage (NCBI taxonomy): Eukaryota > Metazoa > Chordata > Amphibia > Anura > Ranidae > Pelophylax > Pelophylax lessonae. Next base: position 773,309,326 of record NC_138768.1, read on the forward strand.
AGCGCTTCTAATCCTTCCCCCCACACTCTATCCTAAGAAAAAGCTTTAACCACTAAGGACCAAGCCTATTTTTGATACATGTTTTTTACAAGTTAAAATCAGTATTTTTTGCTAGAAAATTACTTAGAACACCCAAACATTATATATATATATATATATATATATATATATATATATATATATATATATATATATATATATATTTATTAGCAAAGACTCTGGGGAATAAAATGGTGGTTGTTGCAATATTTTATGTCACATGGTATTTGCACAGTGGTATTTTAAATGCAATTTTATTGGAAAAAATACA
>NC_138768.1:773314635-773419830 GCF_965119305.1 Pelophylax lessonae
TTCACTCAGTTCACCAATCAGGGAATGCAGAGAATCTCTGTCCCTCCTTATCCTTCCTCATTCCTCATGTCTGCATGAGGAATGAGGAAGGATAAGGAGGGACAGAGATTCTCTGCATTCCCTGATTGGTGAACTGAGTGAAGGTGGTTCTCAACCGAAGAGGCGGTGCTCGTTTGAACCAGCAACCCATAAAGTTTTTGCAACCAAGATCCAACTTCGTGACACCAGCTGATAGCTCATCCACGTCAAGAGGCAGATCTCTCAAACCTTTTTGGAGTACTCTAAGAGGAGGGATTTTCCATCAAATTTCCCTGGAATAGGATACGAAGTCGGGTTTAAGTGGATTACTAGCCAACCTTCGGAGGGACCTCCAAGAGTCACCCCAAACGCTTATTACCCCTGTGGGGGTACCACCATCTGGTGAGTGCGGGAATAATAGGAGGGGAGCACTGATTCCTGTATTGAGCACCCCCATCATTCTGGAAGTCCTGTAATCCATTTATCCTGTCAAATCCCTACTTCATCACCCCTTTTTTTGGGACTCGATTATATTTGCTATATTTGGCTATTTATATGGACAATTTTCCTATATATTCGTTTTATATTTATTTATTTATTTATGCTATCTTATTTGTTGGACACTATTTATGATTTTTTATGTGCACAGATTTATACAAAGTTATTTACCGTTTGGCCCATTAGCACAATATATATCTGATTGATTAATTAGCACTTTAAGTATATGTGGAAGATTTTTACAACATCACTTTAAAAAATTTTTTATATAGTTATATATATATTTTTAAGATTACACATTGATTTTGTATCACCTATATCTTAAACTTTTTTTATTTATTTATCATTATATAGATACACATTTTATAACCAATTTATTCAAACTTATTTACACTCTTTAAGGATTCACTTTATGAAGCTTTATATATTCTGGTTCTTATTCACCTATCACCAGTGCACTTTAAGACATATTTATTTATTTTTTCCTATTTATTAGCCTGACAGCGCCATATTACCTCCCCTTTCCTCACATTTACCAAATATAGTTATCTATATTTTTGAGGTAGGCTGCAGTCAGTTATTTATTTAATTTTCTCCAAAAGCGCGGAAACTTTCCCCCTACAGAGGTAGGGGGGTCCTTCCTTTACCACCCCAAACATTTTGGGGTTAGTTAGCTCAAAATTTCCTGATCAACTTTTTCTAGGGCCCCTTGAGAGTATGTGGCCCCCGGGCCATACGGCACAGCAGGGAGTGCTGGATACCATTGGACTATTCTGCGGTGGTCAGCTAAAGTCTACCCCAATGCAGGTCCCTGTGAAAATAAAGCATTGGCCCCAAACAAATGTATGTGCCAAATTTGGTGCCCCTGAGCACCGTGGTTTGGCTACCACAGGGCCCTACATTTAAGCTAGCCTGGCCCATTATGTTAATCTATGGTTCAGCCGCGATCAGGAATTTGAGGGGCCACAGATCGGGCCCCAAATTAGTCCAGAGGCCCAGAGGTAGGGAAGGTCTTCCTTTAACACCTCTACATTTTTGAGGTCGCTAGCCTGAAGTTTTATGGTCAGCTTTTTAGGGGGCCCCTTGGGAGTGTGTGGCCCTCGGGCACTAATGCGGAGTGGGGATTGGTGAGTACTGCAGGAATCTCTGGACTCTTAGCTATTTAACAATATTTGCAGAGCCTGGCTCTGCAGTTCCTATGTCCTGCGGTGGTTGGGCAAATTCCACCCCCATGAAGGTCCTCATGAAAATTAAGCATTGGCCCCAAAAAAATTTTGTGGCCCCTGGGGGTCCTCTAGTAAACCTATACCAAGTTTGGTGCCCCTGGGCAACATCGTTCCGCTACCGTGGGGCCCTAGATTTAGGCTAGTTTGGCCTAGCCTATGGTAATATATGGCGCAGTAGGGAATTTTGGAGGGGCCACAACGTGGGCCCCAAACATGTTCAGGGAACCTGGACTCTTTCAGGGCCTGGGCTGTGGCCCCCTCAAATTCCCACCCCCATCAGAGTCATGGATTAACATAGCGGGCCAATGTACCATAAATTTAGTGCCCTGTGGTACCCAAATCACGGGGGGATATGGTCACCAAACTTGGTACAGGGATACTAGCTGACCCCCAGGGTCACACACAAATTTTTTTTGTGGACGATGCCTAATTTTCACGAGGACTGGCATGGGCGTCAAATTTGCACAAATACTGTAGAACATAGGTACCAGTGAGCCCTGCTCCGCAGGTAACATTGGATAGCTAAGAATATTGGGATTAATATGGTTTCCAGCAGTCCCTTCTCCACGGTACTGCCCCAGGGGCACACACTCCCAAAAGGCCCCTGAAAAAGTTGACCAGAAAATTTCAGGCTAGCTACTCCAACATTTTCAGAGTGGTAAAGGAAGATCTCCCCTACCACTGTGCCAAATATGGTCCCCTGGACTTTTTTGGTGCCCGAGCTGGGGCCCTGCAACTGTGCCCACTCGAAGATTGCCATACTGCACCAAGCTGACCTAAATTATGGGCCTAGTGGTACCTGAACCCTGGTGGCTAGGGGCCTCAAACGTGGCAGGGGCCACATGCTTTTTTCAGGACCTTAATTGTTACAGGGACCTGCATAGGGGTCGATTTGGCTAACCACTATGGAATACAGGAACTGCAGAGCAGCGCTATACAGATACTGCTGAATAGCTAAGAGTCCAGCTAAGAGTCCAGGGATTCCTGCAATATCCAGCACTCCCCGCTGCATGGTACGGGCCGAGGGCCGCAAACTCTCAAGTGGCCCTGGAAATAGTTGACCAGTACATTTTGGGCTAGCGACTCCAAAATGCTTGGTAAAGGGAGCCCTCCCCTACCTCCGTGCAAAATATGGCCCCCCAGACTAATTTGGGGCCCGAGCTATTTCCAGGGCCACTTGAGAGTTTGCGGCCCTCGGCCCGTACCATGCAGCGGGGAGTGCTGGATATTGCAGGAATCCCTGGACTCTTAGCTGGACTCTTAGCTATTCAGCAGTATCTGTATAGCGCTGCTCTGCAGTTCCTGTATTCCATAGTGGTTAGCCAAATCGACCCCTATGCAGGTCCCTGTAACAATTAAGGTCCTGAAAAAAGCATGTGGCCCCTGCCACGTTTGAGGCCCCTAGCCACCAGGGTTCAGGTACCACTAGGCCCATAATTTAGGTCAGCTTGGTGCAGTATGGCAATCTTCGAGTGGGCACAGTTGCAGGGCCCCAGCTCGGGCACCAAACAAGTCCAGGGGACCATATTTGGCACAGTGGTAGGGGAGATCTTCCTTTACCACTCTGAAAATGTTGGAGTAGCTAGCCTGAAATTTTCTGGTCAACTTTTTCAGGGGCCTTTTGGGAGTGTGTGCCCCTGGGGCAGTACCGTGGAGAAGGGACTGCTGGAAACCATATTAATCCCAATATTCTTAGCTATCCAATGTTACCTGCGGAGCAGGGCTCACTGGTACCTATGTTCTACAGTATTTGTGCAAATTTGACGCCCATGCCAGTCCTCGTGAAAATTAGGCATCGTCCACAAAAAAATTTGTGTGTGACCCTGGGGGTCAGCTAGTATCCCTGTACCAAGTTTGGTGACCATATCCCCCCGTGATTTGGGTACCACAGGGCACTAAATTTATGGTACATTGGCCCGCTATGTTAATCCATGACTCTGATGGGGGTGGGAATTTGAGGGGGCCACAGCCCAGGCCCTGAAAGAGTCCAGGTTCCCTGAACATGTTTGGGGCCCACGTTGTGGCCCCTCCAAAATTCCCTACTGCGCCATATATTACCATAGGCTAGGCCAAACTAGCCTAAATCTAGGGCCCCACGGTAGCGGAACGATGTTGCCCAGGGGCACCAAACTTGGTATAGGGTTACTAGAGGACCCCCAGGGGCCACAAAATTTTTTTGGGGCCAATGCTTAATTTTCATGAGGACCTTCATGGGGGTGGAATTTGCCCAACCACCGCAGGACATAGGAACTGCAGAGCCAGGCTCTGCAAATATTGTTAAATAGCTAAGAGTCCAGAGATTCCTGCAGTACTCACCAATCCCCACTCCGCATTAGTGCCCGAGGGCCACACACTCCCAAGGGGCCCCCTAAAAAGCTGACCATAAAACTTCAGGCTAGCGACCTCAAAAATGTAGAGGTGTTAAAGGAAGACCTTCCCTACCTCTGGGCCTCTGGACTAATTTGGGGCCCGATCTGTGGCCCCTCAAATTCCTGATCGCGGCTGAACCATAGATTAACATAATGGGCCAGGCTAGCTTAAATGTAGGGACCTGTGGTAGCCAAACCACGGTGCTCAGGGGCACCAAATTTGGCACATACATTTGTTTGGGGCCAATGCTTTATTTTCACAGGGACCTGCATTGGGGTAGACTTTAGCTGACCACCGCAGAATAGTCCAATGGTATCCAGCACTCCCTGCTGTGCCGTATGGCCCGGGGGCCACATACTCTCAAGGGGCCCTAGAAAAAGTTGATCAGGAAATTTTGAGCTAACTAACCCCAAAATGTTTGGGGTGGTAAAGGAAGGACCCCCCTACCTCTGTGCCAAATATGGCCCCCGGACTCATTTGGGGTCCTAGCTGTAGCCCCTCAAATTTCCAGACTAAGACTCTGCCATAGATTAACATAGCAGGCCAAGCTTCTATAAATGTAGAGCCCAAACCACGGGGGTTCAGGGCACCATACTTGGCAAACTTATACTAGAGGACCTCCAGTAGCCACACACATTTTTTGGGGGCAATGCCTAATTTTCACAGAGACTGGCATTGTGATCGAGTTTGGCCAAATATTGCAGAACATAAGTAATGCAAAGCCCCGCTTTACGGGTAATATCGGATAGCTAAGACTATGGGGATTAAGTACTTGTCGACCAGGGCATAGCCCAATGATGGCTACAGCGTGGTCGGCCTATTCTGGGAGGGCGTACAGAGACATCCGAATCGCGCTTCCCACGGATTGTGTTAAAGGGCCAACGACAGGGGCCATTTACCATGTGATCGCTCCATCCAATGACAGAGCGATCATTTGTCAACAGAACGCTGCATGTCTGGTTTAGCTCTCTCTTCGCACGCTGTACACACCGATGGGCACCGCCCCTACCTCATCCATGCCCATCTCTGCCTCATCCATGTCCATCTCTGCCCTATTTATGCCCACCTGTGTCTCATGCCCATCTGTGTCTAAATCATGCCAATGAGTGCCTCCTCATTTGTGCCTCATCAGTGTGTCCCTCATCATGCAGCCTGTATCCCCCTGTCATTCAGCCTCTTTCCCCGCCGTCATTCAGCCCCTGTCCCTGCCGTCATCCACCCTGTGTCCCCGCCGTCATGCAGTTCATGTCCCCCCGCCGTAATTTGGCCTGTGTCGGTGCCTCTGTCAGAGTCCTCCTTTACATCCAGTGTGTCCCTGTCAGAGTCCTCCTTTACATCCAGTGTGTCCCTGTCAGAGTCCTCCTTTACATCCGTGTCCTCATTAGAGTGCTCCTTTACATCTAGTGCTTCCCTATCAGAGTCCCCCTTTACATCAGTGTCCCAGTCAGAGTCCCCCTTTACATCAGTGTCCCCGTCAGAGTTCCCCTTTACATCAGTGTCCCCGTCAGAGTCCCCCTTTACATCCAGTGTTCCCGTTAGAGTCCTCCTTTACATCAGTGTCCCTATCAGAGTGCCCCGTTATGTGTCCCAGTCACATAGCTCCTTTATGACCCACGGTCAGAGTGCCCCTTTATTATTGCAGTCGGCGTGCCCCTTTAGTATTCCAGAGTGCCCTTTTATTATTGCAGTCGGCGTGCCCCTTTAGTATTTCAGAGTGCCCCTTTAATGTGTCCCATATGAGTACTGATCGTAGTATTTCAGAGTGCCCCCTTTAATGTGTCCCATATGAGTACTGATCGTAGTATTTCAGGGTGCCCCTTTAGTATTCCAGAGTGCCCTTTTATTATTGCAGTCGCGTGCCCCTTTAGTATTTCAGAGTGCCCCTTTAATGTGTCCCATATGAGTACTGATCGTAGTATTTCAGAGTGCCCCTTTAATGTGTGCCATATGAGTTATATATAGCTATATATATATATATATATATATATATATATATATATATATATATATATATATATATATATATATATAGTAACTATATATATATATATATACATACATACTATATATAGTATATATATATATATATATACTATATATATATATAAATATACTATACTATATATATACTATAATATACTATATGAGTACTGATCATAGTATTTCAGGGTGCCCCTTTAATGAGTTATATATAGCTATATATATATAGTAACTATATATATATATATATATATATATACATACATTCTATATATAGTATATATATACTATATATATATATATATATATATATATATATATATATATAAATATATATATATATATATATATATATATATACTATATATATATATATATATATATATATATACTAAAATATACTATATAATATACTATAGTATACTATACTACTATAATATATATAATATAATATACTATATATAGTATATGTATAGTATATATATAGTATAGTGTATATATATATATATATATATATATATATATATATATATATATATATATATACTATAATATACTATATAATATACTATACTACTATAATATATATATAATATAATATACTATATATAGTATATATATATATATACACTATATATATATATATATATATACTATATATATATATATATATATATATATATACTATATATATATATATATATATATATATATACTATATATATATATATATATATATATATATATATATATATATATATATACACACTATATATATATATATATATATACACTATATATATATATACACTATATATATATATATATATATATATATATACACTATATACATATATATAATATATATATATATATATATATATATATATATATACTATATATATAACTATATATAACTATATATATATATATATATATATATATATATATATATATATATATATATATATATATATATATATATATATATATATATATTAGTTACATATAGCGAGTTAGAATGTTCATATGTGTATTAGTTACATATAGCGAGTTAGAATGTTCATATGTGTAATCATCGTACAGAGCGAGTTAGAATCTGACATTAGATTCTTCCCCGCTCTGTCTCTCGTCGAGAAATGCCCCCAACGGACTGCGCACGCGCTACAGAGCGAGTCAGAATCTGACATTAGATTCTTCCCCGCTCTGTCTCTCGTCGGATTGTGCCCCCGACGGACTGCGCATGCGCCAACCCCAGCCGATCAGCTGTTCTGACAGGGTGACGTCACTTACGGAGCATGCGCAGTCCGACCCGGGCATTATCCGACGGAGGGCATTCCTCGACACGACACCGGCAGTAAAGAGTCAGAGTGCCTTAGAAGTAAAGATGTAAAGATGGGCAGAAGTTCACCAATCTGAAAAGTTGTGTCTAAAAATTGGCAAACAATTTCAGAATAATGTTCCTCACTGTAAAATTGCAAAGACTTCAAATATATCATCATCTACATCTACTTCTGAGAATCTAGAGAAATCTTTGTGCGCAAGGGACAAGGCCAAAATGCAATATTGGATGCCGGTGATCTTCGGCCCTTCCGTGTCACTGCTTTAAAAACAGGCATGATTCTGTGATGGACAATATGGCATAGGCTTATGAATAATTCCAAACATCACTCTCTGTGAACACACTTCAATATCTGAACATGCCACCATTTTCTCTGGGATAAAGCTCATTTAAAATGATCTGTTGCAAAGTGGAAAACCGCTCTGTGGTCAGATTAATCAAAATTTGACATTCTTTTTGGCAACCACAGGCACCACATCCTCTGGGCTAAAGAGGTGAGGCTCCTTCCAGCTTAACAGCACTCAGTTCAAAAACCTGCATCTCTCATGGTATGTGGGTGCATTAGTGTGTATGGAATGGGCGACTTGCACATCTGGAAAGGCACCATCAATTCTGAAAGGTATATCCAGGTTTTAGAGCAGCATATGCTCCCATCCAGATGATGTCTTTTTCAGGGATGGCGTTGCATATTTCAGCAGGACAATGCTAAACCACATACTGCATCTATGACAACAGTATGGCTTCGTAGTATAGGGGTCTGGGTACTTAACTGGCCTGCATGTAGTCCAGATCTATCACCAATTAGAAATATTGGGCAGATCTTGAAATTAAATATACAAAAAAAAAGACCCAGGACTGTTGAGCAGTTAGAATCCTATATCAGGTAAGAATCGGACAACATTCGTCTCCCAAAACTCCAGCAACTCATCTTTTCAGTTCCCAGAGTGTTGTTAAAAGAAGAGGGGAATGCTACTCTGTTGTAAACATGGCCCTGTCCCAACTTTTTTGAGACTTAGTGCCGGTTCACATTAATACGACTTGTCAGGCGACTTGGTCAGCCTGGCAAGTCGTGCTCCGTCGCGGTCATTGAGTAGTACAGGACCGGTTCTAATAGGAGCGACACAAGTTGCTCCAACTTAGAAAAAGGGTCCTGTACTATTTCGGGGCGAATTGGAGGCGACTTGCATTGACATTAATTTTATGAAGTCCGTGCAAGTCGCGCCAAAGTCGTGCTGCATGCAACTTCACAGGCCGCCCCCTAACTCGGAGCGACCTAGTGTGAACCGGCACTTACTGCTGCTATCAGTTTAAAATGTACCTTATTATTTTTTTCATCAAATGCTACATTTTCTCAGTTTAAACATTTGATATGCTTTCTGTTTTCTTTTGTGAATAAAATATTGGTTTATAGGATTAGCAGATCATTGTATTCTGTTTTTATGTTGATTTTACACAGCATCCTAACTTTTTGGAATTGGGGTTGTACTTGATAACTGATAACATTACCCGTAATAATGTGCTACCCATGGTGACCAATATTTTTTTATATAGAAAGTGAAACAAGGGATCTAATTGGTAGCCATGGTCAACTTCTCATTTCTTCTCATGTTTCCTTTATAAATAGCCCCCACAGACTTGCATTGTGATAAGAAGCTGTAAAGCACAACTGTTGTACAGCACTGCAAAGCAGGAAGCAGAGCTTGATTATGTAATGAGCAAAAATGACTGCTCCTGTGTACTTATATAATTACATAATTTGCAAAGAAACATATAAACAAAGATAACTACAGATTGATAATATTACCATAAAGCTGATCTCTTCTAAATTCATGGCTAACAAAACATAGAAAATATTGTACAATCCCTTTAGGATGGTGACCAACAGTCTTTACAGCACTATGGTTACTGGGGATGGAAATAAATTGTTTTATACGTCTAAGTGGGAGGACGAGTTGGACACACAAACAGGATGATCGAACTTTTGAAAAGTTTGGTTCGACCAAAACACCCGAACTTCCCGAAAGTTCAGGTCCAGATTCCAGAACCCCATTGAAATCAATGGGACCCGAACTTCGGTAATCAAAAAACACAATTTTTAAGCCCTAAAACCCAATAAATGCCCCTAAAAAGTGCCTAGGGTTCTGGGTCATGCCCCAGGGACTATTCATCACAAAAAAAAAAGTTCTTAAAAATTGTCGTTTTTGATAGAGAGCCAATTATTGAAAAAATTATTGAAAAAAAGAAAAAAAAAGAGATTTCTTTGGATTTAGTGTCTGTGGGGTCTAAAAGGTGTACCTGTGAAATTTCAGCTCTGTAGCATGTCCAGAACCAGAAAAAAAAGATTGTTTGTCTTAGAATTGCAGTAGAGCAGGGATATGGCTCCGCTGTTTTCACACCTGGCCGTTTTTGTTGCAGGCGTTTTTTTGGGCATTTTTTGGGCGTCTTTGGAGGCAGGCATAACATCTGAACTTCTGTATAGGGGTATATATACACACACACATATATGTATATATACACATACACACATATAGGTGTGATAGGAGCGGAGCCCTATGCCTGCGCTAATTAAATTATTTGCAGGCATAGGGCTCCGCTCCTATCACACCTATATGTGTGTATGTGTATATATACATATATATGTGTGTGTGTGTATATATACCCCTATACAGAAGTTCAGATGTTATGCCTGCCTCCAAAGACGCCCAAAAAATGCCCAAAAAAACACCTGCAACAAAAACAGCCAGGTTTGAAAATAGCGGAGCCATATGCCTGCTCTACTGCAATTCTAAGACAAACAATCTTTTTTCTTATGGCGGTCACCCTGACATGGAAGAGTTTGGTCACCCTGCCATAGCAGTCAGAGTCAGTTCACCCTACACTACACTACGGTCACCATGACACTTAACACTTTCCCTACAGAAGCTAGATTATTGAATCTAACTATAGTGGTATATAGTACCCTAACTACACTAGATATCCCTTTCCTCACACTAATAATTGCTAAATGACACTTTTGAAGCAGGAGTAACAGAACTGCTTCCACTCTCTTCCACAGCCCCTGTATTACAGTGCTAGAGATTTGGCGGGGCTATATTATATACTGGGGGGCGTATTCACTACTGATTGGCCTCTGGACCCCCTAGTCACTCCAATCACATTCCTAGCATCCTCCTGCCCCCTCAATTGGCTTTTACTGATGATTCTGGTCCAATCACGGGCTTTTAAAGCCCAGTTCCTGTCCCATTGCATTTTGGTCGGTTCTGGTTGCTGAATTCCGAACTTTTTCCGCAAAAAGTTCGGAATTCGGCCGAATTTCGAACAGTCAATGTTCGGGTCGAACCGATGGTTGACCCGAACTGTTTGATCATCCCTACACACAATATAGCGTACAGGAGTGGGAGTCCAAATGGCTTACCATGCACAAATATACCAGGCCTTTAACGACACGTGAGACCACGCTGAAACTTTTTACACGCTGGTATTATACCCCACTGTGCCTGCATGTGGTTTATCCATAGATCTCCTCCTCCAGTTCCCTTGGTTGCTCTTATCCGGCCTCCTTTGTACATATATTCTGGAAGTGTGAGAAGCTGCTACCCACCTGAAAAGAGGTATTCTCCCTAATTAATACAATAGCTCTTAAACAACTTACTTTACCACACGAACACTGCCATCTTTTTGCTATCATCCCCAAAGTTTCTAGTTACCTCCTGAGACTTATCCATACTATCTGTGTAGACATGCAAAGGGCAATAGCCCTGAATTGGAAAACGAATGTAGTACCATTTCCACAAGTAATTTCTCGTACAGACCAAATTATGCAGATGGAGCGGATTTTTCACACTAAATGACTCTAAAGCCTATTTTTATGCTAAATAGGACCCATGGTTCCTTTACCGTCATCCAGACTGATATGGCCTCCATGGTAGGCATTACCCTATCCATTCACACTCACAGTTTATCTGCTCTTGCCTAACAATTACAACCTGGAAACCAGACATGGTAGTGTAGAAAGGTACTATCCTGTTTTATGAATCTCATTTTTCGCTGGTACACTCATAGTTTTGTTATTATTTTATTTGATTATACTGGATTGATCTTCAGATCATTACAGTATACCGTTATACTGCATGAACATTTAACATGATCGTTCTTTTTGTATTTTTTTTTCTATAATATACAGTTTGGATAAGCAGTTGTATATTTTTATCGCTTTATTAGAATTTCACCGTAACTCTGATACTTATCAATGTCATCAGATGACTAGTCCTTTGTATATTAATACAAAACAATGACCACTATTTATGCCACATCCCAAATTGTACACTGTAGGAAAAAGGAAAGAAGGACCCTGTCCTGCAGCAGGAGGACTTTAATGGCATGAGCATGAGACCAACACAATTTTTTTAAAAAGTATCAAAAATATTTTAATAATGCACATATCCTTAAAACAGGATGTACAACATATCATATGTACAACATAACATATAACATAACAACATAACATATGTACAACAATCAAATAGACATTGAAAATCATAAGAGAGACATATCAATAGAGAATGTGACCCTGGCACAGCACTTCCCTAGCTATTGCATTATCCTGGGTACAGGTCTGCAGAGAGGGTGTCTGTATGTTGGGTCTCCTTGGTAGGTCAACGGGTTTCGCTATATTGCGTAGCTTCCTCAGGACCAATATAGGATGAAATTACATTCTGCTAAATATAATAAACACAGATTAAGTATATACTGTATATAAATGTAGTTTCATAGTTTACTCAAATAAAAAACATATATTGAATCCCTGATATAACGGTAAGTTGACATAACATAAATGTCAACTTACCGTTACATCACGGATTCAATATATGTTTATATCTGAGTAAACTATGAAACTACATTTATATACTGTATATACTTAATCTTTGTTTATTATATTTAGCAGAATGTAATTTCCCCCTATATTGGTCCTGAGTAAGCTACACAATATAGCGAAACAAGTTGATCTACAGAGGCAACCCAACATACAGACACCCTCTCTGGGGACCTGTACCCATTATGACACAATACTAGGGTCACATTCTCTATTGATATGTCTCTCTTAGGATTTCAATGTCTAATTGTATTTTGGATGTTATATTATACATCCTGTTTTAATGATATGTGTATTAGAAAAAGATCTTAAAACTTTTTTATACATTGGGTTGGTCTCATTCTCATGCCATTAAAGTCCTCCTGCTGCAGGATGGGATCCTGCTTTCCTTTTTCCTATGGTCCTTTGTATTGTTACATTGGCATTTTCAATAAAAGTTTGTAAGCAAGATGGTGACCAAAGCCACAACTGTGCTTACAATATCATTATAGCTTCATTTAGTTACACAGACATTTTTGGGACAACTCTATTACTTTCATATAATGTTCTATAAGCTGAAAGCCCCCATTAAATACAATTTATGGCTACTCTTTATTAATATAGTACTATGGTCTTATGAAGAACGTGATTTATCACAGCAGTAGTAAAATAAATCATAAGCCTATATTTTTGGAGCTCCAGCATATATAGCGTTCCCACATTGGATCCGGTCCTGTAGAAGAGGCCAAACTCTCTCGCTTCATTAACCTCTCTGTCCCCGCTGATTGTCTTTCTCCGCCACATTCAGTATGGATTCTGGTGTAGGTCTAGTTAATCTGTCATTGTGACTAGCCTCACAGCTTCCCACAGACAGTTTGTTCCGGAATGGAATATGAGGTTTCATGCAAATGAATGAATGCCACAACTGCTCTTTTCACCGTTTACAAAGGAGCAAAATTGCTGTGTGTAAATGTGGAAAATGCTGATATTTTGTTTCTATAAATAGCTCGCCTTTGGAGTGTCAGAATTCATTGGTGCCGTTTCCTGGGAGTTTTTTGGCTCCTTATCGCTGTTTTTCAGAGAGACGAATACAAATGAGGCTGTTCTGCAGCGCACCCAACATTCTACGACTGGAGCACCAGTGCCTAGTTCTCATTCTCCTGAGCATGAGTGATTACTGAGACCAATGTGCAATCAAATTTACACAATAGCGCACAAAGTATAATTAGCGAAGGTGTATTAAACGTTTAACAGCAACTTCTGCACGCTACCTGATTTGAGGCTTCAAAGGAGCACAGTCAACATTCGCTGTATTCAGCGCTAAGGTCCCTTTCAATCTATTGCCTAAGTTAAGAGACAATAGCGCAGAAGTCATGGAATTTGAACAAACCCCCAAAAGATCTACCAAGTCAGCAGGCGGCTATTTTAGGTTCTGGAGGCCCAACTTTACAAGCTCAAAGAGCTTGGTACAAGGGGCAGTATTTTCTGCTAATTTCTGCCTTGCCATAAATCATTGCTGTTCAGTACCAGTCAGAAATGACTGACAGGTATATTAAGCCATTACCACACATTAAAAAAAGGGAAGTTAATTATTAATTAAAAGCTTTTGAAACTTGCTAATGGACTACGGAAACATGTTTAAAAAAGCTAGTACATTTTTTTTTATTTTAAAGCAAAGGCATAGACAAATAGGTAAATTAATGGTTGAAATACACAAATGTTACATAGTTATATAATTAGTCTGGTTGAAAAAAAAGACACAAGTCAATCTAGTTCAACCAATAAAGGGAAAAAAAAAAATCCTACAAAAAAAACCCATAAATTCCTATATACAAAATCCTATACTCACAATTGAGAAAAAAAATTGTGAAAAAGAAGAAAAAAAAAACCTGTAAAGTGTGACCCAATTTGCTCCAACAAGGGAAAAATGTCCTTCCTGATCCCCAGAGAGGCAATTGGATATTCCTTGGATCAACTTTACCTATGAATGTTGGTCACCAGCTATTGAGTCTGATCCACATTTTCACAGCTCCCAATGTGAAGAAGCCTTTCTGTATTTGGAGATTAAATCTATTTTCCACTAGACGTAAAGAGTGCCCCCTTGCCCTCTGTGATAACCTTAAAGTGAATAACTCAACATCAAATTCATTATATAGACCACCTATGTATTTATATATGGTGATCATATACCCCCTTAATCTACTCTTCTCAAGAGAGAATAAATTCAGTAATTCTGTGTGTTCTGTCCTATCTGCCACATCATTAACAAAGCTGGCAATCCAATGTTGGCCGGATCCTGCTGAATAATCAAAATCTGGTCTGTGGGGGGCCCCATCGGCTCCACCCAGCTCGACAAAAGTTGAATTTTCAATAATATTCAGGCATAAAATTCTCAGCCGAACAGTGAGTGCATCCAATCAGATACAGTCACAATTTCAGTTAATCTGTAAGCCATGAATGCCAGGAATACAACAACTGGCACTGCAGAAATTGAACACTGAAAGACAACACAAGCGCCTAATAAGTGTAGCTTTAGGAAACTTTGATGGGTTAAAAAAGAGTGTTACTCACAAAAGTGATAAAATCATAGGCACAGTAATAGTGACACTACACATCAGATCCTCTTTGTCATTTGGACCAGGGAGACCATGCGTCCACTGGTGGAGATGAACTAAACCCGGCTCGGGGTCCACGGTCTGGTGTGCTGGTGGATTCTGACGCTTCTGGCTCCAGGGCCTGAAGAATCAGCGCATGCTCCGCAAATGCATCAACAACAGACCGCAGACCCCGAACCAGTGGATGCATGGTTTTCCCAGTCCAGAAGACAAAGAGGACTTAATGTGCAGTGTCACTATTACTGTGCCTATGATTTTATCACTTTTGTGAGTAACACTCTTTTTTAATCCATTAAGGTTTCCTAAAGCTACACTTAGTAGGCGCTTGTGTTCTCTTACAGTGTCCTTTCCAAAAGCTGCCTTCTTGCTCCCACACACATCTGCCACTGGTGTGGGCTCCATATGGATTTTTATGGACTGTATAAGGACTGTTTATTTTATATGGATGAACTGTCTCTTTACATTGCCCATTATCTCCCAAGCCTAGGACCCAGACATCAGTACCTGCCTTTGCACCAATTCCTCCCCTTTTTTTTTGTCTCATACTGCAGAAATTTAATAATGCTCGAAAATTTAGCAGGCTGAATGGGAGAAATCTTAATGTGTATGGCCAGCTTTATTCTTTCAGTAAATTTTCTAACCTATACATCATTGTTGAAAACCCAGCCAAGGTCTGACCTCATTTCCCCAGCTTGTATTTTGATAGTGAGGGAGCCGCAAATCACAGATGAGGTCAACATTGTGCCCTTTCTTCCTACCAGCCAGCTACCTGTGTCAGGACCGGGATCTGAACCTACAACCTCTGCTGCATCCAGCAGTAGCACTTTTTGCTGAGTGACATGAGATGTTGGGCAGCTCTCTGTCTGATCCTTTGGACTTTCTTGCCTTGTTTCATGATTCTGGTAAACCTTGAACTCTTTGCTCCTCCCATGAACTTCCTGATTAAAGCCATGTCTCTGCACTCCCTGTTTGCCAAATGATTGTGCTCTCTCCAGCCCATATCGTCTTCCTTTGCAGCTGTCCTTATGATCCTTTGGACTTTCTTGCCTTGTTTCATGATTCTGGTAAACCTTGAACTCTTTGCTCCTCCCATGAACTTCCTGATTAAAGCCATGTCTCTGCACTCCCTGTTTGCCAAATGATTGTGCTCTCTCCAGCCCATATCGTCTTCCTTTGCAGCTGTCCTTATCTTCACTACCACTCCTTACTGATCTTTAGCTTGTTCCTTGATTACGCTGCCACTTGATCCCAACCTTCAACCACTTGTTACTGACCTTTGGCATGTTTACTGACTACGCTTCTCTTTGATCCCTACCTGCTATATCTGTTTCTAGACCCCAGCTTGCTCACCTCCTTGTGGGGCAATCCTGAGGACCACAACCTGGTACTAACATGCAGCCAAACCCATCTCCACAATCAGGGACTCTGGTGAATACCGGTTAGTGCTTAGACCCCCACACCTTGGGTGAACCTGCATCATCCGCCAGGGTGACCTGCTTGTTTACTTATTCTGCTGGTCTCAAAGCCTGACCTCTGACTATGACACCCTGTACACTGGGGAATGTGAAAAAGCCTGATTGGCTTAGCACTTATGTAGATTGAAAAATGCAGCATGCTTTCAGATGCAACATACATTTAAGATCAGTGTGATTCTTCTATTCTACATCAAGTTCCTTTGGCAGTTCCATTGACTTGTACAGGGAGAAAACATTTTTTGAAGTCTGAATCCTGCTCTACTGGGAACTACAGAATATTAATTTAAAGAATGTCAAGTACAGTTTTTAAAAATACCTTTTTAATGAAGAAGTTGAGCTATAAATGGAGTCACTTTTCATCTATCAACACTTTTATTAAAACATTATTATTACCCTTGGTTTATACCAAAGTATTATACATTGCTGTATGTTATTTCTCTTTGGGATTTTATTGGAGAGATCTCTATTCTTCATTTCCTAGGTCAGTGGACCTGTTGTGCTCATTGTGAGGGTTTTTCCCTTTCCCTGTTGGATTTTGAATTTCCTTTATATCATAAAAATACAACAGAATGAGTTGAAATGTGGTGAATGGGGGCACTCCTGGGTCAACAAAAACACTTTTTTTTAGTATAATTTTTCCCTAGGTTTCCTAGAATAGTCTTAGCCTGCTTTGTTAAAAAAAAAGAAAAGAAAAAAAAAAATGACAACCTTTGCTTACAAAGCTCAATAGCTCTAGCTAAAAATGACACATTCATCTGAAGGAGTCAGAGCAATGACTTATACCACCTCTCCCCAGCTGTGTACAGACGGCTGCATACGAAGGCAAAACTGTTGGTTTATTTGCTATGGTCTATTGTCTGAGTATACTGCTTTCACTGTCTTAGTCCTGGTTTACACTTGTGCGATGCGGGAACCAGCGCCATTCCTGTGTGGGCTCCCACATCGCATCTCACTCACAGGCAGTTCATACTGCTCTCTGCGAACCACTGTGGGTGTCAATGTAAAGTTATTGACACTCCCAAATCGGTTCATAGATCGCAGTGCGAACTGTGAAATCAGACAGGAATGGGATCGCATGGGTGTGAACACCCATGAATCCAATTCGAGTGCAGACCAGAAAAAGGGTCCTGTACCATTTTGGTCCGTATGCAATGCAAAATTCAGCCATATAAACTATATGGCTGAATTTGCATCGCACAGACATCGCATGTGATCTGGACAGCAATGCGGTGTGAATCACATGCGATGTCTGGCATCGCACAAGTGTGAACCCAGCCTTAAGCACAATACACATAATCATAAAAAAAATAAAAGAAATATAGGGCCACTCAAAAGAGATATCCTAAAAAACTAAAATTCCCTACTGATTAAGGTCTCAATCATCAGGGAATTTAAGTGTAATACCATGGAGGAATTGAAACTAGGGTTGCACCGATACTGTTTTAACCGCAGTACGAGTTCCGATAGAAAATGAATGGGCTCAAATCGCACTGCAAAGAATCACATGCGAATTGAACAAGAATGCAATGTGATTTCTGTACTGGTATCAGTGCAACTCTAGTTGAAACAATTCATAGACACCTAGTAAGCAACAGCTGGACTTTCTTTCCTCTGTATCTTACATTACTTAGCCAACCAATAAAATACATGATATAGTTTATGGTTGGGCTACAATATCAGATTTTACCAGAAGGTGGTGCTGCAAGTAAAATCTGTATTTGTAGCACTGTAACAAGACAAAAAAAGTAAAAAAAAAACTTTAGGTTCCATTTACATGAGCATTCATACCTAAACAGGTCAGGCATATACTAGAGACCCAAAGAAAATGAATACTGTACTGGGACCCAACAAGAGAAATATTACCAAAATGTCAGCAAAGCCATAGAAAAACAAAAAACAATTTCAATATATTAGAAAAACAAATACACAAACAAACTATTTAGGCTCGGTTCACATTTGTGCGATGCGGGAACGCTGCGAATATGCAGCGTGATCCCGCATCGCATCCGCACATCTGGCAGTTCACACTGCCATATGCGATACGCAGGGGGTGTCAATTAAAAGTTAACGACACCCCCAGCTGCGATCGCATATCGCAGTGCGATCTGCAAGTTCGCACAGAATCGGATGGCACAAGTGTGAACCACTGTGCAATCCGATTCTGATGAGGCTCAAAAAATGCCTCATGTGCGAGTTTGCTGCGGATGCACTGCAAATTTAGCCGTACAAAGTGTATGGCTGAACTCGCATCCGCACAGGAGATCGCATGTAATGAAGGAGCAGTGCGCTCCGAATTACATGCGATCAGCGCATCCGCACAAGTGTGAACCAGCTCTTACACTTGAGCATTTTTCTATGTTTCATTATGCCTGTCTATGCAGAATCCTATTCTTTCTAAATGTCCCTGTTCATACTGAAACATTTAGTCGCCCTACGCTCTATACCCTCTGCCCAAAAAATCTAAAGAAATTTTTCTCCTTTAGAACTGCTGTTTTCTTTTTGCGAAGACCAGGAAACAAACTCCTGAAGCTTGATACATGTGCAAAAATGCTTCAAAATCACCAGGAAAGCAGGCTAAGTGTATTTATTTCTGTTTAGGTACAGTTCTCAATATTTTCTTAATTGTAAAGCAAGAAAAGGGAAAAAACCTAATATATTTTTAATAAAATTATAATTACAATTTAAAATTGCAGAAATTTTGCTTTTACTGGGTGCTTGTGCCCCAGTTTCCTCCTCAGTGTCCCTGGTCAACAATGACCCACACTTTCCTCCTATACAGGAGTTCCTACAGAGCTGCATATTATGTCACCTACCGCAACGCAGGAGGAGGAGCTTCCCGCATTCTGCTGCTCTCATGAGATCTGATCAGTGCTTGGTTGGCATGGAGATACTGGAGTGATAGTGATCTTTGTGCTAGTGGGAGATTTCTGTGCTGGGGAGAGGTTATCTTTGTTTGAAAGAGGGGCGATTTTTTGCTTGGCAGAGATTTTTTCTGCTGGGGCGATCTTTGTGTAGCTGGGGAGATTGTTTCTGGGAAGGTGGGTCATTTTTACAGACTGGGGTGAAAGGGAATTTTCTTGGGGGATTTTTGCTGACATACAGGAGGGCTTTACTTGGGGGGAGGGGTGGAGAGAGGTTTTCCTTTAGAGGAGGGGGTTTGCTTGGGAGTGGTAAGAGATATGGTGGTGCTAGAATTTTTGCTTCACGAGGTGAAGGGGTGGTTTTGTTAGGAGGTTGGGAATTTGTGCTTGGGAGAGATAACTTCTCTTGACCCCTGTATTCTATAAATTACATACTACTGACCCCTACACTCTTTGTATTACAAAAAAACTGATCCCTGCACTCTGTGGGTTAAATACTACTTACCCTGCTTTCTCTGCATTATGTATTCCTGACTTCTGTACACTGTGTTATACTGTGTTACATACCCCCAACCCCCGTATTCTGTGTGTTACATTCTACTGACCAGTGTATTTTGTACAATATATTCTCCCGACCACTGCACACTTTACATTACATAATCCTGAACCCCGCATTCTGTAGATTACATACTTCTGTCTCTTGGACTCTGTATTATGTACTCCTGACCTCTGCCTTTTGTATACTCTATATTTTGTGGGTACAAGGACTGTGGCGTATGTTCAGGTAGGCTTAGGTTCTATTTTAAATTTTTGTAAAGGCTTTTTTTTTTTTAATTATACTGATCTGCTCTGTGCAATGTTATTGCACAGAGAGGCTCTGAACCTACTCTTCTGGGGTCCCCCGCTGGCACTGTTCACTGCTCCTCTTCTGTGTCTGCCCCCATAGCAAGCTGCAGATGGGGCAGATGTATGGGCTCACTCACAAGATGGACTGTGTGAGTCCACAGACACACACAGAGCGGCTTGGTCACACACCCTCCAACAGGATTCGATTGACAGCAACAGGAGCCAGTGACGTCCGCTGCTGCCTCTTTGTCCTGTGAGGAGAGGAACACAGATCAGCACCGCTGCAGACAAGCACAACGCAAGATCTATATAGGACTCAGGTAATTGTATAGGGGGGTGAAGGGGCGTCATTACTACTGGGACAATTTTTACCATAATGCAGTGAATGCATAAGGTAACAATGTTCTGCATTTAGGACCACTTGAACCAAACCACCATATTAGCACAATGTGACTATACCCAAAATAATTTGTGGCGTGCTGGATGCACTGTACA
This sequence comes from Pelophylax lessonae, assembly GCF_965119305.1. NCBI lineage: Eukaryota > Metazoa > Chordata > Amphibia > Anura > Ranidae > Pelophylax > Pelophylax lessonae. The sequence goes on from NC_138768.1 coordinate 773,335,214, forward strand.
ATTGCTTGCTTTCCAAGGTCTTCACAAATCTTGCAACTACCTGCAAAACAAAGAATAGACTCCTAAGAGTTATTCCAATGTAAATGGCTATATGTGTAAAAAAAATCTATTTAATACTTACTGAACTCCATAAAATACAAAAATGAATGTAGCCCTATCACATACTTGGTGGAGACTGAGTTGATGTGGAGGCCTCGCTTGTACCTCCTGTCCAGCACCCCTGAAAGTGACAACAAGGAATGCAAGGATACAGAGTGGCACAAGGATTGTAATAGCGGCAGCACTAGTTCTGTCAAAGCAGGCAGGTTCATGGTTCAGGTGACTGTAGAGCCCTAGGCAGGAACCAGGCAAAGGAATACAGGGATACCAATGCAGGAAACGGGAGCATTGACAGGATACAAGCTGAAGCTGGTAACAGCCGAGCAGCAGAAGTACCAATCCAGACACGATCAGAGTCAAGGAATCAAGCCAAGGTTGGTAACAATCACGCAGTGGAGGTACAAAGCAGAATTCAGTAAGCAGGTCACAAGAGTTAAACAAAGGATCAAGAGCAGATCACAAGGCAAGTCATGGTTTACAACGGAAGGCAGAACAGTGGGTCAGGTCACAGGTTAATAGGAACTAACTGAAGACCACTCATCAATCTCTCCATGTAGCATTCCAGTCACATTGCTTTGTGACTGTTCAATAAATTTAAAAAAGGAAGAAAAAAGTGAACAGAGCCTTGCGTTGTAACAGTGCAAGGTACCATCACCTACTGCCTGCAACAGAACAAACACCTGCCTGAACAGGAAAGTGGCTCACAGCCTATTAGCCTTCTAATGTAGGTCGTCCACCTTGGATTGCATCCTGTTTTCACTGCCTTTTAGCTCTGGTTACCTTTTATCCTCTCAGGCATAGGCACAACTAAGTATGCCAACATATCACTAGCATGTCATTGTGCCATGTTATTGTGTTTGGTAGCTCATGGGTGTGACTTTTTTTCTTTTTTTTGGATTGTCCTTTGTTTATGTCTTTTCTTGTCCTAAACTTTCTCAAACTTTGCCTTCCCTGACCCCAGCTGTATTTCTCAAGTGTTTCTCTTTGCTGTAGTTTAAAGCTCAGCTCTGGTTATCTCTGCCAACAGAATATAGTTTTATCTTAAATTTTGGCACTATCAAGTTTCCAGATTTTGGCACATCACCTCATTCTGCCTAACTTCTGCTTGCCACCTATATGGCTATCCCAGGTAATTTTATTCCAGCAGCATCCAACTGCATCTTAAAGGGGATTTGTTAACCATCAGATATTCTCAAAGGCTAAACTTTGGTGGCAGCCCATAGCCTTCCCACTGGTGGCTCCAAGCATGCTTGGCCATTTTAGCTAGTCTGCACAAATTCTACACTAACCCTGTTTCATTACAGTACACTAGTTGTATGTAAAATACATTTAAAGCAAATATTTTTATCTGGCAAATAGTGCAATTGTGTTACAGGAGTCAAAAGCAAGTGCCCACAGCTACTATCGAATTTCCTAGCCTTGGGTAGTCTCATATGGAAACTGGGCTCCAGTAATTCTTGATGTGTGTGTGTGTGGAAGGGGGTGGGGGAACTGTCAAAATAAGGCTAATATGTAACCTGTGATAAAATCCAACATTCATTTAGAAAATATATTAACCACTTAAGCCCGGAAGATTTTACCCCCTTCCTGACCAGGGCCTATTTTGCGATTCGGCCCTGCGTGACTTTAACGGACAATTGCGCGGTCGTGCGACGCTGTACCTAAAGGAATTTGATGTCCTTTTTTTCCCACAAACAGAGCTTTCTTTTGGTGGTATTTGATCACCTGTATGATTTTTACTTTTTGTGCTATAAACAAAAAAACAGCGTCAATTTTGCAAAAATAACAATATTTTTCACATTTTTTATATGAAATTTCCCCCCAAAAAAAGTAAAAATCAAATTTTTTTTAACATTTTGGGCCAATTTTTTTTTTACCATATGTTTGGTAAAAAAAATCGCAAAAAGCGTATTTTGATTGGTTTGCGCAAAAGTTATTGCGTTTACTAACAAAGGGAAAGATTCTTGTCATTTTTGTTGTATTTTTTTTAACGCGTAATGGCGGTGATCTGCGATTTTTTTTTGCGGGGACTGCGACATTGCGGCGGACAGATCGGACCCTTGACTGATATTTTTGAAACTTTTGGGGTTACCAGTGACATTTCTACAGTAATCAGTGCTATACATATGCACTGTTACTGTAAAATTACACTGGCAGTGAAGGGGTTAACTTTTTTTGAGAGGGAGGGGTTATGTGTAACCCTAGGGGCGTGATTCTAACTGTGATTGGCTGTGGCTTGAGGTGTAGGAACAGTGATCAACGGTCCTACATAGTAGAACCGTATGATCACTGTTTCTACACAGGGGAGAATGACAGGCGGCTTGTTTACATCAGCCGCCTGCCTTTCTCCCTCTCCACCCGACGATCGCGAGTGACCGGCGGACATCGGGTCTGCTGGTCACACGCGCGGGGGGGTCCGTGACCACGCGGGAGCGCGCCTCCGGCGGCGCGCTTGCTCCCTAGACCCTCACAGGCTAGCGACGTAGATCTACGTCACTCTGCCTGTGAGGGACTGACCGCCGATGTAAATAGTCGTGCGCCGGTAGGCAAGTGGTTAAACAACTAAATACCCCAACGCTCAAAAGCTGTTTCCAAAAGTGCCTTCAAAAAACATGTGCAATTGGTGCCACCAGAAAACATAAAATCATACAATCTCATAGATGGAGTAAATTTTCCCAACAGGTAATACAATTATTATTAATTGCACTATCTGAATTGATGGCAGAATTGATGGTAGACTGATCCTAAAAGGGCAAACAGGAAGAATTTCAAAGGAACTTATACCAAGCCAAAATACGATGTCCAACATTCAAGAGCAACACTAAAGGCCAGGCCCTACAAAGTTAGCTTGCTGTGCAGATTTCAATCAGAATCATTGTACCTCCTTTATACTGCTTGTTTCCTCAGCTACATTATTTATAGCACCATACAGCCAGTACTATATGAAATGCCCCTCTCGTTATTTTTATGCACAGTGCAGCTCTTATTCCAGCATATTAAATTAACTTCTTTCTGTTTAGTCAGGGTGCTTAGACGATTTTTCTCAGTTTGCAAGTATTTCGCAAAGCAAAATAAGAAAATTGATGTAGCCAAGAATGTTATTTACTCTGTAATAAAAAAGCAATCAGTGGAGTCAGACCCATGGCTTCCTGTACAGAAAGTTGCTAAATTATTGTTCGTAAGGCATTCATCAAAAACTAGTTGTTTTAAACAGTCTTGTAGCAAACAAGGTTTGCTGTGTTACAGATCTGTTTTTATGAGGGATGTCTTTCACTACAATCCTGCTGAAAAATAGTCTTCATTTTTCTCCACTTTACTATTTACTACCCGCAGATAAATCTCACACTTACATTGTCAGACAACCCTTAACACTGCACTGCTAAGCTTCTGAATGTACACAAACCTGTGCTGCGAGTGAGTTAAAGCTGAACTCTAGGCAGGTATAAAAGACAAAAATAAATGCAGCTCTGTTCAATAATATATCATTAAATGTACAGTGCCTTAAAAAAATATTCATACCCCTTAAAATTTTCCACATTTTGTCATGTTACAATCAAAAACGTAAATGTATTTTATTGGAATTTTATATAATAGACCGACACAAACTTTCACATAATTGTGATGTGGAAGGAAAATGATAAATGGTTTTCAAATTAAAAAAAAAAAAAAATATCTGAAAAGTGTGGCGTGCATTTGTATTCAGCCCCCTTTACTCCGATACTCCTAACTCAAATCTAGTAGAACCAAGTGCCTTCAGAAGTCACTTAACCACTTAAGCCCCGGAAGATTTTACCCCCTTCCTGACCAGGGGGTATTTTGCGATTCGGCACTGCGTGACTTTAACGGACAATTGCGCGGTCGTGGGCGCTGTACCTAAACGAATTTGACATCCTTTTTTCCCCACAAACAGAGCTTTCTTTTGGTGGTATTTGATCACCTGTTAGATTTTTTGATCATGCGCTATAAACAAGAAAAGAGCGTCAAATTTGCAAAAATAATAATATTTTTCACATTTTTTTATATGAAATTCCCAAAAAAAATGTAAAAATCAAAATTTTTTAACATTTTCGGCCAATTTGCTTTATGCTACATATGCTACGATTTTTTTTGCGGGACTGCGACATTGGGGTGGACAGATCGGACCCTTGACTGACATTTTTGACACTTTTGGGGTTACCAGTGACATTACTGCAGTAATCAGTGCTATACATATGCACTGTTACTGTAAAATTACACTGGTAGTGAAGGGGTTAACTTTTTTTAAGAGGGAGGCGTGGTGTATGTCCCTAGGGGCGTGATTCTAACTGTGATTGGCTGTGGCTTGAGGTGTAGGAACAGTGATCGACGGTCCTACATAGTAGAACCGTATGATCACTGTTCCTACACAGGGGAGAATGACAGGCGGCTTGTTTACATCAGCCGCCTGCCTTTCTCCCGCTGTCAGGGACGATCGCGCGGGGGGGCCTGTGACCGCGCGGGAGCGCGTCTGCGGCGGCGCTCGCTCCCCAGATCCTCACAGGCTAGTGACGTACCGGTACGTCACTTTGCCTGTGAGGGGCTGACCGCCGCAGTATATGTACTTGCGGCGGTCGGCAAGTGGTTAATTAGTACATAGAGTCCACATGTGTGTAATTAATCTCAGTATAAATACAGCTGTTCTGTGAAGCCCTCAGAGCTTTGTTAGAGAACTTAAGGCTACGTTCACATCCTGGCGTTGCTAATTACAGGCGTTTTTTAGGTGTTTTTTCAGGCGTTTTTATGGGCGTTTTTTCAGGCGTTTTACAGGCGTTTTTGTGCAGGCGTTTTTAGGTTGACTAGTGACCAATGGAAAATAATAGAAACGCCTGAAATCTGCCCAAAAAGAAGCTCATGTACTTTTTTGAGCGTTGGGCATTTTGCTTAAAACGTCAAAACGCTCAGATGTGAACAGGGGCCATAGAAATGAATAGGATTTGTCTTGTTGGGCTTTTTTGAGCTGATCCTAGAGCAGAAAAACTCCCCAAAAACTCCCCAAAACGCCTACATGTGAACTTAGCCTTAGTGAACAAACAGCATCATGAAGGCCAAGGAACACACCAGACAGGTCAGGGATAAAGTTGTGGAAAAGTTTAAAGCAGGGTTAGGTTATAAAAAAAAAAAATATCTTCCTCAATGCAACCAACATAAACCCTTACTGTTCCATCACCTTTGGCTGTGCCCCCCGACCTCACTTTTCTGGGACAAAATCCTCAACTTTATATCAACTGTCACTGGAGAGATACTGCAAAACTGCTGTTCAGCTATGTCCAACAGCAGCCCAAATTCAGTACTCAGCGTAGGAGCCCGCTCCAACAATGGACCCATGTATGACTGATGGCGGCACGTAAAGCCATCATGAAATCCTGGACGGACACCAACCCACCAACCCTGTCCATGTTCAAAAGGGAACTCACAGCCCTCCTATACACAGAAAAACTGGACACTACCCTTCAAAAACATGACACCTCCGAACGCTTTTTCTTACCAGATGGAAGGCATATATAGAACATTCTTTCTCCTCTTCTGAAATTTCTTCCCTGATGACCTCCTTCCAATACTCAGAGTGGTACTGCAAGGCCAATCTGAGTAACACCCTAGGCAAACTCAAACTACCCTAGCCTGGTACAGATTGCAAGGTATTGGTCATGTTATGTATTTCATTTCCACCATAATTGCTATTATGGTAACTAATGCCTCGTTTCCACTGAGCGGATCGGTTCGGGTCGGTTCGGTACGGTACGCTAATTTGAGTGTTTCCATTATGAAAGTGGCCCATACAACCGAACCAAACCGCACCATTCCTGGTCCTGCTTCAGATGTAGGGCCATAGGAAATGGTACGGTACGGTTAGGGCGGAGCTACTGGCGTCACACGATAGAGTCCTCTGATTGGCGGACAGGAAACCATCAATGCTCACGTCAAATGAAAGAGCAAAACAAACACCTCATTTGGTGTAAACCCCGCATGGTCCCTGGTGGCTCGACTTGCAGTGGAAACGCTCACCTGAATAGATCGGACCATTCTAACCCTTCCAAACTGTACCGACCCGAACCGTTCCGCTCAGTGGAAACGAGGCATAAGTGTATATCTCGTTATGTAGTCATCCAGACCCCAAGTTCTTATAATTCGCCTAGTTTTCTCCCCCTAGTACTCCCCGCGAGGAAACTAATGTTCTATTCTACTGCTTATGTACTACCCTATTCTATGTTCTCTATAATGTACGAACCCTTTTGTCTATGCTGTTTCTTTAAATTTGTAATTGCTAAAAACTTCAATAAATATATTTAAAAAAAAAAAAAAAAATATCTCAAGCTTTGAACATTTCACGGAGCACTGTTCAATCCATCATCTGAAAATGAAAGGAGTATGGCACAACTGCAAATCTACCAAGACATGGCCATCCACCTAAATTGATTGGCCAGGCAAGGAGAACATTAAACAGAGAAGCAGCCAAGAGGCCCATGGTAACTCTGGAGTAGCTGCAGAGATCCACAGCTCAGGTGGGGGAATCTGTCTACAGAACAACTGTTAGCTGTGCACTCCACAAATCTGGCCTTTATGAAAGAGTGGCAAAAAGAAAGCCATTGCTGAAAGAAAGCCATAACAAGTCCCATTTGCAGTTTGTGAGAAGCCATTTAAGGGAACCAGCAAACGTGGAAGAAGGAGATCTGGTCAGATGAGCCCAAAATTGAATTTTTCGGCCTAAAAGCAAAACACTGTGTGTGGTGCAAAAACGAACACTGTGCATCACCCTGAACACACCATCCCCACCGTGAAACATGTTGGTGGCAGAATCATGTTATGGAGATGATTTTATTCAGCAGGGACAGGGAAGCTGGTCAGAGTTGATCGGAAGATGGATAGAGCCAAATACAAGGTAGGTGATCTTAGAAGAAAACCTGTTAGAGATTGCAAAAGACTTGAGACTGGGGAAGAGGTTCACCTTCCAGCAGGACAACGACCTTAAATGTAGCACTGTTCCCCCATGAAGGCTGCTGGTTAGCGGGTGTTCCTCTGCACTCACCTGACCCTGAGAACCTTCAAAACAACTTGACACTTTAGGTTCTGACATGGCAAACATATTCATTAAAGACACACTGACACAATGGAAGTACAGTCTTGTGATTTTACTTGAGTAGCTAAACAAATATAACTCATTGGTTAACTGGTACAACTTGGTATTAAAAGTATATATCAATATTAGTCAGCCAAACCTCACCAAACTCAGTGAGGTTCAACAGACTGACACAATATGAATATAAATGATCAGTAAGAAATAGCAAACTGCATTGATAATGCAACCAAATAGAATTTTAGCAATGCCTGGCAGTACTATTGCAATGTAGAATAACTATGGCCTAAACAAAAGAGCCTCTGAGATCAACCACAGCTATAATTGGTTCTAACTGGTAGCATACTTGCCACCTGTCCCTTTTTTCCTGGGACAGTCCCTGCAAATAGGAACCTGTCCCAGGTAATTTATATTGTCCCTGGAAGCGGCTGTTAATGGGGCTGCCCATAAATGTTACGCAGAAGTAGTGCAGCTGAATGGGAGACTTATTCCAACTCTGCTACTGTGGCCTTAAGTTTGAAATTTCTTTTTTAATTTCCTGTAATTCTCTCTATATTGAGTAGACCCTATAATCTTATAAGTAGGCAAGATTAATTATGCAGAGAATTTGATTATTATCAGAGGGCAATTGATAGCTGTGCTGCAAATTGTCCCTGGAATTTTTTTTTTAAATGTTGGCAACTATGTGATAGTGATTAAAATTAATGTAACTGGTCCCCTTTAAGGCAAACAAGTGTTTAATCCCCTCTCCTAGCAAGGCCTTGCTAAGTCTTCACCGGCAGTTGGAGCTCTTATCACTGTTCAATGTGATATTTGTAATCCCAAGGTAGTATTGTGTGTGATACTGTCTGCAGTCAGTGTGTCATTGAGGGACAATATACTTGCGATTAGGATTTCACCAGGAAATCTTTTACTCATTAGTGTCCACTTGTGACGATCCTGTAACACAGGTGAGGCTTGGCTGTCCCGGTCAGTCAGCTCAGCTTAGCCTCCACCTGCTCTCTTTTCAGCTCCACTGGATCTGCCTCCGTGTAGTCACCAGCATCCGTGCCACTGAGGGTGGGCTCTGCTCTCACTAGGCCGCATGTACTAGGCCACAATCACCAACAGTGTCCCGACACACCTCTCAGGCTGGTCTGTACTCGCTGAGTCCCAGAAGCAAGAGAGTGCGCACACTGTGAAGCAGATAGGTTCATTGGCTTTCCCATGATCCACCACTAGTCCAATGCTCCCTGGGAGTATAGATTCTTCGGCAATACAAACAACAGTCTGCATCCATTCTAGAATTAGATCTCCCACAATCCAGTTCGCACACTTCCTGTGAAAGCCGATCCTCTTCTGTAAACAGCCTTAAAGGGGCACTCTGACAACGGTAACCTGAATATAAGTATATATTTGCAATATATATATGGTAGTCCGGTCCTGGCTACATAAACATAAACATTTATGATGACAATACAATAATAACCCAAACTTTGACATATGAAAATGTTTTATATGTGATTGTGTCCTAGTATTTCAGGGATCCTTTGACCCATAGGGAGGATTGTGTCCATTAGCCCACCCAGCATTTGCACCCGGCACGGAAAGCCCCCATAGGGGGCTACATATAGGAGCTAGTTTAACATCCAGGCCCCAGCAGGCTTCCCAGCAATTCGCAGGGACATACTAACTCCAATACCCGCGTCGGCGGCTTCCTTCTATGTCCAGCCGCGCCACGGTACTGACAGGCTGCGCGCGCAGCCCCCCGGCACGCACGCGTAGCGTGCGGCCGAAGTCTGTGACGTCAAACATCGGCGTCGCGCAGCACGGTACTGCGCATGCGCGACACGCATAAAAAGGACGCCAGGGATCCACAGGATGTCACTCCGCTCCGACAGGCAAGGAGTGAACATCCGGACGTTCGGTCCACCTCAATCCAGGACACTTCCAGCCTCCACTATCTCCACGGACTGGCAGCCCTTTGGCCACCCCTACAAGTAAGTCATGGCCCAGCGCCACCTACTGGTCACTACACCAAGAAGCAATAGTTTACTAAATTACTGAATATACCTACTTCGCCTACAGATAAGGACAAAAAGGACACTCCATCCTCTAAATAGGGAGCAATCCAGGAATCTACCCCTTTTGTTTTGGGGACTCCATTAGAAGTAAGCATATAGAATTTTATTTTTACCCTACGATCTATATTGGGAACATTATGTCCCTACACAAATTTTATATTTCTTCAACATAGGGTCACGGGCACCTACCACAAGGATTCTTGGAAGACAACAAGTGACTTATTATTCTTTAATACATGTAAGTTTCATGACACCATTTCCCCCAATATCCCCCCATAATCTCCACCCCATGTATTTACCCCCATCCATTCCTCCAGGTTACACCGGAGGTTTGGCCATACATGAGCCAGGAGTTGGTGTTTTAACACACCCCAGGACTTTCATCCCTCTTCAAGATGCATTACATGTGAAGCCTGAGGTAACTAGAATTTTTTGCTTACCCCAGAGGGATCCGGCAATACCTGCCTGCCCTAAACACCTATTATTTTTGCAGACCCAACACGCCCAGGATCCAGTAGCAAACCTGGGGGCCTTGGACCTACAAACCCTCCTACACCCACTATGGGGATAACCGTCTCTGAAATCTAGGTACACAACCAGAAAAAACAATGTTATTTATTAATTGTGCACAACAAGTCACTAATTTTTGTATTTCTTCACCTTTTCACTTTATAGAGTTTGATGGTGATTTTTCCTTGATAAAGGCTATAAATGCCGAAACGCGTCGGAACCCCAGTTCTACAACCGGGAATCACCACTCCGATTCATTAAGTAACATGGTTCTGAGTTGATTGTCAAAACCGCATATATGACCTTGTATCATACTATCAGTACAATTATCATTGTGTTTTTTCTTTTGTTTTTATTATGTGTAAACCTTTAATAAAATTGATATAATTTACTACTTGCCTACAAAATCCCACCTTTTCTTTTGGCCTGAGGAACCAAAAAACCCCCCTTTTACATAAACATACAGCCAGATCTACAATGGAATGGTTTAGATCAAAGCATATTCATTTGTTAGAATGGCCCAGTCAAAGTTGAGACCTAAATCCAAATGAGAATCTGTTGCAAGACTTGAAAATTGCTGTTCACTGACACTCTCTGACAGAGCTTGAGCTATTTTGCAAAGAAGAATGGGCAAACATTTTACTCTGTAGATGTGCAAAGCTGGTAGAGACATATCCAAAAGACTTGCACCTGCCATTGCAGCAAAAGGTGGTTCTATAAAGTATTAACTCAGGGGGGCTAAATACAAATGCACACCACATTTTTCAGATATTGTTTAGTAAAACAATTTAAAAAACTGTTCATCATTTTCCTTTCACTTCACAATTATGTGCCGCTCTGTGTTGGTCTATCAAATAAAATCACAATAAAATGTATTTATATTTTTTGTTGCATCACAACAAAATGTGGAACATTTCAAGGAGTATAAATACTTTTAAAAGGCACTGTAAATACCTGAATTTGAACTAGTATGAGTCTATTGCAGTGCTTGAATAACAGAGCTGAAGTGTGACGGAAAGAAGCAGCACAAAGATCCAATTAGTTCATGTGCTGACAAGAAGCATGTTGATGGGAGGAGAAAGCAGAGTGAGAGAGAGATGAGCTTATCACTGTGCAGCTTCTCTCTTTACTGCCCAGTCATAGGCTGGGGTGGGTCCAGGATGCTGGCCAGGAGGACATTTAGTGGCAAAAACGTACTACATGGGAAATCTCTGGATTAAAGCTAAATATTGCAGTAAAAGCCAGGTTATTGGGCCAAGTTGAGGGCTATACCTATTTGGCACTAAGAGATTTCATGAAAAAGCAGTTTTATGCACCAGCGTTTTGATGGGTGATCACTGTGAAATGAGAGTGATCACAAATTTGTAGTTTGGAGCCAACATCTTTTCCTTCCAAATTATAGATCAATCAATCTGGGCCTCAGACTCCCACCACAAAAGATGTGTAAAATTTGTGTAAAAACGATTTCTGCTATCAGCACCTTAATAGTGTGTATAAAATATATGACCCAAATATAGCTGCGCTAGGTGAAAAATCAAGTTTCCCTAATATTTTTTTACTAATAAAATAAAGCCACAAACAGAATATAATAAATATAACTCAACATATGCACTTAATATATTATGCACTTATTAATAATCATCAAGTGTCCATCAAATCATATAGTGCTCTGTGCTTCCACTTGTACTCCAATCAGAATCTTCTGTGAAGACAAATCACCTGTGTGCAACCACCTTTAGGCCTCATGCACATAGGGCATTTTTGCAGCTGCTTTTAGGAGCGTCGGACATTTTTTTTTTTTTTTGCAGCTTAAAAAAAGCCCCTCCATGTTATCTTATGGCCTTATTCACACACAGACGTTTTGCAGCTTTAAGTGGCATAGATGTTATTTAAGCTGCAGAAAAAACCCATGGCCAGTGCGATCTGAGGACCAGCGTCAGAGCTGTAAAAATGTCTGATGCTGCTAAAGGCTGCTTAACGTAGCGCAACGTTGCTTATACAGCGTTAAGCCACATTAACCATTTTTTTCATGTGAAAATCAATTGTTCCCTATTGGAGCCAATTGATTTGAATGGAAGTCGCATCACAAGTCGGATCATGATGATCCGACTTGTGGTGCAACTTGCACTCCGAGGATCTTGAGGGAGGCTCAACGTTAAAATGGGGGAAAAAAAAACGTCATGGGGGCCCCTCCTAGGTTCCAAACCAGGCCCTTCGGGTCTGGTATTGATTTTGAGAGGAGCCCCACGCCGCCACCCCCCCCAAATCTATACCAGACCCTTATACGAGTGTGCAGCCCGCCAGGTCAGGAAAGGGGACGGGACGAGCAAGCAGCCCCACCCCCTCCTGGACCATACCAGGCCACATGCCCTCAAAATGGGGGGGTGGGTGCTTTGGAGCAGGAAGGGCTCTGCACCCCCCACCCCAAATCCCCTTGTCCTCATATTGATGAGGACAAGGGCCTCTTCCCGACAGCCCTGGGTGAAGGTTGTGGGCAGGGCTGTCTTTACCAAGGGGCAAACCGGGGCAACTGCCCAGGCCCAATCTTTATTGAGGAACCCATAACAGGTCGACTATCACCGCTATTTTCTGTCACTTGTAGCACAGAAGCAGAGCCAGTGACAGAGCGCTGCTCCTTCAGACCCTCCCTGCATGTCCCCGGATTCAGGGGCAATGTACTGACAGTCTAGCTCTACATTCAGTGTGACCGTCCAGCACAGTGTCAGTGAGAGAGCAGAGCTGTCAGATCGGAGCTCTGATGTCGGGGATGGGCGGGGTAAATGTGGAGCTCCTCCTCCCTTCCATCCACAGCCAGTCAGCAGGCAGTATCACACTCCTCCCCCGCCCCTCTCCAGCCCGCCACATTTGACTGGGAGCACCAGGGAGATAGATGCAAGAACAAGAAGGTATGGCTACAGTTAGAGCTATGTCACATGTAATGCTGGTGGGCTGCAGTGTGTTCCGGATATCTGTGTATTCAGGCAATGTGCAGGTTATCGATCAGCCTCCTCTCCCCTCACTGCTTATGTTTTATCTCCCTGAGCTGTACATTGCCTGATACACTCATAAGAAGAAGACCCTGCAGGAACACATGGCTGTTAACCTTTTTTTAGCTTCCATTCAGCTAGTTTGAGCTCTGTGTGTGCTGCATGGGTTTTTATTTTATTTTTGCAGCATTTACTGTTGGTTCAGGTTAGAAGCTTCACAAACCCATTACCTGTTTACTGAACTCCACTAATCTTGAGCAGTTAACTGTTTGAAAGACAATTTTTATTTTGGAAATTGGATGTGCTGCTGTCTTCTGTCACTTTTACTGACTTGATCCTGCACAGCTAGTTTAAATAGAGTGGAGCAGCCCTTCGATACTATACACTTTTACACCGGGTTCAGCTGTAAACTCCTGACCATCTCTTGAATCAACCATGTCTGCAGTCTCTGGCCATCTCCTGTACTATGTCTGCAGTCTCTGACCATCTTCTCTGACCATCTTCTGTATCATGTCCGCAGCCTCTGACCCCCTCCGGTACCATGTGCGCAGCCTCTGACCCCCCTCCTGTACCATGTGCTCCAGCCTCTGACCCCCCTCCTGTACCATGTGCGCAGCCTCTGACCCTCTCCTGTACCATGTCTGCAGCCTCTGACCCCCCTCCTGTACCATGTCCGCAGCCTCTGACTCCCCTCCTGTACCATGTTCACAGCTTCTGACCCCCCTCCTGCACCATGTCCGCAGCCTCTGACCCCCCTCCTGTACCATGTCCGCAGCCTCTGACCCCCCTCCTGTACCATGTCCGCAGCCTCTGACCCCCCTCCTGTACCATGTGCGCAGCCTCTGACCCTCTCCTGTACCATGTCTGCAGCCTCTGACCCCCCTCCTGTACCATGTCCGCAGCCTCTGACCCCCCTCCTGTACCATGTTCACAGCTTCTGACCCCCCTCCTGCACCATGTCCGCAGCCTCTGACCCCCCTCCTGTACCATGTGCGCAGCCTCTGACCCCCCTCCTGTACCATGTGCGCAGCCTCTGACCCCCGTCCTGTACCATTTGCGCAGCCTCTGACCCTCTCCTGTACCATGTCTGCAGCCTCTGACCCCCCTCCTGTACCATGTCCGCAGCCTCTGACCCCCCTCCTGTACCATGTTCACAGCTTCTGACCCCCCTCCTGCACCATGTCCGCAGCCTCTGACCCCCCTCCTGTACCATGTGCGCAGCCTCTGACCCCCCTCCTGTACCATGTGCGCAGCCTCTGACCCCCGTCCTGTACCATTTGCGCAGCCTCTGACCCTCTCCTGTACCATGTCTGCAGCCTCTGACCCCCCTCCTGTACCATGTCCGCAGCCTCTGACCCCCCTCCTGTACCATGTTCACAGCTTCTGACCCCCCTCCTGCACCATGTCCGCAGCCTCTGACCCCCCTCCTGTACCATGTCCGCAGCCTCTGACCCCCCTCCTGTACCATGTCCACAGCCTCTGACCCCCCTCCTGTACCATGTCCGCAGCCTCTGACCCCCCTCCTGTACCATGTCCGCAGCCTCACTCACATTAAAATGTGCACGACATTGCATCAGGAATAAAGCTCTTAATCTCTTGCAGCATCAGCTCCTCTGCTATTGCTTGTCTGCAGCGCAAGCCATGCTTCACATACAGGTATATATCTCCCCTTGATGCATAACAGCGGGATGATGTCACTTCCTGCTCAGCAGCGTTTCTTCGTGCTGACATCTTCGGGGGGAGTAACAGTGATTGCCTTCCAACCTGTACTGTGAGGACATAGTCGTTTGTTAGTAACAGCCAGATTACCAGAAGCACATAATACACAGTGCATGCTCTCCGACACGCTCCTCCTTACACATTTGAGGATCTATAGGGATGTTTGAAAGAGCCCGTAGAGGGTTGTAGTCGGGGAGTGTTCCTGTTTTTGATAAAGAAGAACTTCATATTTTTTTGCTTGAATTAAAAGTGAGCAGTTACATTAAAATGAAGACACTTACCAGTGCCTGAGGGTCCAGCGCTGTATTTCCTCGGCTGGTTCTTCTTACCACTGCAGGGCTCAAGCTCCACCATTATGGGTTTGAAAGTCAACTGTGACTTCTTGATAAATCAAAGCCAGCCCCGACTTCCCATGTGCAAGATCATGTGGCACTGCGGGACTGGTCCCAGGAGGCTACGGGAGGGGGGCCTGGGCAAGGCTCCTAGATGAGAAATAAGGAAGTGGGAGCAGGTGTCTGTCAAAAAAGGTCAAAAGTGTTTGGGCACAGGGTAGGGAGTCAGTGGCGGAGCTAGACTTTTAAAACAGGGGTGGCAAAGGGGTGGCAAGGTATTATTTTGGGGGGTCAATATATAAAGTGTCATTTAGTGTCAGATTTGTCCACCGCAATGTCGCAGTCCCTCTAATAATCGCTGATCGCTGCCATTACTAGTAAAAACAATTAAAAAATAAAACGTTCCATAGTTTGTAGATGTAATAACTTTTTTGCAAACCAATCAAAATACACTTTTACAAAAAATATGTTGCAGAATACATATTAGCCTAAATTTATGAAAATAGGGGGGAGCTGTAAAGCACTGTGGGGAGCTGAAGAGCCCTGGGGGAGGGGGGACTAAAGAACACTGGTGGGGGGGGGCCTGAAGAGCTCTGGGGGGTACTGGAAAGGGGGGGTGTAAAGTATGCATTTATTAGATACAGAGAAGAAAAATACATCATCAGCAGTTCTATGGCACATCATTCTTTGTCAGTTAAACACTCTGACCTATACATATCTGTGAACACTTGCAGATTAATATGTGCACATTATTCTAGGTATATTGGGGACAGTGGCGGCTGGTGCTCACAATTTTTGGGAGGGCGCAAACAGAAAAATGTTATAGGCATTGCATTGCGGCAAAAAATGCTGTAAAAAATTGCGTGACTTTGAGGTCGCAAAAGTGTGAAAGGGGCCTTCAGTAATTAAGGTATAGTGTGCCCCCTTTCAATGCAGAGAGACCAGCATGCCCCCTTTCAATGCAATGACCAGCGTACATGCCCCCTTTCAATGCAGAGAGACCAGCGTGCCCCCTTTCAATGCAGAGAGACCAGCGTGCCCCCTTTCGATGCAATGACCAGCGTACATGCCCCCTTCAATGCAGAGAGACCAGCGTGCCCCCTTTCAATGCAGAGAGACCAGCGTGCCCCCTTTCAATGCAGAGAGACCAGCGTGCCCCCTTTCGATGCAATGACCAGCGTACATGCCCCCTTCAATGCAGAGAGACCAGCGTGCCCCCTTTCAATGCAGAGAGATCAGCGTACATGCCCCCTTCAATGCAGAGATCAGCGTACATGCCCCCTTCAATGCAATGACCAGTGTACATGCCCCCTTCAATGCAATGACCAGTGTACATGCCCCCTTCAATGCAATGACCAGTGTACATGCCCCCTTCAATGCAATGACCAGTGTACATGCCCCCTTCAATGCAATGACCAGTGTACATGCCCCCTTCAATGCAATGACCAGTGTACATGCCCCCTTTAATGCAGTGACCAGTGTACATGCCCCCTTCAATGCAGTGACCAGCATACATGCCCCCAATGCAGAGATCAGCGTGCGTGCCCCCTTACCTACCTGGAGCGGCAGCGGGCGGCTTCTTCTCAGTCCCGTTGACCGGCGGCGCGTCTCCACGAGTCCTTCCGCCTCCTCCTCGGCTAATGGCAAGGGGTTTGTCCTCCCTCCCCCCCCCCTCGGGCACCCACATTCTTCTTTCCCCCCTCCTCGGGCTCTCACATTCTTCTCCCCCCCCCTCGGGCTCTCACATTCTTCCACCCCCCCCGGCACTCACATTCTTCTTCCACCCCCCCACCCCTCGGGCACTCACATTCTTCCACCCCCCCCCGGCACTCACATTCTTCTTCCACCCCCCCACCCCTCGGGCACTCACATTCTTCCCCCCCCCTCGGACAGTGGCACTCACATTCTTCTCCCCCCCCCTGCACTCACATTCTCCCCCCCCCCCCGGGACTCACATTCTTCTTCCACCCCCCCCACCCCTCGGGCACTCACATTCTTCCCCCCCCCCTCGGGGCTCTCACATTCTCCCCCCCCCTAGGGCTCTCACATTCTTCTCCCCCCCCCCGCACTCACATTCTCCTCCCCCCGCCGGCACTCACATTCTTCTTCCTTCGGCTCTCAGAGCAGCGCTGCAGCCAGAAGAAGACGGAGGGGGGTGGAGGCGGAGCCAATGCTAGGCGGCAAGGAGAGGAATTTGAAATCCTCCTCCGCTCCGAGAACCTCTTCTGCTGTCACATGACGAGAGGAGGAGGATTTCAAATTCCTCTCCTTGCCGCCTAGCATTGGCTCCGCCTCCACCCCCCTCCGTCTTCTTCTGGCTGCAGCTGAGAGCCGAAGGAAGGAGGTTAACGATCCACACGAGACCTGGGGCTTTTTGGGGGCACACTCGGGGCTGAAGCTCCGTTCAGCCACATCCCCCCCACCCCCCCCAAACCCCCCCCCCCCCCGCCGACACCACTGTAAGTAGCAGGAGACAGAGTCCAGTCTTCCCTGCTCTCCATCCGCCTCCCTCCGCAGCTGCCGGCCGTACGGCGATCCCCTGACTGTGATTCTCCCGCTGCCCTGCCATGCACCCGGCCACCCGCCCAGGATTGGGGTGGCAACAGGGGTGGTAAGGGCTTCTTCTGGGGTGTCAATTGCCACCCCAGCTAACCCTCTGGCTCCGCCACTGGTAGGGAGTTGAAGTTGAATAGGCAACACTTTCACTTTTGACTAAAGGCCCGCTCTAATGAAGTAAAATGTGTTGAAATGCTGTATTTTGGCTTTCTATATTGATGTATGTTGTGTGATGTCATGTTCATTCATCACACAATAATGCATCTTTTCATATATTAGCATTTTCATGGATCTCACATGTTGCAGCTAAACATGTGAAGATGCAAAAAAATGTATATTTATAATGCACATCAGTGTACATTACACTGCACAGCAAAAAATGCATGTCTTCTTAAAACGCAAAGGCATAAAAAGGGTCTAAGGCTATATTTTTTTGTTTAAGCCTGCCTGCTCCTGAACCAAATTAGTAGATAACACGCAAACACATAACATTGAGTCTGCTGTATGACCCTTACCACTCATGTATGAATTGAACCATTTGGCTCAAAGCACCCATCATCTGCAGCAGTGAATTGATGGGAACCATAACGGGCTGGCAAGTCATAGTGTGAACAAACCATAAATGTATTATAGTCTTTGTCAGAACTCACCTTTGTAAAATTGCCTTTGTTTCTTGGATTCTGGATCTTCTCCCAAACCTGTTCCATTTATCCTCCAGAGGTATGAAATTCCTCATAATCAAAACTGCCATCTCTTTATCCTGTGGGTGGGAAATCTTAGTCACTGCTTTTGGTAATAACATATAGGTACAAAATGGTGCCCACACATACTTTTAGAGTTATTTTTCTGTAGCTCCAAATCCCAGGTTGTTTTAACCGTAATTACTCCAGCAGGGCTTTTTTCTACGGGAACACCAGCACTGAGTGTATATAATGGCAAGAGGTGCTGGGGCATGTTGGAGTGTCTATTGATCCTGGCCATTGAGGGATCTATTGTCACTGGGTAGATCTGAAATTACAGCTGCAAGTCTTTTTGGGTGTGTCTCTACCAGCTTTGCACATCTAGAGAGTGACATTTTTGCCCATAGCTCAAACTCTGTCAGAGTTGATTAGGAGCGTCTATGAACAGCAATTTTTAAGTCTTGCAACAGATTCTCAATTGGATTTAGGTCTGGACTTTGACTGGACCATTCTAACACAAGAATATGCTTTGATCTAAACCATTCCATTGTAGCTCTAGCTGTATGTTTAAGGTTGTTGTCCTGCTGGAAGGTAAACCTCTGCCCCAGTCTCAAGTCATTTGCAGACTTACTGTACATAGTTACATAGTTAGTCAGGTTGAAAAAAGACACAAGTCCATCTGGCTCAACCAATAAAAAACAAAAAACAGTAAAGAAAACCCAACCATACAATCCTATATACACAATCTAATACCCGCAGTTGATCCAGAGCAAGGCGAAAAACCCCAGCAAAGCATGATCCAATTTGCTACAGCAGGAGAAAAAAATTCCTTCCTGATCTCCCAAGAGGCAATCGGATATTCCCTGGATCAACTTTACCTATAAATATTAGCACCCATTTATATTAGACTCTAACAGGTTTTCTGCTAACATTACCCTGTATTTGGCTCCATCCCTCTTCCCATTAACTCTGACCAGCTTCCCTGTCCCTGCTGAATAAAAGCATCCCCAGAACATGATGCTGCCACCACCAGGTTTCACAGTGGTGATGGTGTGTTTAGGCTGATGTGCAGTGTTAGTTTTCCGCCACACATGGCATTTTGCTTTTGGGCCAAAAAGTTCAAGTTTGGTTTGCTGTGTCCCCTACATGGCTTCCCGCAACCTGCAAATGGGACTTCTTTTGGCTTTCTTTCAACAATGGCTTTCTTCTTGCCACTCTTCTTTAACCACCTCCCACCCAGCCACTGTACATATACGGCCGGGTGGGAGTCTCGTCCTTCTGATCGGACGTTCCGGAACGTCCTTCAGAAGGAGCGAGATCGCGCCGCCGCGGGCACGCGCAGCGGCGCGATCTCGATGTGCCTGTGTCCCTCGGACATAGAGCAACTAGATGCGGCAGGAGGGCCCTGTGATTGGCCCTCCTGATCACATGTCGTTTGTGTCCAATCACAGCTGTCATGTAATGTAAACACAGCCATTGTAACGGCTTCGATCTCTTCTCCTCCTGACAGATCCTGTCAGTGAGGAGAAGAAGAGAGGATCGATACTGCAGCCGGGGGGATCAGTGTGTATTTCTAATTACTCACTGATCACAGGGGGGATCTGTGCTGGTAATCAGAACATTGATTACCAGTGCAGCCCTGGGAGGGGGGTGCCACTAGAGCCACCAGGGATGCCCACCCATGACCACCAGGGATGCCCACGATGGCCACCAGGGATGGCAAACAGGGCTCAGAGAGCCTGCCAGTGGTGCCCTCCCTATCAGTGCTGCCCACCAATGCCATCTATCAGTGCTGCCCACCAGTGCCCATTATTGCCATCTATCAGTGCCGCCCACCAGTGCCCATTATTGCCCACCAGTGCTGCCTATCAGTGTACATCAGTGCCGCCCATCAGTGCCGATCTGTGCCACCCATCAGTGCCACCTATCAGTGCCCAACAGTGCTGCCGATCAGTGCCCATCAGTGCTGCCTATCAGTGCCCATCAGCGCTGCCTATCAGTGCCCACCAATGCTGCATATCAGTGCTATCTATCAGTGCCACATATCAGTTCCCATCAGTGCTGCATATCAGTGCTACCTATCAGTGCCCATCAGTGCTGCATATCAGTGCCACCCCATCAGTGCCACCCCATCAGTGTCTCCTCATCAGTGCCTGTCAGTGGGGCGTCATCAGTGCTCATCAGTGCAGGAAAAAAACGTATCTATTTACAAAATTTTATAACCTAAACAAAAAAAATTTTTTTTTTTTTTCAAACTTTTCCGCCTTTTTTTATTTGTGCACCAAAAAAGAAAAAACCTGGCGGTGATCAAATACCACCAAAAGAAAGCTCTATTTGTGGGGAAAAAAATACACAAATTTGGTTTAGGTGCAGTGTTGCATGACCGCGCAATTGTCATTCAAAATGCAACAGCGCTAAAAGCAGAAAATTGGTCTGGGAAGGAAGGGGGTTTAAGTGCCCAGTATTGAGGTGGTTAAAGGCCAGATTTGTGGAGTGCACGACTAAAAGGTGTCCTTTGGACAGATTCTCCCACCTGAGCTGTGGATCTCTGCAGCTCCTCCAGAGTTACCATGGGCCTCTTGGCTTCTTCTCTGATTAATGCTCTCCTTTCCCGGCCTGTCAGTTTAGGTGGACGGCCATGTCTTGGTAGGTTTACAGTTGTACCATACTCTTTCTATTTTTGGATGATGGATTGAACAGTGCTCTGTGAGATGTTAAAAGCTTGGGATATTTTTTTTTTTTTAACCTAACCCTGCTTTATACTTCTCCACAACTTTCTCCCAAACCTGTCTGGTGTGTTCCTTGGCCTTCGTAATGCTGTTTGTTCTCTCTAAGGCTGGCCATACATGTTCAATTTTCTTGTACAATTTTCTGTTAGATTTACCACAAACCACATAATATGAGGCCAAAGCCAAAGAACACTTTTACTTGTATCCAATTAGGCAGGCCTTTGTACTACATAGTTGAAGGTAAATTTCAAGAAAATTGTACAGAAAATTGTAAGAAAATTGTATAATGTATGGCCAGCCTAACAAACCTCTGAGGGCTTCAGAGAGCAGCTGTATTTATACTTAGATTAAGTTACACACAGGTGGACTCTATGTACTAATTAGGTGACTTCTAAAGGGAATTGGTTCCACTAGATTTTAGTTAGGGGTATCAGAGTAAAGGAGGCTGAATACAAATGCACGCCACACTTTTCAGATATTTATTTGTAAAAAATTTTGAAAACCATTTATCATTTTACTTCCACTTTACACTTATGTGCCATTTTGTGTTGGTCTATCAAATAAAATCTCAATAAAATACAATAAGATTTTTGGTTGTAACATGACAAAATTAGGAAAATTTCAAGAGGTATGAATACTTTTTTAAGGCACTCTACCTCCTCTAAGTCTCGTAACCCTCAGAATCCCTCCCCTGCCCGTAAATCTCTTCCTACTGAGTTTGTGTACTCCTTTACCCTGTGTAGTATCCTGCACCTCCAGGAGAATTTTATGGTGATTGGATACAGGTAAATGAATATTCTACCTGAATATTATAGCAATCCTGTTGCTGGTGATAGAATCCCAAGTGTAACATTGCCCTAACGAGTTGTTGCTGTGCTCAGCAAGTAATTTGACATAACAGTTGGCGGGCACAAATGCATTTGCGCTTTCTTGATGCATGGGGTGCAATTAAGAATTAATGGCATCCACGTACGTCTGCAAAAGGCAGCACGTTTTTGTGTAGTGCGGAAAAATGCACGATTTTGCGCACATTCCTGCACTGCATCTGGTGTGCACAAGTTCTAAAGCTGAACCTGGTAATCTACTTAAGCCCCGGAAGATTTTACCCCCTTCCTGACCAGGGCCTATTTTGCGATTCGGCACTGTGTGAATTTAACGGACAATTGCGCGGCCGTACGATGCTGTACCTAAACGTATTTGACGTCCTTTTTTTCCCACAAACAGAGCTTTCTTTTGGTGGTATTTGATCACCTGTGCGATTTTTTGATCATGCGCTATAAACAAAAAAAGAGCAACAATTTTGCAAAAATAACAATATTTTTCACATTTTTTATATGAAATTCCCCCCAAAAAAAATGTAAAAATCAAAATTTTTTAACATTTTTTGCCAATTTGTTTTCTGCTACCTATGCTTGGTAAAAAAAAATCACAATAAGCGTATTTTGATTGGTTTGCGCAAAAGTTATTGCATTTACTAAGGGAAAGATTTTTGTCATTTTTGTTGTTTTTTTTTTTAACGAGTAATGGCGGCGATCTGCGATTTTTTTTGCGGGACTGCGACATTGCGGTGGATAGATCGGACCCTTGACTGACATTTTTGACACTTTTGGGGGTACCAGTGACATTACTACAGTAATCAGTGCTATACATATGCACTGTTACTGTAAAAATGACACTGGCAGGGAAGGGGTTAACTTTATTGGGGAAGGAGGGGTTAAGTGTGTCCCTAGGGGCGTGTTTCTAACTGTGCAGGGATGTGGCTTTACATGTAACAGCAGAGATCTACGGTCCTACATAGCAGGACCGTTAGATCTCTGCTGTTACACAGGGAAGAATGACAGGCGGCTTTGTTTACATTAGTCGCCTGCCTTTCTCCCTTCACAGCGGACGATAGCGAGTGACCGGCGGACATCGGGTCCGCCGGGCACACGCGCTGACTTCTTAGGGAACGAGCCGGGGCGGGAGCGCGCCTCCGGCAGCGCGCGCCCGCCCGCTATTGGCTCAAAGGCTAGTGACGTACCGATACGTCACTTTGCCTGGCCGGGGCTGACCGCCGCAGTATATGTACTTGCGGCGGTCGGCAAGCGATTAAGACTAGGCCTTTTATGACACATTTTGCTTACATCTAAAATTCTGCCCTTTTTTTGCTAGAAAATGACATAGAATGCCCTAAAATTATATATATATATAAATTTTAGCAGAGGCCCTAAAGAATAAAATGGTAGGTTTTGCACTTTTTATGTCACATGGTATATGTGCAGCGTTTTTTTTAGCACCCTTTAAAAAAAAATACACTTTAATGAATTTTATTGCAAACAAACACAATAAAATACTAAATCTTTTTGTAAAATATAAAAGATGGTGTTACGCCAAATAAATAGATATCTAACATGTCACATTTCAAATATGGGCACGCTTACAGAATGGCACCAAACTATTTAAAATATTTGGTCAAACACTACGAGATATCCGCGCTAAAAAATGAATACAATTGAAAACAGAAGAGCACCCAGCATAAATTCTGTTGATTACAAAAAAACAAACATAAAAAAGTCCATATGTAGCGCTGAAAGAAGAGCAACTATTAGTCCATGATCCAAACAAGAGGATGAGATCCCATCACCATCATCCGTGTAAATGGACAGCACACTACACCGCAGTGCCCAAAAAATCTCCTTACCAGAGCCAGAAATTAACATGGTTATGTAAGTATAGAGTTGTGGTCAACAGCAGTGTTCAGATGAGCACCTCCTCAACGGACACTTCCACTTGGCAGGAAATCACCAGCTCCACTCCTCCATGCATACACCACTACTATGTTGCAAAGGTTTCCTTTAATCTCAGATACAGTATGGGGATAACACCACCAAGAAGAGACAACAAAGCAGTATATAGTGAAGGTCCGCAGAAAACCACGGGAAGTTTATTAAAAAGGTACTTACAAAGATAATCGATCAATAGGCATCATAAAAACATCAAGATCTGCCACGACTCGTAGGCGGGACGCTTAAGCACAAGTACGCTATGAGCTGCGGCAGATCTTGATGTTTTTATGATGCTTATTGATCGATTATCTTTGTAAGTACATTTTAATAAACTTCCCATGGTTTTATATGGACCTTCGTTGTCTCTTCTTGGTGGCATTATCCCCATACCTGAGATAAATAGTAGTGGTGTGTATGCATGGAGGAGTGGAGCTGGTGATTTCCTGCCAAGTGGAAGTGTCCGTTGAGGAGGTGTTCACCTGAACACTGCTGTTGACCACAACTCTATAGTTACATATCAATGTTCATTTCTGGCTCTGGTATGGATATATTTTGGGCACTGCGGTGTAGTGTGCTGTCCATTTACACGGATACTGGTGATGGGATCTCATCCTCCTGTTTGGATCATGGACTAATAGGTGCTCTTCTTTCAGCACTGCATATGGACTTTTTTATATTTAAAATATTCAAAAATCTCCATAGGCAAATTACAGGTTACCAGTGGAGAGTTACGCAGGAGGTCTGGAGCTAGAATTGTTGCTCTCGCTCTGACATTTGCGGTAATACCTGAAATGCGGTGGTGCGACCGCTGTTTACGTATGCATTCGGTACAAAGGCGAAAGGTGAGTATGCAATCCCCAAAGTGGGTCACATCCTTTGTGACAGCAATAGGCAGTGATAGGTACTCTTTATGCAGAGGTCTAGGGTCTAATAGACCTCTCCTCAGCCCATAAAAGCATCTGATCACACCAAGATCATCTGATCAGTTTTAAAAATGGTGACAAAGAACAGGTTGCATCCGGTTTCCTATACCATAGAGCTAATTAGGGACCTTCCAGTCCTCGAAAAGCTCTACAGTAAGCCAGCGGAACTGCCAGCTTCAGTTCCTGGGTTCTCAGGTGGGACAGAGAGCCCTGGGGGGCACCGGCAGGCAGCGGGAGCAGGGGCATATCCACCACAAGGCAAACAGGGCGTTTGCCTTGGGCAGCATTTTTTACGGCAGTGGCACCTGTACCAGGATGTTGCCTGCTGCTGTGGCATCACCCCCCTTTCATTTATTAGAGCCAGCAGTTGGCTCTCTTGTAATAGCAGTTAGAGCGGCTCACTACAGGAGACCCGAGCGACCAGCCGGCGCATCCGTCAGGATCAGCTTTGATCAGCTGTTTGTAACAGTAAACCAGTGAAAAGGCATCACTTCCATCAGCACCATTTTTAAAAATCTAAAGCATTCAAAAATACAAAGCTTGGTGTTTTGAATGTTTTTAAGGGCAGAGGAGGGATTTGGGGTCTTATAGACCCCAGATTTCTCCATAAAGAGTACCTGTCACGTGCCTATTGCTGTGACAAGGGATGTTTACACTCTTTGTGACAGAAATAAAAGTAATAAAAAAAAAAAATTAAAGCAACAGTGTAAAAAAAAAATAAAGCAAATTAATATTTAATAAAAAAAAAATTTAATTGCGCCCGTCCTTCTTTGCTCACACGCAAAGGCGACTCATGTGTTGGTCCCGCACGCATGCAAACAGCGATCTTCGCACATATGTGAGGTATTGCCACGAATGCCAGATCATGGACAGTAATTCTAGTGCCAGATTTCCTGTGTAAATCTAAAGTGGTAACCAGTAAAGGCTTTTAAACATCACCTATGGATAATAAAATGTATGTCGTTTGTCGCCAATGTACGGGCGTGTGTAATTTTAAAGCAGCTGGGGTGGGACAGATTTAGTCTGGGGCAGCACAAAACCAAAATACACCACTGGGTGGGAGGGGGGTGGGGTGGAGTGTGATCTATAAACTATGAGTAAGGCCATGATGGGCTGAAGCATGTTAGTGTTGGCTCTTTTGAAACGTGTACTCCTTGAACAAAATGAAGAGAAATTTTATTCATCCTCACCTGGTTGCCGACTTTATCTACATGAAATGACCCCTCCCGCCGCCTGTGAAAGTCATCCAGTAGCTAATTAACCACTCATATGGCTTTTACAAAAAAGCTGATCGCCTCCTGGAGAAAACAATACTGGGATGATGCCTGTAGCTGCAGGTATCATCCTGGTGTAGCATAGCCCACTTAGGAGCTGCTGTTAGGATTTGGCACTGCTACACGGCCAGGCACACAGTATTTTCATCATGCATTCCAACACAGAAAACAGTCCTTGGCTTGTTTTGATGTTTTATTAGGGGTTGATAACTTGAATGGGGTAGGGAATTTTCAGATGCCCAACTTGGAAAAATGTCCAGAAACTATTAACAGAGGGGACAATTTCCTCACTATGTACATGCACATGTACAAATCCTCTTCTTTCTCCCTCCGGCAAAAACTTGGTTCACATGTACAGCTCTCCCGCTGATCACTCCAGGGGAACTAACAGTCTCTAATGTTAATTCAGCATCAGCCCATTATAGGCTAGGAACATTACATCCCTTTGTAAGTACATTATGGAGTGAACAGTATCGCCTTCTGTCTTCCTGTAGACCCTGAGCCCAGTTCTACTGTTGCAGAAGATACCAGCCCACCTGGCTGCTTGCTTCCCCAGTCCTTTCTGACTGGCACACTTCCATGGAGATTCCTCGGAAAAAGGATGAAGACTTAAGCACACCGCTTTCTTAGAAAGAGCACAGTCTGACATTACTCACTGTCCTTGCTTGCTCTGTTCTGCTGCCTCTTCCAGCATCAATCCCTCCAGTTGCCTCCTCTAGTGGGATCCTTCCAGGCCAGCTATCCTGACCCTCAAGCCCAAGGTAAAACCCTTCCCCAGCAGGGGTCCCTAAAGGGCCACTGACAGCCTCTCCTCAGCACTCCATCTGCATCTTCCACCCGACTCCTCTCGCTGGCATGGCCCATGTCTATTTATGGGAATTTCTCAGGCCCCCTTCCAGTCCACTTCTGGGGATTGACTGAGGTCCCATAAATATTCATAGCAGCCCCTCCTAACCTCCGCCCTCTATATATAGAGCATTCTTCAATGTCCCAGACACCAGGGAAGGCACCAGAGAGCTGCTAGTATGAGTCATTAAGCCCTGGCCTCTAGTATCCCTGATCCAATTCAGTGACTCAGGTGTATCCCTGGCCAAAAATATGCTTTTGCCTACTCTGACTCTCAGGGACCAATGTAAGTATGAATATATTTCTCTAAGAGATCGCAATATACTATCAGACTGATGATCAATCAAAAAAATATTGCATTCAACAAATCAATGATGGTGATTTCGGATAATGCATTGCAAAAAATATTGCATTCAACAAATCAATGATGGTGATTTCGGATAATGCATTGCAAAAAATATTGCATTCAACAAATCAATGAAAGTGACTCCAGATCATGTGATAAATATAATAAATATAATAAACCACAAAGTCCATAAAGGAATAAATAAAAGTCCAAGAGTGAATAAAGGTGTTCAGGGACAGAATCCTCCACCATTTAATGATATTTTCTCCACCGTGCTGGGAACAAATCACGCTAATGCGCTTACCAGATGATGGCTGTATACAGACATTTATCACTCATGAGAGTATATCCAACCAGCTCAAATCAGGACCCTTTAATAGCTCCACTTAGACCAGCAGGATGATTCCCCTCAGACCAGCAAGATGACAGGCACCGCAGCATAGACACGGACAATCCACAATCCAGCAATGGTCATGAAAGAATAATGGCCACCATAGTGAAGTATCGAGTCCCCAGGAAGATGTCATCTATGACAAAACGCGTCGGGAAGGCGTGCTGACGTCACCACGTGATACCCGGAAGTCAGTGTTTACAGATTCTGCCGATACAAGCGCTTTTTCCTGTACATACATGTGAGTGTTTTACCTTCTTTTAATAAATGTTTATCCATACATACTTCACTATGGTGGCCATTATTCTTTTATGACCATTGCTGGATTGTGGATTGTCCGTGTCTATGCTGCGGTGCCTGTCATCTTGCTGGTCTGAGGGGAATCATCCTGCTGGTCTAAGTGGAGCTATTAAAGGGTCCTGATTTGAGCTGGTTGGATATACTCTCATGAGTGATACATGTCTGCATACAGCCATCATCTGGTAAGCGCATTAGCGTGATTCCCATGTTCCCAGCACGGTGGAGAAAATATCATTAAGTGGTGGAGGATTCTGTCCCTAAACACCTTTACTCACTCTTGGACTTTCATTTATTCCTTTATGGACTTTGTGGCTTATTATATTTATTATATTTATCACATGATCTGGAGTCACTTTCATTGATTTGTTGAATGCAATATTTTTTGCAATGCATTATCCGAAATCACCATCATTGATTTGTTGAATGCAATATTTTTTTGATTGATCATCAATCTGATAGTATATTGCCATCTCTTAGAGAAATACATTTTCTATTTATTGTTTCACTACACTTATCATTTAGCGCAGCTTTACCCCCCTTTACTTGTTACTTTGGTGTTTCCCACTGTAGCTGCAGCTTTGATTTAATCCAATTGTTCACTTTATTGGATTTTTTTGTGTTTAGCTCGGTCATTTTTTACACATTAAGTATGAATATGCTGAGAGGCCACTGAGGAAGCTGACAATCACTGTAGTAGTAAGCGTTACTACAGTTATAGTTATAGTCAGGGTTTTGTGCATATAGGCTTCCCCTCTACACAATGACCACAGGGGGTCACTTGCTTGGAACAGTCACCATTTAAAAAATGTCTTGTATTTTTTCAATGAATACAAGGCTTTCTCTGAGTGGACGAGGTGGAGATCATGGAGTCATCGTTCTACCTCTCCAACTTATCTGATCAGAGAATGTCTTGTATTGTGAAAAAAAATACAATCTATTTCGTGAATGATGAGCATGTGGCACTGTTTTATTAAATGATGAAGGATAGTATGAAAAATACAATGTCATTTTATGTAATATCATTTCTAAGTACAGCAAATAAAATCTCGCAATGCACTATATGAAAGTTTTAATAAAAGGCAAAATCCGGTTTGCTCCTGGTTAGCTCTTTTCAGGCTTTATGATCTAGTCTTCTTGTCTCCTCATTCTAAAATAACACCAGAAACATTATCTATTTGTAAAGGTAAGATTTCCTTCCCGGAGTCCCCAGGCTGCCCCGGGGTCACCACATGTAACATGTCACACAGGGCAACCCTGCACTTGTTCTAAACACACATCTTTTTCCAGCCCTTGCAAGGTCATCCTCTAATCTGCCCTCCTCATGTTCAAGGAGGATGGAGCATGCTGAAACACAGTAGGAACCTTTGCTACTTGGGGATTATTTTTAAACTCACCCGAATGGAGAGTTTAATAAATTATTCATTGGAGGGAAGAGGGAAAAAAAAGAGGCTGCGGCTGAAATGCTGATGTCAGGAGACAAGTGCAGTGTAGTATGGTGCAGTCAGGATAAGGAATGCCTGCCAGCCAGCTCCTTCCCGAGTCTCTGTCCTCCCAGCACTCACTATTACACAGTGCATACACATTCTCTCAGACAGGGGGGTCAGGTTGAGAATGGCACTCATGAAGGAACCCCTGCTATTCTTTATGTTGCTGGGCTGTATGCACCACACTGCTCAACTCAAGAAATCTACCAGATGTCCTTCCACATGCAGCTGCACCAAGGAATCAGTCATATGTGTCGGCTCTTCCTGGATCCCTAGGACCATCCCCAGCGACATCAGCTCCTTGTAAGTGGAACGCCGATTGCACAAGGTGCATGAATGAGGGATGCTATGTCCTGTCCAGCTGCAGGAGCTCTCTTTAGAAGTGTTCACAGCTGGACAGGAAAAATATTTAGGGTGCAATTCAGTTTAATGACTACTAAGTAACCAGCATGCATGCAGGAAGATGTTTAGTGCTCTTTAAAAATCAAGACTAGTCTGCAAGTCTGCCAACTTTTTATTGTATTGCTGCAATAGATTTTTATATGCCTTTTTATTAGGATGACCAAAAGTTGATGTGCATGTGGGTGTTGATGTGCTAGACTGATGAGGGGGGAAATAAAAACATGCAGCGTAAATATAGGTGTGTCTTGTGTGGACCACTGATGCTGTAAACTCTGTTGCAGTTGTTTATTATTGCAGTTCCATCATTATTAGCACTTGCTTATGCAGCGTGCAATTAAATATAAAATAATTGTGCTCCAGAGACTGGTTATTTCCCCTGGCCATGGCCTGAAATAGTTCTGTGTGCTGGCCAACGATGCAGTGTGGATGGAGGAGGGGGGGCATTCCAACTTGCAGGACTCGTAACTCTAGTAACCCACTTGCTGTGACATCACACAATATGACACTGACACAGGTCCTTACAAAAGAAACATTTTATTTGGCCTTGTATTTCAAATTTAAAGGATCAGTCCACCCGAAAGTAAAATCTTAGTTATAGGCAGAGCCTGGAGGAATGAGACAGCTATTAGATTCTTGTATGCCTTGAATGTTCCAACAGTGAGCCCTGCCTGCCAGTTGCTGGCCCTGTTTCTGTCTCCCTATGAGTGTTGTGTGTTCCTGTCCATCGTTGTGGCTCCCAGTTCCTCCTTTTGTATCTTCCATAATACAAACTAAGTATAGTGGGACCACTTCTTATATTGGCCCCTCATTTAGATCTCATTTATTTAATTCTAAAGAAATATGTTTTATATATATATATATATATATATATATATATATATATATATATATATATATATATATATATATATATATATATACCTATACTAACTACCCCATAGAAGAAAGATGTGTATACTTACCTATTCTCAGGGTGCTCCAGTCCAGTCACATGATCTTCTCCATGTCTTCCTGTGCCGGGTACAGAGGAGAGCACACTGACAACAGCTGGAATGCTTGAGCAGTGACGTCACCCATAGGTTTACTATGGGCCATCCATTGACAGTGCTCCCTCCACTTCCCTGAAACCACTGCTAGAGGGAAAGAAGAGCTAATCATGTGATTGGACCAGAGCACCCTGAGAATAGATGTGAATAAGCATCCTTCTTCTATAGGGGTAGATAGTATAGATGTTAAAAGGGAGAGTATGAGCAATTTTAAGATTAGATTGTTTTAGCCCAGGGTTCTACTTTAAAAAACAGTTTGCAATGGAGTGGCCCTTTAGAAATCAGTCCATCTATAACCGATATTTCCTTTTCTAGTGTGCTGAATCACCCACTGGATTCTTATGTCTGTCAGAACAGTTCAGCATTATGATCTACCCATTATAGTTCCTGGTTCTGTTCCAAAGCCTTAGAGTTTCGTCTTTCATTCTGCAGCAGTGGGAGCCTCATTATTTCTGTAGCATTCTCTATACTTGTGTAAACTAAAACTGGAGAGTGATACTCTTTATAACAGAAGTGGCAGGTAGGTAGACCTGAGAAGTCAATTGCAGGAAATATCAGAGCCCCGAAAAATGGAACAAGATGTAGGGTGATTCATCTTGCCAACATCTAAAAAAGTGAATTATTAGAACTCGACTGACTGTTTAATATAGATTATGATTCAGCCCTATAGCATCATTTTTTTTCCTCTTTATTAAAGAATGTCCTCTTTGTTAATATAAAATAAATACATCTTATCCTGTATAATAACAATAATAATAATTTACACAGATATGAGCCTCGAACAACTTTCTAAAATGCAATTTTGCTTAAATGTTAGTACATTTGCCTGCTATTTTAATTATTTTATTTTGATGTTTGTTTGCAGTACAGGTACACTTTAACATGCCCATATACAATTTAGTTATAGGGGAGGTTTGGAGCTTATGGACCCAGTTCTATTAGTACACAGACAATAAATGGTGTGCTGACACCTAGTACCACTAGATATCCAAGATGGTTTCTCAAAGGCTGCAGCTCAAAGTTAGCCAAACCAATAAGAACACATCAGGTGAGCCAGAGATAGATTCAGATAGACCCGTTAGGCCTTTACATCCAGCTTTAGTTGATTCATTTTGGCAACCATGTTTCTCATCTATAATGTAAAACTTTTCTGAATTGCAGCACCAGTCAAATTGCTGGTTTTGTGCTGATGCTGGGGGGGTGTAAGTGGGAGAGGTAAGTCGCTGATCCTAAAACAATTAAGCACATATACCAAATTGAGAAATATAAACCATCTAATATTACTGTATATAATAAGCAATTACAGCATAATAATGAAACAGGCTCTAGCACCCTTGGGTGCAAAAAAAGATAGTGGCTAATGGTGTGTGTGGCTATATCACACTGAAAAGTGATGCCCTAAACAGGTATAGTTAAACAGGAATAGTCACATGTATAGTTAAATTGTATTCAAAGCCACAGTCCTCTGATTTAGGGTTTAGGGCAAGGGTTTATTGCTAATTTCTGTTTAGGGTACCATTAAAAAGCACTTTAACTTACCTTAGCCCTGGCTCTTCTGGCAATCGGGGCTTTCCTCCTCCCTCAACACTTCACTTATAATGCAGGACTGATGGTCCTGCATTGTTCTTGGCTACATCAGAGTGTGACCGCTAGATGGAGTTCTGAAGAGAACTGGGGACTTTCTGGGACCAGTTACATGGAGATGAGGGAGCCTGCGGGAACAAGGATTAAGGTAAGTTAAAATGCTTTATTAATAGT
This sequence comes from Pelophylax lessonae, assembly GCF_965119305.1. Classification (NCBI taxonomy): domain Eukaryota; kingdom Metazoa; phylum Chordata; class Amphibia; order Anura; family Ranidae; genus Pelophylax; species Pelophylax lessonae. The sequence continues at coordinate 773,367,514 of NC_138768.1, forward strand.
ACCCTTGACATAAATGTATGCATTTAGCCTTTGCAGTGTAAGAGGAGTACCACTGAATGAGTAGTTTTGAATTCCCCTGGAATTTAGACCTAAATACTGGCAAGCATCTCAAAAACACACAACCTCAGCACAATCATGGATCATTGGTAAAAATTTAAAAGCTTGAAAAATATACAGTAAAATTTAGCGCATAGAATATAGACAGAGAGAAAACACTTTTTCAGAGCCTACCTTGAAGCCCAATTCCGGGCCTAGAAGTTTTTAGTCTATGATACAATCTATTTTTACATCACATCGTTTTTTTCACTTTGTTATTATTATATGCATGTTTATCTAATGTGCACTGTTTTTTGGTCACTATTTCACAGATATTTATGACCTTATGATTTTTGATACACGTTTGATGAAAGTATTGTTTTGAATTATATGTCACATATGGATATGAGTTTGATTTATATTTGAACAGCGCACCATTTCACTAATTCATAGTTACAATTTTTTTCAAGACCCAGAAAGCTTGATATAGTGGGAGCAGCAGTTCACTAGCATTTATAGTCACAATTCCTTTATCAGTTAGCACACCATAGCAGCGCACCAGTGCCCCAAAAATTACCTAGTGTAAAACCATCACTCTTGGCCCTGGGGAATTCCTGTTACTTTTCCATGCTAGATCTGGCCAATGGATACTGGAAAATCCCTGTCAAGGAAGGGGACAGCAAAAAGACTGGATTCGTTACCCCTCTGGGGTTGTACAAGTTTAATTGGATTCCCTTTGGCCTAACCAATACACCCAGTACTTTTCAAGGACTAATGGAGCGGTGTCTTAGATATTTAAACTTTGGCCTTTGACGATCACATCCAAGTCTGAGGTTCTTACTTCGCTTATCTAGTGTGGATTAAAACTCAAGATAATTAAATGTGATGCAGACCTTGATATAGTACCTGGGGCATGTAGTTGAAGCTGAAAGGGTATCCCCATATCTGACTAAAACACAGGCTGTACAAAATGGCTGACCCAAAAAAAACTGAGACTGAGCTACGTACATTTGGTACCTTCTGGTCCGTTGCTTATCAGCATACAATCTTAAACTTTGCTTGGATTGACTTGCACTTAAAATGCAACCCCACCTTCAGTTGAGACTAAGAGGGAGATTTACTAAAGCTGGAGTGTGCAAAATCTGGTGCAGCTCTTCAAAGAAACCAACCAGCTTCCAGGTTGTATTGTCAAAGCTTAATTAAACAAGTTCATCTAAGAAGCTGATTGGCTACCATGCACACCTGCACCAGATTCTGAGTGCATCAGTTTTAGTAAATCTCCCCCTAAGGCCCCTTTCTCACATACGGTCCGTTCAGTTCATCAGTTCAGTCACGTCAAAATGTATCAGTTTTCCATCCGTTTTTCATCCATTTTCCATCCGTTTTTCATCCGTTTTTAATCCGTTTTTCGTCAGTTGTCATCCGTTTTTCGTCAGTTGTTATCCGTTTTTCATCCGTTTTTCATCAGTTGTTATCTGTTTTTCATCCGTTGTCATCCGTTTTTCATCCGTTGTCATCCGTTTTTCGTCTGATCCGTTTTTTTGACGGATGAAAAATAGGGAATTCATTCGTTCAAAAAAACGGACATTGACGGAAGCGGATGAAAACGGATGTTAACTTGATGATCATCAGTTGTCATCCGTTTTTACATAGAGATGCATTGATGTCCGTTTTTCATCCGTCAACAGATGGATGAAAAACGGACAAACGGACAGCATGTGTGAAAGGGGCCTAAGTGACAGGCAACTGCAAATGAAGCCTTTGAGACTCTCAAAGAAAAACTGACTATTGCTTCCATCTTGCCATTTTCTGATTACTAAAAGCCCTTCTGCGTTTATTCAGATGGCAGTTTGCCAAACATTGAAGCTGTGTTGGTTCAGAACAAGATGGGGTTGAAAGAGTCCTCACTTATGGTAGTCTAAAGCTGGTCATAAATTAGTATTTTTTTGCTTTAGTCAATGGTGGGTAGAGGAATCCCCCCTCCACTAGGACATTGTATTCTGACAGCGGGACCTACTGCTGTAAGAATATACTGATCAGTGGTTGCAGCTGTTTGGCTTCAGCTGCTGATTGACAAATGTTTTCCAGCATGCTCTGGCAGTGGCACCACAAACAGAAAACTTGTCTTCACCTACCAAAAGCATTCCTGCTAATCACATTTCCTTTAAACTTTCTAGCTTTGGTAGCAATTTAAAGGGAATTTTATGTGTTAGCTGTGTCTACATAGGAGAATCTGGCTATAATATTATTTAAAAATATTTTTTCAATTATTTAAAAATAAAATATTTGGCTTCGTAACCCGCTTTAGGTAGATGATAGTTGTAGCTTAACTGATAGCTATAAAACACTTTAACTTAAAGATCCGTACCAGGGTTTTTCTTCATCTTTAAACCTAAATTACATATTTTCTAGCATACAGCTAACTTCCTGTACAGGAATCTGACTAAGTAGAACTACAACTGCCATTCTGTTGCCTACTTTGAAAAAAGTTAGCTTTCCTGCAAAGTTAGGTAAATGTCAAGTACCTTAAATTATGCTCAGGTTTGGGTATACAACTGTGAATGTTATCACTGCTGTTCACATTATGTTGACAAATTACTGGAAGGACGTTTTTCCGCTGTCCCTGGGATGTACTTAGAAGGAACCTGTCAAAAACCTGATAGAAAATTGGTGCTGGATGTTTATATTTCTAACTCGTAGGACCCAGGGGATGTGGGTGAATCATAACTGTACTCCTGACTTTCCCCCAATGCATAGACATGAAACCCTTTATTGCAAAGCATTTATAACATGAATCCGTCATATGTCAGGCAGAATCAGTGTTATACATCAGACTAAGACACTGCAGAAATCAGTTTTAGTTTTTTTTCGTAAATCAATTGAAGCATTGAAGAAATTAGCAGCTGGAATTCAGCAGTTTTTAAATCCCAGACACTTAAATAGAACCTGCAGAGAAATGGAGCCCTTCACAGTGTTCCTGGAAACTGCAGATAAGAATTGAAAAGTGGCGTGCCTGATGTGAATCTCGTATTATATGATAGCATCAATCTAGAAAACTGGTATTACTTCACCTATATATACAGGGTTGTATTTTTGCATAGCCAACAAAGGCTGTGGAGTAAGGCTAGTAAGGGCTGTGATGATTATAAACTATATCAATCTAAATGCCAGCAGTCTGAGAGTGGTCATCAATGGGGTAGGTTAACTCCACAGTTAACCCCTTATATTGATAAAATAGAACACGTCCAGAAATGGGTAACAAAATTGCTAAAAAGTTTGAGTGATAAAACATATTAGGAGAGATTTCAGGAACTTAAAGCAGAATTTCACCCAAAAGGGTAATTTCCGCTTGTTTGCATCCTCCCCACCCTCCACTGCCACATTTGGCACTTTTTGGGAGGGAGAGGGTGTATAGTTTTGACAGGTACCCGCCCCAACTTCCAGGCAGATTGTCGCGACGATCTGTGCAGAAGTTTGGCCCCTTTCCTCCTTCCCCCCGCAGCCTTCTGGGACACATCACAGTTCCCAGAAGACTGCGGGACTGTTCACAATGCGCAGCACAGCTCATGTATTCACAGTAGGAAAGCGACTTTGAAACTGGTTTCACTGCCAGTTTCCCATACCTAATGGCACTTTTCCACTGCAAGTACCGGCTAGTACCGGCTCGGCTCTACTCGGCCCTGCTTGGCCCGGTTTGCTTTTCCACTGCGGTACCGCATGGTATAGTGTCGGAACGGTTCGGTACGGTACGGTATAGGTTTGCTTTTCCACTAAAGTAGTACTAAAGTTAAGTGGGTGGGATAACAACGGGGTGGGTGTGATTCTCTGACCAATCAGTGGCTAGTAGTGACTGCATGCAAAGGATTGTGGGATATGGTACCAGTTTGGTACCTGTTGGAACCACAATCGAGTAGGTACTGTTTTTTCAGAGCCGTACCGTACCGTACCCTTCGGTTCCATGCAGTGGAAAAGCAAACCTATACCGTACCGTACCGAACCGTTCCGACCCTATACCATGCGGTACCGCAGTGGAAAAGCACAAAAGCGTGCCGAGCCGGTACGGTTCTATGCAGTGGAAAAGCGCCATAAGATACCAGCGCCTGCACCCAAAGCCAATTGAAGAATCGGCTCGGTTGAGGACATCGCTGGATCCCTGGACAGGTAAATGTCCTTATATTAAAAGTTAGCAGCTACAGTATTTTTGGCTGTTGACTTTCAGTTTTTTTGGGGGAAGACTGGAGCTCCTCTTTAATATGTACAGTCTGGAGAAAAGAAGTGAAACGGGGGACATGATTAAAACCTTTAAACTCTCCCTTAAAAAAAGAGTGAGAAAAATTCAGGGGGGCAGTATTTTCATTATGGAATCAAGAACACGGGGACAGGACTTCAAATTAACTGGAGGAAAGTTCAAAACTAATCTTAGAAAGTATTATTTTACTGATAAGGGTAGTTGATGCTTGAAATAGACTTCCAGTAGAAGTAGTAGTAAGGGTAGTGAGTCAGTCAACAGTAAGTGAATTCTAACATACTTGGGACAAACATAGATCTATACTCAGATAAAAATGGTAAAAATAAAATGTATAAAATGAAAAAAAAAAATGGGGCAGACTCCATGGACTACTTTGTTTTTTTTTTTTGTCGTCGCTTTGATAGATAGATAGATAGATAGATAGATAGATAGATAGATAGATAGATAGATAGATAGATAGATAGATAGATAGATAGATAGATAGATAGATAGATAGATAGATAGATAGATAGATAGATAGATAGATAGATAGATAGATAGATAGATAGATAGATAGATAGATAGATAGATAGATAGATAGATAGATAGATAGATAGATAGATAGATAGATAGATAGATAGATAGATAGATAGATAGATAGATAGATAGATAGATAGATAGATAGATAGATAGATAGATAGATAGATAGATAGATAGATAGATAGATAGATAGATAGATAGATAGATAGATAGATAGATAGATAGATAGATAGCATTTTAAACTATATTATAAACTATACACAGAAACAGGTTTTTTTATTTTGCAAACATTTTGGAATAAACTCATCATTTCAAATATATGTTCAAAAACTTTTAAAAGACTATAGTTCCCCTTTAATGAACAGCAGCCTAGAAAAGTTCTGGTAAACTTTTGGCATGAAAAACAATTCAGACTGTATTTTCCCCTGTGAAATGCACCCCAGTATGTGACTTTTGTTTGTATCTACTTTTGTAGGAGTCTGGTGAATGGGACATTTTCTGAGATCAAGGACCGAATGTTTTCTCATCTGCCTTCCCTGCAGCTGCTGTGAGTACCGCACTCCATAACAATACACTTACTGAAGCTCCTTTCATTGTAGCTGGCACAGGGCATCATTGTCATTCCAAACACATCACTGCAAATAGTGTTTGGGAAAGTATGTTAGCTGCTCTCCGACTTTGTGCTTTTTCCATAAGAAATTGTCAACAGTTACCACTTCTGTTCTGCTATATATTTACTAACATATAATATGGGGTGGATGGGCTACATACACAGATCAGCCATAACTTTATGACCACTGACAGGTTAAGTGAATAATATTGGTTATCTCATTAAAATGGCATCTGAAATTCAGTGGGATGTATAAGGCAGCAAGTAAACAAGTTGCCCCTGAAGTTGTTGTGTTGAAAGCAGAAAAAATGGTCATCGTAATTTGTTGTGTATGGGGATGTGTCAACGCAGACTAATCAGGCTGCCCGTGCTGATCTGTGCCCACTGCCAAAAGCACCTACATTGAGCATCAGTACTGGACCACGGAGCAATGAAAGGAGATCGCTTGGTCTGATGAATCATGTTTTCTTTTCCATCATGGTTGGTGTGTGTGCATCGCTTGCCTGGGGAAGAGATGGCACCAAGATGCAGTATGGACTAAAGGCAAGCCGGTGGAGGCAGTGATGCTTTGGGCAATGTTCTGCTGGGAAACCTTGGGTCCTGCTATTTATGTGGATGTTACTTGGCATGTACCACCTACCTAAACATTGTTGCTGTCCAAGTTCACCCTTCATGGGAATGGTATTGCCTGAACACAACAACAAGTTCAAGCTGTTGACTTGGCCTCCAAATACTCCTGATCCCAATCAATCAAACATCTATTGGATATGCTGGAAAAAACAAGTCTGATCCATGGAGGCCCTTCCTTGCAACTTACAGCACTTAAAGTATCTCCGTGACTGTACTCTTCGCTGGTTCTTATCCTACCTATCCCACCGCCCCTTTAGTGTCACCTTCAACTTTACTTCCTCCTCTCCTCTTCCTTTCTCCGTTGGGGTTCCCCAAGGTTCTGTTCTTGGACCTCTCCTATTCTTAATCTACACCTCCTCCCTGGGTCAGTTGATTGTCCCTCATGGCTTTCAATATCATCTCTATGCTGACGACACTTAAATCTATCTCTCCACCACCCAGCTCACTCCATCTGTTTCCTCATGCATCACCAACTTACTAACAGATATATCAGCCTAGATGTCACATCACTTTCTCAAACTCAACCTATCCAAAACTGAGCTTATGATAATTCCTCCCCCACGTGCCCTCTCCCCTGATTTCTCTGTCAAAATCAACGGCTCAACAATCAACCCATCCCCCCACACCAAGGTCCTAGGTATAATCCTGGACTCTGAACTATCCTTTCGGCCCCACATCCAATCGCTGTCCGAAGCTTGCTGCCTCAACCTCCGCAACATCTCCAAGATACGCCCCTTCCTAACCAATGTCACCACAAAGCTTCTAATCTACTCCCGTGGAAATCTCTTGCCTCGACTACTGCAACTCACTCCTATTGGCTCACCTCTAAATAGGCTATCCCCTCTTCAGTCCATAAGGAACACTGCTCCTCCACCTTAGAAATCGCTCGACGTCTGCTACCACTCCCTGGCAATCCCTCCATTGGCTGCCACTCAACCAACAAATTAAATTCAAGATACTAACAATAACCTACAAAGCCATCCACAACCTGGCCCCCAGCTACATCACTAACCTGGTCTCAAAATTCCAACCAAATCAATCTCTTTGCTCCTCCCAAGACCTCCTGCTCTCTAGCTCCCCTGTCACTTCATCCCATGCTTGCCTCCAGGACTTCTCCCGAGCCTCTCCCACCATCTGGTATGCTCTACCCCAATCTGTCCGACTATCTCCTACGTTGTCCACTTTCAGGTGATCCCTGAAAACTCATCTCTTCAGAGAAGCCTATCTGGCCCCCACCTAACAACTGTACATTTATTTTCTCTATCAGCACATCCCCCACAGTTTTTACCTCTTGTATCTCTTGACCCTCCCTCTTAGATTGTAAGCTCTAATGAGCAGGGTCCTCTGCTTTCTACTGTATGATTGTTTTGTATTTGGCGCTGCGTAAACATTTGGTGCTATATAAATCCTTTTTTAATAATAATAATAATATTGATGACTTGGTGCCAGATACCACAGCATACCTTCAGAGGTCTAGTGACCTGCCTCAATGGGTCAGGGCTATTTTGGTGCCAAAAGGGTGACCTACTCAAAATTAGGTGGGTGGTAATAAAGTTTTGGCTGATTGTTGTGTATACAAAGCTAGATTGAAACTTTTCATGGTCTGCACAGAAGGAAGGGGGTCCACAATTGTATTCAAGAAGCAATGAAATGGTGACAATGTCAGGAGCCATTTACAGGGGTCATCCCAGTGAACAGCTAAAGTGCATGTATAGCCAAATCCTCCTATTTGGTTTTGGATAGAGAAGGGAAGGATAAGAACGCCTGCCATACATTAGGGAGATTTACCTTCACTTTCTGTCCTACTGACAATGGTTTTACCAGACAGGAAGTGAGGAATATCTGCAACAATGACACAGGCAGAGAGAAAAATCTAACCTAGGTACTAGCTTTCCCACTCTGTTTTTTTATTATTTCTGCCTGACTTGCGGTTTGAGTGTTTGCCTCACTTCTTGTTTGCTTAAAACCTTGTCAATAGGACAGGAAGTGATAGGGCCTATATAGCCAGGCTTTGGGCTCCATGGTATCAGTTTGACATTAGTTTGAGATGTTTCTTAGATCATTCAGAAATCAGTGACAGTTGGATTTGACCTTTCAGTCGACTTCCTTCTGAACTGCTCCATTCAGGTTTTGCATTCCCAGAGTCTTATAAAGGAAAGCAAAACCCGCTTGGAGCAAACAAATGGCGCTTTTCCACTGCATGGAACCAAACGGTTCGGCTTGCTTTTGTGCTTTTCCACTGTTGGTACCGCATGGTACGGTGTAGGAACTGTTCGGTACGGTACGGCGGCGCTTTTCCACTGCATGGAACCGAACGGTACGGCTCTCAAAAACAGTACCACCTCGATTGTGGTTCCAAGAGGTACCATACCCGGTACCATATCCCACAATCCTTTGCATGCAGTCACTACTAGCCACTGATTGGTCAGAGAATCCCACCCACCCTGTTGTTATCCCACCCACTTAACTTTAGTACTACTTTAGTGGAAAAGCAAACCATACTGTACCGTACCGAACCGTTCCAACACCGTACCATGTGGTACCAGCAGTGGAAAAGCAAACCGGGCCAAGCAAGGCCAAGCAGGGCCAAGTAGAGCCGAGCCGGTACTTGCAGTGAAAAAGTGCCAAAAATCTACACAAGTCCCACATAGCAGTAAAATCCTAACAGGGGCTCTAATCTTCACCACTCTATCCAAAACTGAGAAAGAAGCGTTTAGCTGGATACACTTTTTAATTCTGGTGGGTTGATGTGGGTTAATGTACTTTGCTGTTATTATTATTTCTCACATTTTTTAAAGAAAGGTGAGGGAAAAACCTTAAATACACAATTGAAATAAAAAATCTGCAAACTGCCTTAAACTGGCCAAAAAAACATTTTACCTGTGTTCAACCAGTCTTGTGAGCCAAACATTCAAGTAGACAGCATACCTAGGTTGGTGATCTGATTTCATTGCCCTTCAGAGACACAGAGCTATGTTGGATAATCTAAAATTCAGAACCTGTCCCCCCCCCCCCCCCCCCGGTGAATGTGATGCTTATAAGTGTTCAAACTAGTGAAATTTCAGTGAATATTGAAGCCTAAACTCCAGGAAAATTTCCAAATGCTTAGTCCAAATACACAAACTGTTTTATCTGCAAAATGATTTGTCAATCTGCCCAGCCACTTTTGTGATGAAAACACTTTTGCCAGGCAGCCAGTAGGGAGACACCAAGTTTTCATTCAGAAAGTGGACCTTTCAGTCCAGGAAGTAGATGGAGACCCTGAATGATGACTGTAAAAAAGGTGGAGCTGTCCTTCTGGAGAAAAAAAGCAGATGCAGTTATTATCAGGGAAGTTCTGGGATTTCTGAAATAATAAATACCTTACACATTACATGTGTGGCTTTAACATGAAAAAGTAAATCTGATGCAAGGTCCACTTTCAGAAAAACAATGGTGTCACCTCCACCCTCCCAACCTGCTGATCGGACAATGAAAAAACTGAAAAAACTGAAACATTGTGCTCGCTTTGCTCTCTGCTCCTGTAAGTATGGTACCCCGGCAGCACATGATCCTACAGCAGAGCCCAATTTAATCTTAGTTTTGCCTTTTCCTCTTCAACTAATGCTAGTTGCATGTAAAAGTAGATGTAATTATTTTTTAAAGGAATCACAACTAAAATAAATTGTGGGTTTGCTATTTGCCTGGAGTTCAGCTTTAGGCCCCTTTCACACAGGGAGTCCGTCAGACGGACTCCGTTTTTCTCAGCGGAGGATCAATCTGCCGATTCCCCGCTGAGTAGGTCCCCCCTGTTCTCTATGGGGGAATCGGATGAGAACGCACCGTGTGTCCGTTCTCATCCGATCCCATCCGATCCGCTGGATGGATGGAAAATAGGGTTTACATCCGTCCAGATTTTACGGATCGAATCGGATGTCAGTGGACATGTCTCCGATGCCCCATAGAGATGCATGGGGCATCCATTCAGATCCGCCAAAAAAACTGAACGGTCAGCCTGTGTGAAAGGGGCCTTAACGTACAGAATCAAAATATTTGGATGTACAGTAAATCCGCAGTGAATGGTCATTATGTTTACAGTAAATTTTCTGTTTCGGTATACAAACCCAATTCCAAAAAAGTTGGGACACTGTACAAATTGTGAGTAAAAAAGGAATGGACTAATTTACAAATCTCATAAGCCAATATTTTATTCACAATATAATATAGATAACATATCAAATGTTAAAATAAAAAAAAAAAAAATAAAAAGTGAGACATTTTGAAATGTCATGCCAAATATTGGCTCATTTCGGATTTCATGAGAGCTACACATTCCAAAAAAGTTGGGACAGGGAGCAATAAGAGGCCGGAAAAGTTAAATGTACATATAAGGAACAGCTGGAGGACCAATTTGCAACTTATTAGGTTAATTGGCAACATGATTGGGTATAAAAAGAGCCTCTCAGAGTGGCAGTGTCTCTCAGAAGTCAAGATGGGCACAGGATCACCAATTCCCCCAAAGCTGCGGCGAAAAATAGTGGAGCAATATCAGAAAGGAGTTTCTCAGAGAAAAATTTGAAAGAGTTTGGAGTTATCATCATCTACAGTGCATAATATCATCCAAAGATTCAGAGAATCTGGAACAATCTCTGTGCGTAAGGGTCAAGGCCGGAAAACCATACTGGATGCCCGTGATCTTCGGGCCCTTAGACGGCACTGCATCACATACAGGAATGCTGCTCAGGAATACTTCCAGAAAACATTGTTGGTGAACACAATCCACCGTGCCATTCGCCGTTGCCAGCTAAAACTCGATAGGGCAAAAAAGAAGCCATATCTAAACATGATCCAGAAGTGCAGGCGTTTTCTCTGGGCCAAGGCTCATTTAAAATGGACTGTGGCAAAGTGGAAAACTGTTCTGTGGTCAGACGAATCAAAATTTGAAGTTCTATTTGGAACACTGTGACGCCATGTCATCCGGACTAAACAGGACAAGGACAACCCAAGTTGTTATCAGAGCTCAGTTCAGAATGTATGGTATGGGGTTACATGAGTGCGTGTGGCATGGGCAGCTTACACGTCTGGAAAGGCACCATCAATGCTGAAAGGTATATCCAAGTTCTAGAACAACATATGCCTCCATCCAGACATCGTCTCTTGCAGGGAAGACCTTGCATTTTCCAACATGACAATGCCAGACCACATACTGCATCAATTACAACATCATGGCTGCGTAGAAGAAGGATCCGGGTACTGAAATGGCCAGCCTGCAGTCCAGATCTTTCACTCATAGAAAACATTTGGCGCATCATAAAGAGGAAGATGCGACAAAGAAGACCTAAGACAGTTGGGCATCTAGAAGCCTGTATTAGACAAGAATGGGACAACATTCCTATTCCTAAACTGGAGCAACTTGTCTCCGCAGTCCCCAGACGTTTGCAGGCTGTTATAAAAAGAAGAGGGGATGCCACAAAGTGGTAAACATGGCCTTGTCCCAACTTTTTTGAGATGTGTTGATGCCATGAAATTTAAAATCAACTTATTTTTGCCTTAAAATGATACATTTTCTCAGTTTAAACATTTGATATGTCATCTGTGTTGTATTCTGAATAAAATATTGAAATTTGAAACTTCCACATCATTTCATTCTGTTTTTATTCACAATTTGTACAGTGTCCCAACTATTTTGGAATTGGGTTTGTATTTTTAGGGCACATTTAGCACTATCCGTGCGCATGCAGAGGTGCATTTTTTTTGTAGCATTAGGTAGGTGCATTGTCATGTGTCAATGTGCATTTCCTATGTGTACTGCCATGCATTTTGATACATGTTGACACATGTTATCAATGCATTTTTTAAATATATAATTTAGGGGAGGTAAATGTTAACAATTGACTAAGGCTTCAAAATATCTGTAGCTAACACATCAAAGCACAGGTTATATGTGCTTTGATGTGACCCATTGACTTCTATGAACCTCACAATGTACTAATATGCAGATAAAAACAAAGATGTTGCATTTCTCAAAACACTCTGCAGCATTGAGATGAGAACAGACGTTGTCTTTATAATGGTGAACCAAGACACATGCCCAGAGTTTTCAAAGCTTTAAAGTTTTAAGGCGGTTTTATGCTGCAGTGCTGCGTCTTGGCCTCAGCATAGGTAAAACATAGTTTACCTGTGGTTTCCCATAGACTTCTATTAGTTCACATGTTTTTTTGGTTTGTATTCTGAAAGCGTACCAAAAATGCAGCATACAAGCTTTTGGTGCAATTGTTTAAAAAACGTACCAAAACTGCAATCTAATAGAAGTCTATAGGAACCTTGGGTTGGGTAATCTACATGAAAACCTTTTTACAGTTACATGATGACGGATTATAATACATTTTTAATTAATGTATTACTAACCTTTATAAATGGTTCTGGTTTAACACAAAGTCTGCCTTTTATTGCATATGGTCTTTTATTCTTTTTTTTTTACCATAAAAGATGAATGCACATTTCACTTTAGAAGTATGTATCTAATCACAAATCTGTATAACTGCTTATTCATTAAAATCATATCATTTATTTAAAAACAAAATCAGTTTAGTGTATAGTTACCCTTTATTGTCTTTATACCACCTGCTTTGCATACAATCTGCATTTTAGATTTTAATATAATAATTTATTTTTAACATTACACAGATTGTATTATGAATGCATACTTTATAACAAATGTTTCTCAAAAGTCTAGATATTTTGTGTATATATATATATATATATATATATATATATCTTTTTTATAGTACTGCAACATCATTACAGTGTGCAATATGTCCAATATTCCACACTTTCACAATATTCCACACTGCACTTTCAGATCTTCCAGATAATTTTTAAAATGAAGGTTCAGCCCAGCAGAATTGTGAATGTGCGTGTGTGTGTGTGGGGGGGGGGGGGGGGTGTTTGTGGGTAGTAAAGGTATACATTGACCCCAAATCTATTTATCAGTTTCCATTTTTTTAAAGTAAATCATTTTTTGTTGTGTGTAGTAAACATCTTTTACCATAGACAGTCCTTTGGAGTCATGGGAGGAAGGGCAGATTTCTCCTTGCATGCTATTCTAGGGGGAGATAATGACCTGTCTACAGCCAGTATTAATTTGATTCTTATTCTAGGGGATATATTTATTGGCAGCTTCGTATAATGTACCCCAGTGTGCAGAAGGAGTATAATGTGGTAAAGACAAATGATAAAGAACATGAAACATAGCAAAAAGATGAGGTATAGTTCTATTTTTTTAAAGGGAGGGCTAAAGAGCACTGTACTGGGTGCAAGATCAGTAGTTGAACTACATGAAAGTCTCGTGTACAGGGGCTTTGTTTGCTTCTAAGCTGATTCCCCTTCCCAAATAAGTCAATGTAAATGCAAAACCAACTTAAAGCACTTCAAAAGCAGTTTAATGCAACTGAGAAGCTGCTTCAAGCAACTTAACAGTATCTCAAAAAGTACAAGGCTTTTTTTCTCAGAGAATAGGTAAAGGTACTCCCTCCTTCTGTGTCTCCCCTTGTGTCTGCTTCCTGCCCACCTCCTAGCAATGTCCTTTGGTTCCACCCCCTACCCTTATCTCAGTGCCGCCCCTTTTAGCGAATACCGAACAAAGTATTATTTTTTGGTACTAAATAGTTCGTATGGAATTTGCTAATGAAAGGCAGTAATTGACTCCCTCCAGCAACAACAGACCCCCCAACACCCAAAAACAATAGACCCACCAGCAACAATAGATCCCACCCAATAACAATAGATACCCCAACAACAATAGATACCCCAGCAACAATAGATTCCTCCGGCAACAATAGATCCCCCAGCAACAATAGATCTCCTCAGCAGCCATAACCACCCCCCAGCAAAAAAACGAACTCCCAGCAACAGAAGACCCCAAAAGCTACAATAGAACCCCCAGTAACAATAGCCCCCCCCCCACAACAAAATACCCCCCCAGCAACAATACTGTTGATCCACTCTAGCAACATTAGACTCCAAAAGCAGCAATAGATTTCCCAGAAGCCAGCATCAATAGACCCTTTCCTCAACAGTAGATCTCTCCCATCAACAAATGATCCCCCCTTCCCACCCCCCAGAAACATAAAATTCCCCCTAAGCAACAATAGATTCTCCTCATCAGCAGCAATCTGGTAACCGATAGAAAAAGGAAATGTTATTGTTGCTGCTGAGAGGAGTCTGTGAATCTGAGATAACATGTTTTGGCAGACTTTTGATTTGTACAATGTAAAGTACAAAGTAATCTCAGTGGGCTGCCATCAAGTGCAAACTCTAGTTTACAGTTTTTCAGTTCAATAATAATGTAATCATTAGAGAGACATATCATAACTGGCTTTTCACTACAGAATGCAGTATCTCAATCAATCTGCTCTTCCAGACTCTTTACACGTTGTGCCAGCTGCTCACCAGCGTGTCAGGGAAGGGTATGGGAAGAACCTTCTCTTTTCTGCCAACTCTTTCTGGAGTCCTTTGGCTCTGGAAATGACATCACAGTTCACATAACATCTCTAGCGGTGAGATGGCACTCAAATATGCTACAACAAAAGTATTAAAAGTGGATATGTGGACTGTGGGCCCAACTAGTGTGGTTAAACCATTTGGCGTGATCATAATGCGTTGGTTAAACAGAGTATGTTTTTCATTAACATTAAAATATCAAAGTAGACTTTAACTCCTTACTTTGCATTTTAGTTACATGATTACATCAGAAAACAGTGCCACTCTTTAGATTGATAGTTTTGGAGAAGCATCAGTTAACAGCAAGATAAAATATGGATGTAAGTAAAGCCAGGAATCAAGAGTAGTTGAGTTACATCAGTTGTAGAAGACAATTGAAAGAGGAGGAAATGGGAAAGACAGTTTTGGAGAAGCATAGAAACAGGAATTTATTTTGAATGAAAGGAGATATGTATAGAGTAAATTGAAAATGGGAAGAGAGAGAGAATGATAGAGGAAAAAAAATGTTTTTTTTTTTGTTAAACTGCCACTTTACAGAAAGTAGCAAAATGCTGCACTAAAAAAAATAAAAAATTAGGAAAATAAATTTCAGCTACATAAAAAAAAGTAATTTTTTTTTCATTTGGGTAAGATGCACAGGTTGTCAAGCACCTGACTTCCACAGTAGGGTTAGATGTTATAGTTCCAGCATGAGCTGGCCTTTTACACAGTATATATTTATAAGGCCATAAAATAATTTTTAATTAATTCTGGCTGTTACTGCTCCACGGTGTCTTACTGCTCATTTATTACAGGTGCTGTCAATTTACACAGTACTTTACATATTTATTATACATTCACATCAGTCCTCAAGGATCATACAGTTCAGGGTCCCTAAAGCCTCGTACACATGCACCGATTGTTGGCCGACCGATCGGCCGTCTTTTGTCCAGTGTTGTTGTGTTGGTTGAAATTTGCTCTAGACTGCGCACAAATTTTATCGGCCAACAAAAACCAACTTCAGAAGTGATGTCATGTGTTGGTTTACTTTCCGTGTGTTTTTTCATCTCTGAGCATGCCCAGTCTTGCTTATCAGATTTTTGTCTGACGAAATCTGTACTGACTGACGAACAATCGGCCGTTCTGTTGACGGCCAACAAAAATTTTATAGCATGCACACCAGATTTTGTTCGGCTGAAAAGTCGCAGTCGGTTGTCGGAAGCATCATACTAACAAGCCGACAATCGGCTGATCGGACGTTGGCCGAAAATTCACGGCCAACAATCGGTGCGTGTGTACGAGGCTTTACTCACATTCATACATACACACACAAGGGCCAATTTACTTACTAGCATGGCTGGGCACCCAGAGGGACAACATACAAACTCAGGTCAGGTAGTGCCATGATTGGGATTCAAACCGACAACCCTAGTGCTGCGTGGTGGAAGTGCTAATCACTTAGCCACTGTGCTGCCCCATGTGCTGATGATCTACTCATTGTCACTGCTGCATTGGGACACAGTTCTTACTCCAGGCTTGATGTTGTCTGGGCTAAGCCATGGAGCCTACAATTGCCATTGGCTGTCTAGCACAGAGGTGGAAACACTTTTAAACTCTGATTACATAAACTGGGTTTGGGTACTGCTTAATACAAGCGCTGGTTTACATAGAATGTTTTAATGGTCTTCAACGCTAGAGGGTGTTATTTTTTATTAGTAACTGGGGTATAATGTTTTTTTTGTTGCTAAGCAAAGGAAATAAGTCATTGTTTACACACCCACACTTTACTACTTTCTTCTAAAGCCCAATACACAAATACACACTGCTACTTTTTTTCATTCAACTCAGCGGGCTGAATGAAAAAAAACTGACACTTCAGGTAGGAGCCATTGTACTAACTATCCACTGTTAGTACAGCGATCTCCCTTGCTGTGCTATTGTGTTCTGACAGGGCCCCCCCCCAACCACCGGAACACTCCGGTCCATGCCTCCAGCTATTGGCTGAGAGAGCCGATCGGGAGCAAGTCGGCAGACCTTTTTCAGTTATGCACCTTTGAGAGAGGTCGGCCGAATGGCTGGCTTCTGTTGGACCGGCTGCAGTACACACGAGCTGAATGTTGGCCGTCATTCGGGCCGTGTGTACAGGGCTTAAGATTTAGTGCACCTATTCGCTGATAAAAAAAATGTCCTGCCATCAGGACAGATCCCCCACAGCAACTAATTCAATTGTAAAAAAGTGGGTGAGGGACAACAGGTAAAAATACAGTGACTGAGCAAATGGACAATGCACACTGGATATGGTATATACCTGAAAATGCTTTAATAAATGATCCCATATATATATATATATAGGGACTTTAAGGGCAGACAAGACACAATATGATAAAAAGTTTAACCGCTTGCCGACCGCCGCACGACTATTTACTGCGGCGGTCAGCCCCTCTCACAGGCAAAGCGACGTAGTACTACGTCACTAGCCTGTGAGGGTCTAGGGAGCGAGCGCGCGCCCCCGGAGGTGCGCTCCTGCTCCCACGCGGTCACCGACCCCCCCCCCGCGCATTTGCCTGGCGGACCCGATGTCCGCCGGGCACTCGCGATTGTCCGTTACACCGGGAGAAAGGCAGGCGGCTAATGTAAACAAAGCCGCCTGTCATTCTCCCCTGTGTAAGAATGGAGATCAAATGGTTCTGCTATGTAGGACCGTTGATCTCTGTTCGTAGAAATCAAGCCACAGCCAATCACAGTTAGAATCACGCCCCTAGGGACACACTTAACCCCTCCCTCTCAAAAAAAAGTTAACCCCTTCACTGCCAGTGTCATTTTTACAGTAACAGTGCATATGTATAGCACTGATTACTGTAGTAATGTCACTGGTAACCCCAAAAGTGTCAAAAATGTCAGTCAAGAGTACGATCTGTCCGCCGTAATGTTGCAGTCCCGCAAAAAAAAATCACAGATCACCGCCATTACTCGTTAAAAAAAAAAAAATGACAAAAATCTTTCCCTTAGTTAGTAAACGCAATAACTTTTGTGCAAACCAATCAAAATACGCTTTTTGGGATTTTTTTACCAAACATATGTAGCATAAAACAAATTGGCCGAAAATGTTAAAAAAAAATTTGATTTTTACATTTTTTTTTCTGGGAATTTCATATAAAAAAATTTGAAAAATATTATTATTTATGCAAAATTATTGCTCTTTTTTTGTTTATAGCGCATGATCAAAAAATCGCACAGGTGATCAAGTACCACCAAAAGAAAGCTCTGTTTGTGGGAAAAAAAGGACGTCAAATTTGTTTAGGTACAGCATCGCACGACCGCGCAATTGTCCGTTAAATTCACGCAGTGCCGAATCGCAAAATAGCCCCTGGTCAGGAAGGGGGTAAAATCTTCCAGGGCTTAAGCGGTTAAACATTTATTGAATCATATTAATATATATATATATATATAACGTACAGTATTGACACAAATACAAAAATATATGACAACTCACATAGATGTAAAGTTACACATCCTGGTTGTGTTGAACATAAGAAGTGCACTTGTCTGCATAGCACCCGACACATTTCAGGTTCGTACCCTTCATCAGGGATGTATCATAAGGAGATTGTATGCATTCATATTTTTTCTGTTGGTAGAAGATGTTGGTATCTTCTAACAACACAAACAGATGCTGGTATCTTCTACCAACAGAAACAATATGAATGCATACAATCTCATTATGATACACCCCTGATGAAGGGTACAAACCTGAAACACGCCATGTGCTATGGAGACAAGTGCACTTCTTATGGTCAACACAACCAGGATGTGTAATTTTACATCTATGTGAATTGTCATATATTTTTGTATTTGTGTCAATACTATACGTCATATATATATTTTAATATGATTCAATAAATGTACAAACTTTTTATCATATTGGTGTCTTGTCTGCCCTTAAAGTCCCTATATATATGGGGGAACATTTTGAACATGATTTAAATGCCACATGACATTTATGAACGTCTTGTCCAACTAGTTCAGGAAACTCCTAATAACCTCATCAATTATTAATTATACATAGTAAATATAAATCCTTTGCACATTACTGTCAGTGGTATTTGCCTTACCAACCTTTTTTAATATAAATCTTACCACATTCCTCATGGTATTTCTGATATTGTGGGTATATAATGGGATGTTTTCCAGGCATAGCATTTTTAGACACCTGCTGTTAACATTTAATATAGCTCATTACAGTAAAAAAAAAAAAGAAAAGAAAAGAAGAGAACTAATGTATCATATGAAGACTGGATCTCATTAATCACAGCAAAACCATTCGGTACTAGGAAAATATGAGTGCATTCTGAGCATATACCATGGAACACAAAAAGCTGCTGATTACACAGTTTTAGGGACAGATGTAGTTTATGATTTGTAAAGTGTATATTTTATGTAAAATATGTATTTATTTTTGGCATCCTCAGCGAAAATACATACATGGCAAAGCACTTCCAGTATGAAGCTACATGTATGTTATTACAAGGCTCAGTTCCAGTTTACAACCTTTACGCTAAATACAAAGAGGAATAGTGAATTAATAATACTTGTGATATAATCAGATGCTTCTTAAAAAAAACATAAAGTCCACAACTATGCAAATTTTATGTAAATATATTGTGATAATTCTCCCTGCCACCGAGATCTGTGTTGTACAGGGTGCTCACTCTTTCTTCTCCTTTCGTGCCATTAAATGAACACATCCATGTGCCACCACGATGAGTGCTCCCCTCCTTATAGTTGGGTTCTCACCTCAAATGATGTGACCTTGTACCTAAGCTCCATCTAAGAAAGCCTTTTTACCTCTCCCCAGCCTGAGGATGAGTATCTGTTTAGCCCCAATACGTATTGCCACCCGGCGACTAGGTAGAACCTTCTTCCAGGAGTGTGGACTGACGGCTTCAAGAAAAACGAAGAGATTTCCAGTCACAACTTACCAACCAGCCAGCGACCAACCGAATTGCACTGTCTAACAGTATGCGTTAAAAACAGGGGTTTGGTTGCACACATTTGAAAATACATGCGTAAGCTGCAGGCCGCGGCAAGGCACCCTGTAATCTGCAGTCCCTAACTCTACAATTTAAAGAGTCTCTACAATGAGAGCACATGCATTTAATGGGATAGATGGAGGACAGGTGACTAGAGGGAGCCCACCCCTCCTTAAAGGCACAGGGTCACACTGAACATCGCACAATGGCGGCAAAGGTGTCAGTGCATTGCCTGGCTCAATATAGATATCAACGATAATGCAAAAAGTGGTCACCCCCCTCCACCTATAACTGGTCTTAATGGTAAGGAGCACTGGAAGGGCGAACGCAGATCAAGAAAAACAAAGAGATTTCCAGTCACAACTTACCAACCAGCCAGCGACCAACCGAATTGCACTGTCTAACAGTATGCGATAAAAACAGGGGTTTGGTTGCACACATTTGCAAATACATGCGTAAGCTGCAGGACGCGGCAAGGCACCCTGTAATCTGCAGTCCCTAACTCTGCAATTTAACGGCTTGACGGCACAAATGAAACCGCTGTTGGAGGATATTTTGCATGTTTAGTCTGGTGCGCTGGAAGCACCAGCAAAATGTGAGTACTTATACTATTGTTTTTAATAAAGATATGGTATAAGCACCATTGAGTTCTTTCTCCATATGTGCAACAATACTGTGGAGGAGTGGAGTGAGGAGACAAGCAATATGTATTGGGGCTAACTGGATACTCATCACAATATATTTACATAAAATGGGCATAGTTGTGGACTTTATGTTTTTTAAAAGAAGCATTTGATTATATCACAAGTTTTATTTATTCACATGTTACCTCTAGTATAATACACTTGTCACAATTGAGGTTCTAACAGTTGTTATCATTTATTTATTTATTTGATTGTTTTATATGATATTATTTAGCGCAGCCATAAGGTTTGTTTTATACACGTCAGAATGAGATGGCGATCAGTGCTTGCAGCTGGCTTGATTGAAGTAGCATGGGTTGTATTAGCTCGCAGGAGTCTTTGATATTTACAAAGAGGAATAGTGTTTACCTTAAAGTACAACAGCCCATAGATTTATCCGTCTTTTTTCTTTCAACCAGCAAGTTGAATGAAAACAAATGGCTCAATTCCCCCATCCAAACACTTGATGTGGACAGCGGAATTCTCCACGCTGAGCTATTTTGACAGTGGGGAGACTTGACTGCCATCAGTCATTATCTGTTATAGCCGGCAACGCTGAACAAGCTAAAAAAACCGACAAGGCGGTTGTATAGAAGTAGATCGATAGATCAACTTTTGTGCAACCACCCTACCAATACATGGATTGAAATTCGGCTGGTCCTTGCTGAACTAGCTGAATTTTGATCTATGTATGGCCTGCTTAAGACTCTATGCAAACAGTACAAACATACCTTTATTCCAAGTTTGTAATAATAAATAAATAATGACAACCTATCTTAAAGTGATTTTTAAGCCACTTTTTTTCTTTTTATAGCTCCCTCTATTAGATAACATTAAGCTCCCCAGTGGATCTCATTTATAAAAATATGCTGTATAATACCTTATTTACGAGCGCCACTCAGCACTCACATGACTGCCGGCTGGTCTCCTCTCCCAATCTGATAGCTGCAGGGCGAGGTGCTGGGTATCCCCCGCTGACGTCAGCCAGGACAAGGAGCTGAGAGGAGGAGACCGGCAGGCAGTCACGTGAGCGCGGAGCGGTGCTCGTAATTAAGGTCTTATACAGCATATTTATATGGATTAAATGCACTGGGGAGCTTAATGTTAAATAAGAGAGGGACCTATACAAAGTGAAAACAGTTTTTATTACAGCAGGAGGGGAGGATTGAGGAGCTTACAGGCAGCGAGGGGAGGGGGGAGGAGGACAGAGAAGGACACAGAAGACAAAGAGCAGGGCTGCAGGTGACGGAGGCATGTACACTGACCTCGGTGTCAGGACTCAGCAGCTATAATATACCGTGGTCAGTTTACATAGGGCAGGGTACAGCCAGGCACGATTAGCCAGGTATTACAGGTGTTACAGGGGGCCAAATTACACTTACACAGCACAAGTACTGTGCTGTATAACATGATTTAAAGGAAAAGGATCTAAATTTTTTTTTCAGGGTAGCAAACACTTTAAAAATAAAACAGAAGCCTTGCAAACTCTCCCGTTCTGACAGAATCCTGGCTAAATACAAAAGGGAAAATTTTGGAATTTTTTATTGCCAAAGCTTTCCTACCCCTTCGAGCCTCCTGCACATTCCTTTTAGCCAGTGAGGTCCAATAAGAATGTGTAGGGATGAAGTGTCGGAGGTTTGCCTGTCAAACGTGGCCGGGATGCTGCCATTTGGATGGCTTCTGCAGGCATGTGCACACCTCTATTGTATAGTTTTATGCAACCCTGAATGTGGCAGTATTGTATACTATCATAACTCCCAACTTTCTGAAATGATAAAGAGGGACACCTTTTAGCACACAGTATGTAGGCAAAGGACACATCCTTGCCATGACCCCAGTCCATGGATAACAAAGATATAATATGCAGAAAATGATTATATTGGCTTCTCAAAATAACAAATGCAGTAATATTGAGGTTGGATAAAAAGATTTTGCAGCATAACACTTTTGATAATTAAATAGTACATTTGTATAGAGATATAAACAAAAGACCAAAAAAGGGACAACTAAGGCTGCATGAGGGACCAAGGAGTTTGGCCTCAAAAGAAAGACAGTCCCTCTAAATGAGGGACATTTGGGGGCTATGTACTATTGGTTTATTCTCACTGCATTTTGGTTGGTATTCCCCCATAGCACAGAGCTTTATTAACCTAATGTAGAACATTTTATGTCTACGGTCTGATTTTGCCCATATTTTATGTGGTAGGCATGTAAACGCTTGCGCATGCTTTGCGTTTTAATGGACATAGCCATATTCACCACTGCTGCTTAGTGAATTCAGGGCCAGGTAGGAGAATGAAACAACATGTAGAGATGCATTTCATCAGTCTGCTGTTTGCCTTTTAGAGGTAGAAATATTCTAAGAAACTTTCTACACTTCACTAAAGGTTGAACAGAATGCAGAGATGTTTGTGTGTTACATTGCCTTTGGAGATACACTCTTCTGTACATGAACAGTTAGCACTGTGGTCCTCATTAGGAGATATAGGATACAAACCTGGGATCCCTGGGGGGGGGGGGGGGGGGCTGGGGTTGGGCCTGGCGTCTCAGGTAAAGGAAAAGGAATTGGCAGCACTCCAGGTTGAATCAAAATCCAGATTTATTGACTGGACATCCAAATATGACAATCGTGACAAGGTAGACACGTTTCACACACTGACTGTGTGCTTAATGATTAAGCACACAGTCAGTGTGTGAAACGCTTCTACCTTGTCACGATTGTCATATTTGGATGTCCAGTCAATAAATCTGGATTTTGACTCAACCTGGAGTGCTGCCAATTCCTTTATCAAGTTTTCATGGAGGCGAGCCGGGGCATGCACCGGTGTGAGTCATCAGGCAATTACACCACCTTGAGCAGTGAGTTCTTGTCTTTTCTGGCGTCTCAGGTGCCAGGAGGCAGCAGAACGTCTGTGGCTGGTATCTGATCTAAGATGATGAGCTGGACCATACAATTATGCAAATTTCATCCAGTTCCTAATGAAGCTGCTAAAATTCACTCCATGGGTGGCCCTATTGCTACCCTAATACCCAACATCATTTAATTGAAAAAAATAAAGGAGCAAAGCTGCAGGTTTCACCCTAAAAGACTTCTGAATGGGTAAGTATCTCCATTCAAGGCAGCATCTTAAAATAATTTTTTAACAGTTTGCGAGATACGCAATTGTGTAGGGATGGGAATGGGAGGTGGGAGAAGAGGACCTCAAGAAAAGGGGTAAAAAAAAAATGACATCACTTGAAGCAACCCCTATTTAGCCTAATTTGTGATTGTGTGTACTGCTGAAGAACAGGCACTCAACTGTTGATAGTCCACTATGAGCCACAAGCAGGTGCTTTTGGTTGGGGACCACAGATCTGCACCACTTCTTTTGCCTGGTTTGCAATTAAATACATATAATTGCTATAATACTGTTGGGTCATCATTTATGAAAGTAATGGGCTGCACATTTTCTACATTACCTTATTAGAGAAAAAAGCTTAATAAACAAAACTCTATTTACATTCTCTTAAATGACATTTAAAATGGAGCATGCCCTCATACATCAGGAAAGCAAGGCTGCCCTATTTCCTGCTAAATAGCTTCCTAAAAGCATTAATGGTCTGTGTCAGCTTTAAGCCGCTGCAAGTTGACTCAGCAGCAAAAGGTAAAATATTGCACTCACTGCATTGCTACAGCGGTCAATAGATTCAGCATGACTAATTCTGAGCATCACAAAGTCTGGTCCACTTCTAACCTGCTGTCTTCATTTTCAGCTTGCTGAATTCTAACTCATTTACTGTCATACGAGACGATGCCTTTGCTGGTCTCTTTCACCTCGAATACCTGTAAGTGCTTCACTAAATGTCGTATGCTGCATTTGATTTTTTTAATCCTGCCTTGGTCTTCATTCTCTGGCCTGTGCAATGTTATAAACAATTTCTACAGATAATCCTGTGCTCCATGATTATGGAAGCACATAAAACATATCAATTCTGTCTTGAATTTGAGATGTACTGAATAATATTACATATGTCAACATTTGGTCTTTTTCAATAAAGAGTTCTTATTCCGAAATATATTAATCTATCAACAGAATTCACCTTGCTGAGATCAGACCAGCAAAAGATGGATTTTGATTGGTAGTTATTAAAGAACATATGTGGAAAACAAGGGGATTTTTAAGGTGCCACAAAATCAAATCACCTAAATTCTATAAAAACATCAAATTTTATTTGGATACAAAAATTTTAAAAGCAATAGTTTGATAAAAAAAAACTTCACAGAAATTCCATGTGGCTTTTGGTGTATTATAACTTATATAGTGCAGCGCAACTGAACCAATATGTGATAAAAATCCTTAACCTTTTCCAAACAAAACAATATTAATATTAATAAATCTCAAATTATAAAATGTAAAACCAATTCCTTTAGATCCAAAACAATATTGTATATATAATAATAGTCCGTAAAAAAAAAAAAACATGCTTCTCCACCAACAGTGCTCTTCAGTCAATTATTCCATTTCCAATATTGAGTGCACCACCAACAATAGGTGAAAAACCTGCTCACCTCATTACAAACCACAGGCTTATCATCACAGCTCCTGCAGCTCCCTCCGGGATGGTCACCTCTCCTCTCTCCTGGGACTTGGCACTCATTTTGCTTATACTGTATACTATAAGCAAACCACATGTAATAAAAAGGCAATTGCATAGTGCTCTCCGTTTCAACACTTTATTAAAAGCCCCTTCTTATAAAATACACTTAAAGCAAACAATACAAAAAACGCTGCAGTGGCAGTGTGACATCACAGGCTCGGCTCCTCCCTCCTAGACATGTAGCGCCCTCTCATTGGGCTTCCTCAGTAGGTTTGTTTGCTTGTAAGTGTATTTTGGTTGTGGGAACTTTAATAAAGTGTTGGAACGGAGAGCACTATGCAATTGCCTTTTTATTACATGTGGTTTGCCTATGCTATATAAGCAAAAAGAGTGCCAAGTCCCAGGAGAGGAGAGGTGACCACCCCAGGGGGAGCTGTGCCTGTGGTTTCTTATATGAGATGAGCAGGTTTTTCACCTATTGTTGGTGGTGCGCTCAATATTGGAAACTGAATAATTGATTGAAGAGCACTGTTAGTGGAGGAGCAGGTTTTTTTCGTGGACTATTATATATACAATATTGTTTTGGATCTAAAAGGACTGGTTTTATGTTTCATAATTTGAGATTTATTAATATTAATATTATTTTGTTTGGAAGAGGTTAAGGATTTTTATCACATATTGGTTCAGTTGCACTGCACAATAAAAGTTATAATTGGTTTAATTTTAGTGCGTGAAATCACTGAAGCGTGTTTAGCTAGCAACTGGGAATTTATATAGATTTTTTACTTAATTTATGTATATATATATATATATATATATATATATATATATATATACAGATTTTGTGGTATCACAAGTGGAGGTTGCACTGACAGTATTTTTTCACACATTTTGCTTTTGGTGTATGTATAGTGACTTCAGCGCAACATGTTTCGCCAATTGGCTTCCTCACAAGACCTCTAAAGTACTGTATACATGTGCCACCATGTGCGCCTGAAGGTGTTTAATAACTCTATAAGAAAAAAACATATTAATACATAGATTTAATCATCGCCAGAGGAATATCAAAAAGCCGTAGGAGGGGTAGGGCTCAAAAACATCAACCACTCGAATTAACATAAGAGGGTAATTGATGGCAGGATGAGATGAGGGGGTGAGGACGTACGTTCCTTGAGCTCCTGAGCTCCTCCGTGAGAACCGCCAGGTGTTTGGCTCGCTCTGTCCGCCAGCTAATTGATTGCTAATTGCTGCCTGACCAACGTGCACAGCAGAGAGCGAGCCGGGATACTGCCAGACAATCAAGCCGCATCGAGCGGAGCTACACTGACCCGCGGCACCGCCACACAAGCAGGGGCTACAGAGGCTGCTTTGGGCAGTGGTACCGCCGCACAGAGCGGGGCTACACTGAGCCGAGGTACCGCCGCACCGAGCAAAGGATTGCACTGAGCAGAATACCGCTGGATCACCGGACTATCACCGGACTATCACCGGACTATCGGTCTATTAAGCCGCGCTGTACGGCTCTATACCGAGTCGCTAAGCCGCCGTGCGGAGGAGCGGAGGATTGTCGGGCAGATCTCCCGACTAGACTTCTGCTCTTCTGCCTCTGGGCTGCCTGAGTGGGGCTGAGCCGAGCCAAGCTATTGCCATTGGAGTGGAGTGGAGCCGAACCAAGCCGTAGAGCTGCCAATACTGTTATGACCCTAAGCCACCAGGTTGAGCAGAGTGTACAGTGCTTAGTGCTCAGTGGGTCAGTGCGCACAGTGTCAAGCACAGTGTCAAAGCAGTGACAAAGCAGAGACTAAGGGTGACTGAGACTGAGACTTTAGTTAAGAACTGCCAGGTTGTTTGCCTGCTCACTTTGCCTGCTAGCTAGCCTGCTTGTTAGTGACTGTGCATCGCAGCATCCGAGGCGGGATAGCGCTGAAGTATCAAGTCGCTGAACCGCTAAACCAAGCTGAACTGAATTCAGTCGCTAAGCCGCCAAGCCACTAAGCCGCAGAATTGTATTGAGAATTGCCGTACGGATTGATCGCTGACCTGCGGATCTGTTGAGCAGCTGTGCCGCCGAGCCATTGGGTTTTTTTTTTGGGTTTGGGGTTCTTTGTGTCCCCTGACCTTACACATCTACCTTAGAGCAACCTGGACTGCTTGTGCATCTGAGCCGCAGGGTCTGTTGGGTGTGGATCTGGTTGTTGTGCCGCCTGTCAGCTATGGGGAGAAGGACTTTGAGAACAACACAACCACAAAAGAAGCCGACCACCGGCTCTATAAAAAAGTATCTGGCAGTGGAGACCGAGGAGCTGCTGGAAGCAGGGGGTTCGGACCATACGCCGGGTGCCCGCTCCGGCCCTCCCCAGAGCCCGTCAGCTTCCCATAGATCGCCAGCCTCATCCTGGTGCTCGGACGGGACGGATGTCTCCCCGAGCCGATCTACAGTAGCTGCGCTTGTAAGCGG
Organism: Pelophylax lessonae; assembly: GCF_965119305.1. Lineage (NCBI taxonomy): Eukaryota > Metazoa > Chordata > Amphibia > Anura > Ranidae > Pelophylax > Pelophylax lessonae. The sequence goes on from NC_138768.1 coordinate 773,394,767, forward strand.
TCTTCCTACAAAGGCGGACTTAGCCTCTATGTTGAGGGGTTTGGAAAAATCAATTAAAAAAGAGGTATCCTCAGTCCGGGCGGACCTGAATCAGGTATTAACCCGGGTTGAGGAGTCCGAGCATAGATTAGATTCACATGCTGTTGCAATCCAAGAACTCCAAGCTATCTCCAAACGTCAAGCATTAGCACATAGGATGGCCCTGTATAAAATTGAGGACCAGGAAAATCGGAGCAGGCGTAATAATATCCGAATCCGAGGTCTGCCTGAAGCCATCAAGGACCCAGATCTGCTCCCTACGATAAGTGGCATTTTCAACAAGCTGCTCGGCCTCCCTGTTGACAAGTTAATGAGGATTGATAGAGCCCATAGGGCCTTTCGCCCCCGCAGCCTGCAGACAGAGACCCCAAGAGATATCATATGCAGGATCCATCACTATCCTGAGAAGGAGCGTATAATGCTTAGAGCTCGGGAAGCCCAAAACCTGGACTTTGATGGGGCACCTTTGTCGCTTTATCCTGACTTGGCTAGGGAGACCTTGGAGCGCCGCAGGGTATTAAAGCCCCTCACAGAAAAGCTGAGAGCGACCGCCATAACATACCGGTGGGGCTTTCCCTCCTGTCTAATTGCATCTAGAGAAGGACGCACTGCAACTTTGCGATTCCCCGAAGATCTGGAGGGCTTTTGCACGGCTCTTAATATACCAATACCTGACCTCCCGGGCTGGCAAGATGAAGCTTTCCCGGCTCCAGCCTCATCTGTAGATGCTGCCTGGCAGAAGACGTCTAAATTGCAGAAACCACGGAAATCTCCCTCTGACAAGCCCACTTGATTATTACTTGAATATTGGCAAGCTTTCCTGGATCCAACCCCATCTGTAGAGGCTACCTGGCAGAAGACGCCTAAACCACAGAAACCACGGAAATCTCCCTCTGACAAATCCATTTGAATATTACTTGAATATTAGTAATTATAATATTGCACTACTTTTGGACTTGGCCCCCTCCTTTTTTTTTTTTTTTTTTTTTTTTTTTTTTTTTTTTTTTTTGGAACTGATTGACTGACTGATAGGTTGGACTGGTCCTTTAAGGCCCTATGGTTATTTTTTGGCCCCTTATGTTTCGGTTTAGACGAACAGAGGTCAACCATAGCGTTTTTTTTTTTTTTTTTTTTTTTTTTTTTTTTTTTTGGGGCTATTTTGAAGATACAGAGAGAGAAAAAGTGATAATTTGATAAATTTTGCAGCTACCTGGCGAAGTCCCGCGGAGGGGCTCCGGATTTTTCAGGGTTATTATCTCTGACTGGTTCTGCCTTGACCCCCCTCTCGCTGCTCACCCCTCCCAAACTCTTGAGCGGAGCTCGGCTTTCCCTCACCTGCGTCTCCCGCCAGGTAGCGGGTCTCCAGGTGGGACCGCGGCTGAGGGATCACCGTTTTTCCGCTCTTTGGTGAGTGTTCCTCACCGACATACTGTCGCTATGGCGACAACCTTTTTCCTTCTATTCCCTGTTGTTTTTTTTTTTTTTTTTTTTTTTTTTTTTTTTTTTTACTGTTCCTTTCCCCCCTTGGTGTACACCAGTCTATATGTGGATATTGGTATATATCCGGTTTAGATTTCAATGTCAAAAGTGACATATTTATCCTATAATATAAGGGGGCTTCATACTCCAGCTAAACGGCATTGTCTATATAGGGAACTGAATGCGCTGAAAGGAGAAGTAGTGTTCCTGCAGGAGACTCATATTACCCACACTTCAAATCTTAAATTGACCACTCCCACGTACCCTACTTGGTACTATAGCCTTTCGGATATTCGTAACTCCAAGGGAGTCGCCATAGGGTTCCGTAAAGGCTCACCCTTTAAACTCATACAAATGGTAGCTGATAGATTTGGGCGTTATTTGTTCCTGAAGGGCACCCTGGGTAGCACTGTTGTTTCTTTTGCAAATGTTTATGCCCCTAATCAAGATCAAGTGTCTTATTTAACGACCACCCTGCGTAGGTTCCATGAATTTGCTGACGGAATATCAGTGGTGGCAGGCGATTTCAACGTCACTATGGACCCCCTGCTGGATACCTCCTCTGGTAAGTCTTATATCTCATATAAACGGTTAAACTATTTGCGTACACAATTGCATGAATTTCAATTAATAGATGCTTGGCGTGTTTTCCACCCTTCAGATAGGGATTACTCGTATTTTTCCAAAACACATAATTCATATTCAAGACTTGACTATTTCTTGGTGGACCATTTCCACCTCGAACTAGTTGACTCTGTCACTATTGCTTCATCTTCTATTTCGGATCATTCCCCTATTTGTCTGACTTTGAAGATTCCTTCTCTCCTTTATAAAAAATCCACATGGAAGTTAAACGATTCCCTAATTCTGAGCCCCCCGGACAAACAAAATATAGGTAAAGAACTAGATAATTTTTTTGTTGACAACTCCTTGCCGGAGGTCAATACTGCTGTTCGCTGGGAGGCCCATAAAGCCTATATTAGGGGTAAACTAATAGAATTAGGAGCAAGGAAGAAGAAAGAGCGCGTATCATGTCAAAGAACTCTTGTTGCTGAAATACAGGTTCTTGAACGCTCTCATAAGGCCTCCCTTGCTGTCTCTACCCTACAGTTACTGACTAAAAAACGGGAGGAGCTTAAGGCCCTATTTCATGCACAAAACAAGGCCATATATCGCAAGGTGTCCCAAAGGATATACGAATGGGGTGATAAACCTGGCCGACACCTGGCACGGTCTTTGCAACAACAAAAAGTAGCCTCCTATATTCCTAAAATCAAGCGACACGATGACTCTTTGGCGCACGATTCCACCTCTATCGCGGCCGAATTTCATAAATTCTATTTAAATCTCTATTCTGTCCCGAAAGCTATCTCGGATCCAGAAAAGCGTAGATCATTGATGTCAGAATATCTTGCTAGTGCCAATCTCTCTTCTATCCCACCAGAGAAAGTTAATTCTCTGGAGGATGAAATTTCGGTGGAAGAACTCAGAGCCGCTTTAATCTCTACCCCAATGGGGAAGGCCCCGGGCCCTGACGGCTTTTCGGCCTTTTACTATAAACAATACACCGAAACCTTGCTCCCTCACCTGGCCTCCTATGCTAACTCTATTCTGGAAGACTCTTCTTTGCGTCCGGAGACTTTGCATGCATATGTTACGTTAATCCCGAAAGAGGGTAAAGACCCCTCTTTATGTTCTAGCTATCGTCCCATTTCTTTGTTAAATGTCGATGTTAAACTATATGCCAAGGTAATCGCCAACAGATTGCTCCCCTTTTTACCCGCTAGTATCGCTAACAGTCAAACTGGTTTCATTCCTGGTCGTGAGGTGAGGGACAATGTGTCACGCACAATTTCACTTTTATCTTTTGTTCGCCGGCGCTCCCAGCCCACCCTGTTGCTTTCCACGGATGCTGAAAAAGCGTTCGACAGGGTGGACTGGGAGTTCCTGATGGCGACACTACAGGCGTTTGGTCTAGGCCCCCGCCTGTGTCGTTTGATTAATGCGTTATATAAATCCCCTACTGCTCAGATTAAGATTAACGGTATCCTTAGCGAATCAATCAAGCTCTCTAATGGGACCAGACAGGGCTGCCCGCTCTCCCCTATACTTTTTGTTTTATCCTTGGAACCTTTTCTGGCTAGAATTCAAGCAAACCCCTCGATTCACGGTATCACGGTCGGGTCTATGTCACAGAAATACGCGGCTTATGCGGACGATGTTCTTTTTTATGTACAACAACCCATGATATCTCTGCCTAATCTCCTTTCTGAATTTGATAGATATAGTGCTTTGTCTAATTTTAAAATCAATTTAACGAAGTCGGAAATCTTAAACGTTACAATTGCCCCGGCAATGGCACATGATATCAGCCCAGCATTTCCCTTTATATGGCAACCTTATTCTTTTAAATACTTAGGGGTACATATTACTGCCCAGGTGGAGGATCTAGCACGAGCAAATTATATTCCTTTACTTAACACAATTAGAGCTAACTTTGCGAATTGGCATCATTTAGCCACCTCTTGGATGGGGAGGGTGAATGTTGTCAAGATGAATGTGCTGCCCAGGGTGCTCTTCATGTTTCAAATGCTTCCGTTTAACATACCCGTCAATTTGGTGAGGACCTTAAATTCTTTGGTTAGAGCATATGTTTGGCGCCGCTCACAGCCTCGGCTTGCGCTCTCGCTACTTTCGCGGGGCAAAAGCCGGGGGGGGTTGGCGGTGCCGGACTTCGGGAGATATCTGAATGCCATCTCCCTGGTTCGGATAGCCGATTGGAAATTTCATACAGAGGAAAAGCTCTGGGTACAGCTGGAGCAGAAGCTGGCAAATACATCATTATATACTCAACTTTGGATACCGCCGGAGACTAGAAATCTTGCTGACACTATTTCGCCTTTAACCAGTTCGGTTTTCCGCGTCTGGGATCGGCTTCATAGGCTCCATAAAATTCCATACAACTCACCGCTTATGCCGATTTTAGGCCATAGCCTTTTCCCGCCTGGTTATAAAGATCACTGTTTCTCCCAGTGGCTACCACAGGCCAATGCTACGCTGCTGCATCATATAACGGGGACGGAAGGAATACTTCCATTCTCTAAAATATGCCAGGCCTCACCAAAGACATTTATGGATTGTTGGAAATACCACCAACTCCAGCAATTTGTAAAAAAACTGCCTTACCCCTTACGCAACATACACTCCCTGAACCCGATTGAACAAATCCTAGCACGCCCTGAATCAGGTAAAGGTTTATTATCAAAGTTTTATAAGGCATTGGACGCACTAAGCCCCAACTCCACCCCACATTTTTTGAAACAGTGGCAACTAGATTTTAAATGTACTTTTTCGCCGACACAGGAGGAGGTTATTCTTCAATTGTCTCATAGTTCAGGAACATCGGCGCGGACAGCAGAAGCCAATTATAAGTTTCTCACTAGATGGCACTACTCCCCCGTTAAGCTACAGAGGATGACACCATCTCTCTCGGCTGCCTGTTGGAGAGGCTGTGGGCTTAGAGCTACGCACGCACATATATGGTGGTTCTGCCCAGCAATCCGACCCTTTTGGACTAGCGTACTATCTTTAATTGAAGAGATTCAGGGTTTACCTATTGCTAGGGATCCGTTGTCTGTCTTATTCCATGACACTAAACTTCCTCCGGCCCAGTATCAAAAGTCTATTACCCCTCACCTTTTAAATGCAGCCAAAGCATTAATCCCAAAATATTGGAAACAGTCTACAGTCCCCTCGATACCTCAATGGTTGCGGGCAGTCGACCGTACTTACTACCTGGAAGACATGACATTGGATCTTCGTGGTCAGGCATCTCTGGCACGTAAGATTTGGTCATGTTGGTTAACATTTACCCACACTAACATATACGCTTCATATATGGCTGAGGCCTCTCTAGGTTAGAACGTCAAGACTGGTGAAACACCAAGGGACCCCCTTCCTTTTTTTTTTTTTTTTTTTTTTTTTTTTTTTTTTTTTTTTTTTTTTTTTTTTTTTTTTTTTCCCCAGTTTTCTTTTTTCCATCTTTCTCCTCTCTTTTCTTTCTCTCCTCTCTTTAGTGGAGAGCCCCGCTTAAACAAATGGACTAAAATGCTTAACAATCCCAGAAATATTGATTTTTGTAGGTATATTAAACCGTATGTTTTCTGCATTGGTTCTAGTTATGACGAGCAGGGACTGCCTAACTGTATATAATCTGGGGAGACCCCCCTTTTTCTTTTCTTTTTTTTCATGCTTGTATAATCTGTATAAAACTCAATAAAAAACATATTAAAAAAAAAAAAAAAAAAAAAAAAAATAAAAAAAAAAAAAAAAAAAAAAAAAAAAAAAAAAAAAAAAAAAAAAAAAAAAAAAAAAAACATAAGAGGGTAATTATGCTTAAATAATCCTGTGAAGCTGCAGATTCAAATCACCTTCCTCCAATTGTAAGTAAAACCCCAAACATGTATAATGCTGCCCCCAATGAAAGCCATTATTGTGGTATTCAGCAAAATTAAATAGGAGCGTGTGGATAGGGTTTAAAACAACGTCCCTTGTGGCTCTGTATTATACATGATTGGGTCTTTCCTTAGAATTAGAGCATGGCGATTAGAATCTGCAGCTTTACAGGATTATTCAAGCATGATTACTCTTTCAGGTTGATTTGAGTGGCTGATGTTTTTGAGCCCTACCCCTCCTATGGCTTACTGATATCCTTCTAGCGATGATTTTATTTATGTATTATTATGTTTTTGGCTTATAAAGTTATTAAACACATTCAGGCATCTGGGTGGCACATGTATGTAGTACTTTAGAGGTCTCCTTTAGAGGTCTCCTGAGGAAGCCATTGATTGGAGAAACATGTTGAGCTGAAGTCACTGTACATACACCAAAATGGAATGGAAATGTAAATGGAATTTCTGTAAAGGTTTTTATCATACTATTGCTTTTAACCTTTTTGTACCCAAACAAAATTTGATGTTTTTTTAGAATTTTGGTGATTTAATTTTGTGGCACCTTAAAAATCCCCTTGTGTTCTACATATGTTCTTTAAATATACTTGATGGGATGTGGTGCCTTTCATCCTCAGATGCCCAGCAATTTAACACATTAATTGGTAGTTATTGCACTAAATAGAAGGCTTTATTGAACAAGGCTTTTTGTTACAGTTAAACACTACAATCAAAGAAGAATTCCAGCTAAAGCTATTTTTTAGTTTTGGTTAGAGAGGGGAATGGGTAGAACATGTTGTAGGTTTGTATTGCTGCCTGTCCTACGTGAGCAGAAATATACATTTTATTGGTGAATTCTCTCTAATGAGGCACATGTTTTAATATGAAATTTGCAGAGTTAATCATCTGCAAATTGCAAAAAAGAATGGCACAAAATCGAATGATGTTAGGCTTTTTTCTTTCCTTGTCAAATGTTTTTGATTCAAACAGAATAGGGTGAAAATACAAAAGATAAATATTTATTTAATAGGATCATCAGTTCTACTTCTATCTAGTGGCCATAAAGTGGTATTTTCCCCAAACCACTCTTTTTTAAAAATAAATAAATATTATCCAAACTGGAGAAAAAAAACCTTTAGAATGTTCGATTTTATCCCATTCGCACAGAATGCAGTTTCACAGGATAAATAGCTCTGCATACTTTTTTTTTTTATAAATATGCCCCATAGTTCAGTAACAGCTGTCTTCTTTAGTGAGGCAATTTAAGTAGAGATCCTACCCAATGGGGACACAGCAATAAACCTGACAAAGATGCAATAATTTTCCCCATTCTATCCAAAACGAGCCATTAAATACAAGCTTTAAAAAGGGTCTGACTCTGTACCATCAGATAAAGTAATTCATTTGTACATCATTTTCTGCAGGTTTTGATATCCTTCTTTGTAGCTTTTGTTATTGTTATGTTTTTATCAAGGAAGTCATATTCTCTTAAATCCCCAAAAAAATCAATTAACACTGAGCAAAGAAGGAATTTTGGAATTAAAAATATGCAGGAAATCTTATACAAGCCAATAAAATGTTCCAAATGTCACATCTGATAGCCTTAAAGAGAACTTGTGGCCATGATATTGACATTCAAGTATTTACTTATTCTTAACAAGCAGTATATAAGCTTTAAAGAAAGCCGTGTGCTGAAGTCCTTCAAGTTGTTCTGTCAGGAGTTCAGCTCACCCTGCTCTTTCCTCCCTAAGCTCCAGCTTAATGGCTGCTGCTGATATATGGAGAGTTGAGCAGCCGAGAAAACTACAAACTACTTCAGTGATTCTGAAGTTGAAATTTTGCATATATTGCTCCACAGTGCCTGCTGCCACAGAGGTAATTGAGGGCTTCTTTAAGCTGGCTTCATACTGAATTTGGAGCGGCTCACAGCAGGGGGTCTGATCATAGGCATCCGCAGGTAGGGGCAAGGGGGGGCAAATGCCCACCCCGGAATCACAACTTCCCCTTTCAAGTGGTTGTTAAGCCACTTTATACCATCCTGTTTGGTCTGTTTAATAATCCTGTGTGTCTGTGTTTTAAAAAAATAAGCTGTTCTTTACCAGTTTTCAGAGGGCTGAGCGCCTCTCAGGTGACCCGTTGGCTCTCTCCTCTCCCCACCTGACAGCTGCATGCAGCGGGCGGGGCCGAGGATTCCTCACTGATGTCAGTCAGGAGGGGAGGGGGAGAGGAGGAGAGAGGTGGCGGGTCACGTAAGTGGCAAGTGGCGCCCTGAAAACTTGTCAAAGAATGGCTTATTTTTATAAAACACAGACACAGCGGCACACAGGATTATTAAACAGACTGTAGAGAAGATATGGAACTTTAAATAAAACTACAGCAGCAGGAGGGGAGGGGGCAGGCACTGACACAGGAGCAGACAGGCAGGGAGGGAGGGGGTAGAGAGGACATGGGGAGGACAGGTGAGCTGCGGATGATGGAGGCACGTAGACTGACCAAAGTGTCAGGGCTCAGCAGCCATGGTATACCGTGGTCAGTTTACAGAGGGGAGAACATAGCCAGGCAGGATCAGCCAGGTATGTTAGGTGATAGAAGGGGCCAAATTACACAGCTAAGCACTGTGCTGTATAACATGCTTTAAGGGAACAGGATCCATTTTATTTTAGGTTAACAAATGCTTTAAAAATAAATGCTGCTGTTTGCTCTTTAAAAATAAATACTCAAAATAAGTATGACTAAGTCCCTCCCCTTCATGACATTGTTGAAATGGGGTGGAGCATGGGTGACCTTAAAATGTTGCCCCCCCCCTGAAAAAAGTTCTGTGGACGCCCATGGGCCCATCTGGCCTGAATTGAAACAGACCAGAAGATGCACAGGACTTTTCTGCAAGCTACCCCGCAGCCAACGCAGAGCTGTGTGAATCGGCTCCATTGGACAGTCTCCTGTCATGCCAATTGAATGCGGGGAAACCCAATTTGCAATAGTGTGAACCCAGCCTCAAAGCATTTTACCGCTACTTAAGAATATGAAATTATTTGAATGTCCATAGCATGATTACAAAAAATCCACTAGCTTCTAACCTATCACAGTGCAGTGAACTGTGGAGTCCCTAAATTTTTCTCCAGGTCTTGTATATGAGGTGTATCTCTTGTTACAGATAAACAGTACTGCAGATGTTAGACTCTGTTTGTAAAATATATGCTCTTTTGCATGTTTTTGGCATGCGGTAATGCATACAGTTGTTTTGCTTTTTTTGTATGTTTACATGTGTTATATATGCATTTTGCTGTGTTTTTCTCCCATGTGTTTTCTATGTCCTGGCCTGAAAAAAAAAAATGAATCTGTATCTCTGTCTGCTATTAATATGGTATCCTGAATTAAAACACGGGAAAATGCATTATATGCATATTTTTTGTATTGCCGTTTATTTCTTTGAGCTTTCAAGGTGCACAGCAACACAAATAGTCTGCCAGGCTACGTTTTTGGTGATACTTTGCTCCGAAATGCAAAGATCCAATCAGTGCTCGGTAATTTGGTACCTGACTGCATTTGGCTAGGTGCTTGAAATCCAGCAAAAAGGGCTGCAGTGCATTCTTACAAGATTTTAAGCTGCTAGGTCTGCAGGAAGACACATTGACATCACTCACACTTTCTGGAAACTGTATTTTTTTGATCCCGGACAACCTGTTTGTTTACAAATGTCATCGGTGGGAGGAAGGGGCCTGGTGGGCAGGAGCAACAAAAAGTGAACCTTCCATTTAAACATGTAAGCTGCAGTTGCTGACCTGCATCTAAAAACGCTAGTTGCCTGGCTGTCTTTGGTACCTTCCTGAGCCAGTGAAGTCAGAAATGCAGCCACCATATTTTTAATGTTCCCTTTAAGATGCACGCATGCGTGGACGCGCAGTCTAATTGACGATCCCGCGCAAGCACAGTTTCAGACCGCGCAGCCGCAGACGTGGGGGCCGGGGAGCAGAGCAGTGCGCCCCGAGCCCGCCCATTGTGTGACAATAGAGAATGAAAATTCGCTATTGTCACACGGATCCTCCTCCTGGCCAATCAGGGAGCGGGTCCTCCAGCTTCCTGATTGGCCGAAAGGCAAAACCCATGCCATTGGCCCAGGAGGAGGTGGGAGGACTGAGGACTCGAGGAGACGCGGGGAGTCGGGACTGAAGAGAAGCTGCCGTCAGGTAAGTGCACTGGTCTCGCGGGGGGAACGCTGGCATCTCTGCATTGAAAGGTGGCACGCTGGCATCTCTACTTTGAAAGGTGGCACACTGGCATCTCTACATTGAAAGGTGGCACGCTGGCATCTCTACATTGAAAGGTGGCACGCTGGCATCTCTACATTGAAAGGGGGCACGCTGGCATCTCTACATTGATTGGGGGCAATGCTGTGGCACTCTGCATTGATTGGGGGCAATGCTGTGGCACTCTGCATTGATTGAGGGCAATGCTGTGGCACTCTGCATTGATTGGGGGCAATGCTGTGGGCACTCTGCATTGATTGGGGGCAACTCTGTGGGCACTCTGCATTGATTGGGGGCAATGCTGTGGGCACTCTGCATTGATTGGGGCAATGCTGTGGCACTCTGCATTGATTGGGGGCAATGCTGTGGCACTCTGCATTGATTGGGGGCAATGCTGTGGGCACTCTGCACTGATTGGGGGCAATGCTGTGGCACTCTGCATTGATTGGGGGCAATGCTGTGGGCACTCTGCATTGATTGGGGGCACGCTAGTCACTCTACATTGACGTTCCAGGACCCCCCCCCCCCCCCCCCAGCGGGCCACAGAAAAATTATCAAAAGTTGACCGGTCCGCGGCGATAAAAAGGTTGGAGAGCACTGCGCTCAGAAATTTTTTTATCTGCTCAGCACAGTAAAAAATTAAAGGGAACATTGGCTGTAGGTGTTATAAACGGGAAAGGGTCTCCTGTATATTGTAAAGCACAGGACAGAAATGCTGAGAAATCTTTGCCTGTGGGATATACATTTTATATGGGCCATATATTGTCTGGGGTGCATTCTTCTATTACACCCCAATTAATCTGTACAGCTGGCAGTGTTCAGTGTAGGCATCAGTGATATCTGCTCTGCTTTATAGCTGGTCTGTGGGTGAGGTGCAGAAAGTGCAAAATTCACATGACAGTATATTTATTTGATGACATTGCACAGCTCACAGGGAATGATGACCATCAGGTTTGATTGTGACCCATTCATTGAAAATGCTATGATAGTCATGCTAAATCTAGAAATCTTCACAGCTTTGCTTCCTAAAATTTCACTCATTGACTTCCTAATCTGGCATTAATTATTCTTCCCATTCCACCCCATCATCAGCACCGCACCAAGTCCTAATCAAGACATCTAAACTGGGTTTTATTTAGGGTTCTAAAATAACATAATACATTAGGTGGCAATGTGCCATAACCCTCAGTGATCAGAATTCATTCATTTGGCCACTTGAATGTACTGATTGTTTATTTCTGATTGGTTCCTGTGTGTTATACATCATTGGTTTCTTAAAAAATGACAGATAAGAGCAGAAGATTCCGTGAGCCGTATGTCAGAACAAGACCTACTGTGTGTAGACAAGTGGCAGCCTCAGCCTGGACCCCTGCCAGGCCATTCCCCAAATGTGTTTCACTCTGCCCACTGGAGTTTACTCATGGGGATGGGAATGAGTAAGCTCCAGTGGGCGGGGTGAAATGTGTTGGGGGCATGGCCTGCCGGGGGTCTAGGCTGAGAGCATGTCTGGAGCGTGGGGAGGGGGGCTCCTTCCCAGCCAGCACTCATAGCAGCAGGCACATGACTACACTTCCTAACAGCCTGAGTGGCTCCCAAACATACTATGGGTTCTTAAAAAAGAATCCAGACTTCCACCAGGTTTGGACCCCGTGGATACAATATGCCCATCCATCACTATCTATGGAGAGCTATAGTTCATTATAATAGTCCAGCTTTGGGATGCTGGTCTTGACCATTCCTGAAGCTCAATCCCCTCCCCTTCACCCACCCCCCCTCTTTCCAACCTTCTTACTGTGGACCTCCTTCTTTCCTCTTTTTTTTTTTTTTTTTTCTTTCTTATTTTATTGTTGCAGATCATGCTGTTTATTCAGGTTTGATGTTTTCATCTGCCTAATGTGTCATGGCCTGCAACAAAGTTACCTGGCCCATTGATGCCAACTCTAACTTGCAGGCTACAAGTTTATATGCTACTTCTACTGTTGGTTGTTATCATATCCTCGGAAGCTACGTTCCAGCTGTCTAACACTTTCCCGGCAATTACAAACAGTCCTTTAACGCTATGTTCTGTACTTTAAGTTTTAAATAAAAAAACATTGAAAGTGAAAAAATAACCCAAACTATGTCCTTCTGCTAATCATATCCCACCACAAATATTACAATGTAATGTGGGAGTTTACCCACGGACACTTGTCTGCCTTTTCTTGTAGTGAACAATTACATTTGTTCCTATTTCTTGTACTATGCATGCTTGGAGACTTTGTTGGCACAGCTAACTATGATTTAGTTATGAAAAATTTTTACGTGAAAACGTATCATATACAGTAGGTGCAAGCAGAGTATCATTGACAAGGCTGTGTCTGTCTATATAGCTACATAGTCAGTTTGTCCAACCAATTATAAATGAATAAAATAAAATAAAAACCTGCATCCTCAAGTCCTTAAACCCAAAGTTGGAGGCAAAAACGTGATGAAGCATGGTAAAATTTGCTTCAACAACGAATACAATATCCTTCCTGATCCCCTAGGGCAGGGGCTTAAAAATCAATCAATCAATCAATCAATCTATCAATGCCAGATCAGCATTTTGGTTGCACTCAAAAGGCCAGTTGTATTTGTAAGACTATACAAATGTATATGCCCCCACTGCCATTAAATGGGGGGTTTGGCAAAATTGAACTAACAGTGGGAGGATTTTAACACCTTCCTGCTCAGCCTAAAATGACGGCCAGGCGGGAGTACTGTCATTCCTCATATGGCGTCCTCCCAGGATTGTGCCCTACAGGCCGTGCTCCGGAGTGAGCTGTCATCTGCTGTGTCCACCAGACATGCCCCATGATAGATCACTACATAGTTACATAGTTACATAGTTAGTGAGGTTGAAAAAAGACATCAGTCCATCCAGTTCAACCTATGATGTGCGTGTGTGTTTGCTGTTAACCGTACATTGTATACCCCTGTATGTTGTGGTCTCTAAGGTGCCCATCTAATAGTTTTTTGAAACTATCAATGTTTCCTGCTGATACGACTGCTTGTGGAAGAGAATTCCACATCCTTACCGCTCTTACAGTGAAGAACCCCTTACGCATTTAAAGGTTAAACCGCCTTTCCTCTAGTTTTAGTGAGTGGCCACGTGTCTTATTGTATTCCCTTACTCTGAATAGTTTGTTCCTTATGCTAGGGTCGCCAGTACAGTATTTGTACATTGATACCATATCCCCCCTCAATCGTCTCTTCTCCAGAGAGAATAAGTTCAGTGCTTGTAGTCTTTCCTCATAGCTGATGTCCTCCATTCCCCTAATTATTTTTGTTGCCCTTCTCTGGACTCTTTCCAATTCCAGCACATCCTTCCTGAGGACCGGTGCCCAGAACTGGACAGCATACTCCAGATGTGGCCGGACCAGAGTCTTGTAGAGTGGGAGAATAATCTCTTTATTTCTGGAGTGAATCCCCTTTTTTATACATCCCAGTATTCTGTTGGCTTTGCTTGCAGCGGCTTGGCAGTGCATGCCACTGCCATGCCTGTTGTCTACCAGTACCCCCAAGTCTTTTTCCATCCTAGACTCACCCAGAGGTTCCCCCCCTAGTGAGTAGCTTGCTTTCTGGTCTCTGGCCCCCAAGTTCATTACTTTACATTTTTCAACATTAAACCTCATCTGCCATGTAGTTGCCCACCCCGTTATTTTGTTCAGGTCCGCTTGTAAGGTTTCCACATCCTGCCCAGAAGATATTGGCATGCTTAGTTTAGTATCATCCGCAAATACTGAGATTTTGCTCGATATCCCCTCCTCTAGATCATTTATGAATAAATTAAACAGGATTGGTCCCAGGACCGAACCCTGGGGGACCCCACTTTCCACACTCGCCCAATCCGAGTACTAACCATTAATCATCACCCTCTGGACTCTCCCCTGGAGCCAGTTCTCTATCCAGGTACTCACCTTATGGTCCATACCTACCTTCCTTAGTTTGTACAGTAAGCGTTTGTGGGGAACGGTGTCAAAAGCCTTTGCAAAGTCCAGATACACCACATCCACAGGCTTTCCTTTATCTAGGTGGCAGCTCACTTCATCATAGAAGGTTAATAGATTGGTTTGGCAAGAACGATTTTTCATGAATCCATGCTGATTACTACTAATAATACCATTTTCATTACTAAAGTCTTGTATGTGGTCCCTTAACATCCCCTCCAAAATCTTGCAGACTACTGTTGTTAGGCTGACCGACCTATAGTTACCCGGGATACACCTCCGCCCCTTTTTAAATATTGGTACCACGTTGGCTTTTTTCCAATCAGCTGGCACCATACCCATCTGTAAACTATCCTTAAAGATCAAGAATAATGGTCTGGCAATCACCTGCCTGAGCTCTTGAAGAACACTCGAGTGCAAGCCATCCGGTCCCGGTGATTTATTTATGTTAAGTTTCTCTAGTTTAGTTTTAAGTCTATCTTCTGTTAGCCATGGCGACACTTCCTGAGGTGTGTTGTTTAGTTCGGCCTTACAAGCTAGGTTCGTGTAGCCCCCCGATTCTTTTGTAAAGACTGAAGAGAAGAAATTATTTAACACTTCCGCCTTTTCTCTGTCCTCAGTGGCCATATTTCCTTTGTCGTCTTTTATGGGGCCAATGTGTTCTGGCCTCGCTTTCTTACTGTTTATATACTTAAAGAACTTCTTGGGGTTCTTTTTACTCTCCTCCGCTATATGTCTCTCGTGTTCTATTTTAGCCGCCCTGATTCCGTTTTTACATTTCTTATTACACTCTTTGTAATGCTTAAATGCTGCCAATGACCCCTCAGTCTTGTATTTTTTGAAGGCCTTTTCTTTAGCACTAATATGCATTTTTATGTTGGAGTTTAGTCACCCAGGGCTTAATTTTGCTCTTTTAAATTTGTTTCCTTTTGGAATGCACTTGTCAATCCCCTTGTTAAGTATGCTCTTGAAGCACTCCCATTTTTCCTCCGTGTTCTTTGTTCCCAGGGTTCTATCCCATTTGATATTTTCTAGCAGCGAGCGCAGTTTTGGGAAATTGGCTCTTTTGAAATTCAGTGTCTTTATATTACCCCTCTGCTTCCTAGAACTGTAATTAATACTAAAACTTATTGACCTATGGTCACTGTTTCCCAAGTTGCCCCGTATTTCTATATCCGTGAGCAGGTCTGTATTGTTGGTAATCAGTAGGTCAAGTACCGCATTGTTTCTTGTCGGTGCATTCACCATCTGACCCATGAAATTATCCTGCAAAACATTTAGGAACTGCCTAGCCTTGGCTGAGTGTGCGGTTCCTTCTGCCCAGTCTATATCAGGATAATTTCAGTCCCCCATTATAATGACATTTCCCATCCTTGCTGCCAATCCTATCTGTAAAATGAGGTCTGCCTCCCCCTCCTCCCTCTGGTTGGGGGGCCTATAGCATACGCCCAATATTATCTTCCCCACCGTGCCTTCCATTTGAAGCTCTACCCATAGGGATTCTGCCTCGTCCTTAGCTCCATTATTAATATCATCCCTCATATTTACCTGTACACTGTTCTTAATATACAGACATACCCCTCCCCCTTTTTTACCTTCTCTATCTCTGCGATAAAGGGAATACTCCTGAATGGTCGCCATCCAGTCATGGGAGCTGTCAAACCAAGTCTCAGTTATCCCCACAAAATCTAAGTCCTCCTCAAACATCAGCAGCTCCAGCTCTCCCATCTTGTTGGCCAGGCTTCTGGCATTGGTATACAAACCTCTTAATTTTGACCGGTTACATATATCCTCATTTGATGTTTTTAGGCTGCTCTCTTGATTTTTCCCCATACCCACCCTGGGTATAGGAGCTCCGAACACCCTACCGCTAATGCCCCCATTTCTGCCCTCTGAAACTTGCTTTCCACTGGCTAATTCTACATCTGTACCCTCCCCCCCATCACCTAGTTTAAAAGCCCCTCTAACTTTGTGGCCATCTTCTCACCCAGTACAGCTGCACCCTCCCCATTTAGGTGCAATCTGTCCCTACCAAAGAGCCAGTGGCCGACTGAGAAGTCGGCCCAGTTCTCCAGGAACCTGAAACCCTCCTTACTACACAAGCTCCTCAGCCACTTGTTAACTTCCCTAATCTCCCGCTGCCTCTCTGGTGTGGCTCGAGGTACAGGTAGTATTTCGGAAAATACTACCTTGGAGGTCCTAGTCCTCAACTTAGCGCCTAAGTCGCTGAAATCGTTTAGGACTCTCCATCTTCCTCTACCTATGTCATTGGTACCCACGTGTACCATGACAGCTGGGTGTTCCCCAGCCCCACCCAATAATCTGTCCACCCGATTCGTGATGTGCCGAACCCGAGCGCCCGGCAAACAACAGACTGTTCGGCGCACACGGTCTTTGTCACAGATTACACTGTCTGTCCTTCTAATAATTGAGTCCCCTACCACCAGCACCTGTCTTTCCTTTCCCTTTCTCCCGGCCTCACTGGAGGAGTTCTTCCCCTGGCAGCTAGGGGTGTCGCTCTGCTCCAGCAATGCTGGTCCCTGACTGGTTTCCCCAACATCACACAACGGGGCGTATCTATTGGGGTGCCCCAGCCCAGGATCAGCCTCCTTTCCTTGTCCCCTTGGCCTGTTGCCAGTACCATGTGACCGCTGTGGACAATCACATGACAGATCACATGACAGTTGTACACAATGAAAGGTTTTGTTACTTGCCTTTAATTGTGTACTATTGTGATGAACTCTTTGATTGGTCACATTCATCACATGGTACACACAGGGCCAATCACAGTCCATCTGTACCATGTGATTAACTGTGGCCAATCACAGCTAATCACAATAGTAAACACTAAATGAGTAGTTTTCATTCAGAAAAAATGGTTGCTTATAACTGTAAAATTCACAGTTATAGGCAACCATAGTGTATTAAAAAAAATGCTGCCACACCAGTTATATAATGACGCTGGTCTGTATTGGTGACAGTATGTAAAAAGAATCATTGAAATTTAAAAACAAAAAATTGTGACAAAAAATTATAATATCAAAAATCTTGCCATGCCTCCTACTAAAACCTTTTCCAAAAAGGAGTAATTTGGGGGATAGTCGTACTGTCCTGGCATTTTCATGCCTCAAGAAATGAGATAGGCCGTCAGTACATCAGCATTTTTCAGATACAATATATACCATAGTTTGTGGACTTTCCTGCAGACTAAATAATATACACTAATTTTGGTTATTTTCCCCCAAAGAATTGTAGCAGTATACATTTTGGCCTAAATGTATGAATAAAGATTATTTATTGGCAAAATTGTGTAACAAAACACCTTTTTTTTTCAAAAACTATTGGTATTTTATTTTGTTTGTTTTGCAACCAATACAAAAAAAAACACACAAAAAAAACAGTGATTAAATACCCCTGAGAGAAAGCCCCATTTTAAAAAAAAACACAAAAAATGTCATGTGGGTACAGCGTTGAATGACCACGCAATTGACATTCAAAATGAGACAGCGCTGAAAGCTGAAAATTGGCCTGGGCAGGAAGGGATTAAAAGTGTTGAAGAGTTTAAGTAGTTAAGGGGGCAATAAATGCCAGGAGTGCATTATGTGCGGAGTTCAGGGATGCACTATGTACAGAGTGCAGTTTCAGGGGTGCCCCCCTCAAAAGGTTCCTCGCATCTCACCTACCCAGCCGGCTCTAGTACCTCCCGGCAGTGTAAGCGGTTCTGCCTCTCTCTCATTTGCTGGGAGATCACTGGCTGGCATCTGTGCACTCGGGCACAGGTGGGGATATTTATTACCACATGATGCCCCAACCCACACTACACCTGCATCTCTCTTGCCCCCCGCTGGAACACGTAGGGATCTGTGAGAGCCTCCGAGAGGAAAGCTGCCCTTGTAAACACAGAAGGCTTCTGTGTTTACAAGTGACAGTGGCGAGCGGGGAGTGGAGGGCGAGAGACGGGAGTGGCAGAATGGAATTCTGCCACGTTGTGACAAAAAAAAAGGCCCTGGGTGTGAGGGCCACATAAAAATGGCCTGGCCGGTTGAATTCAGCCCACAGGCCTTGTGTTTGACACCTGTGCCCTAGGGTAGTCAGATACATCCTGGAACAACAATCTACAGTGTATTTGCTAATAAATATTACTATCCAGTTATATCCTACACATTTGAAAAAACATCCAACCTATTTTCAAGATACTCTGGTCTGGTCACGTGTTTGGCCCCCTTCTGTCAGCTAGCAACGGTTTCAGAGGAGAGGAGGGGCCGCTGACAACGGATGACCCCTAGTAAGTCTATGGGTGATGTTACTGCTCAGAGATTACAGCCAATGTCAGAGCTCTCTCTCCTCTTCCCTGTAGCGCTAGCTGACACAAGGGAGATCACATGACTTGAACAGAGTGGTCTGAGAATAGGTAAGCATTTGCATCTTGCCTTCACATGGTTGTATAGGTGTTAGAAGGAGGTGAGATCATTTTTTAAGATTAGTTAGATTGATCTTGGGATTCTACTTTAATCCTGATGAAGTCAATTACACATTTTCAAAGCTCTTATTTTGAAGAAGTCCGTCCTGCAGAGTGCCCCTTTGTAAAGTATAAACTTTGCACCAAATTTACTATATGGACCATTTAAATATTTATATACTAGGGGAATCCATAGCGGAGAAGGATCTGGGTGTTCTGGTAGATCCTAAGCTTAATAATAGCATGCAATGCCAAGCGGTTTCCAAAACAAGCAAAGTCCTTTCTTGTATTAACAGAGGCATGGACTCCAGAGAGAGAGATATCATTTTGCCCCTATAAAAATCATTAGTAAGACGTCATCTGGAATATGCAGTTCAGTTTTAGGCACCAGTTCTTAAAAAGGATATCGGGGAACTGGAGAAACTGCAGAGAAGGACAACCAAACTGATAAGAGGCATGGAGGAGCTCAGCTATGAGAAAAGATTAGAGGAACTGAATTTATTCTCTCTTGAGAAGAGGAGATTAAGGGGGGATATGATCAACATGTATAAATACATAAGGGGTCCATATAGTGAACTTGGTGTTGAGTTATTCACTTTAAGGTCAACACAGAGGACAAGGGGCACTCTTTATGTCTAGAGGAAAACATATTTTGTCTCCAAATTTGGAAAGGTTTCTTCACCGTAAGAGCTGTGAAAATGTGGAATAGACTCCCTCCAGAGGTGGTTCTGGCTAGCTCACTAGATTGCTTAAAAAAAAGGCCTGGATTCTTTCTTGGGTGTACATAATATAAATGGGTACTAATATTTATAGGTAAAGTAAAATCAGGGAATATCCGATTGCCTTTCGGGGGACCAGGAAGGATTTTTTTCCCCCTGCTGTAGTAAATTGGATCATGCTTTGCTGGAGTTTTTTCGCCTTCCTCTGGATCAACAGCGGGTATTAGATTGTGTATATGGGATTGAATGGTTGGGTTTTCTTTACTGTTTTTTTGTTTTTTTATTGGTTGAGCCAGATGGACTTCTGTCTTTTGTCAACCTGACTAACTATGTAACTATGTAACTACAGTGAATACATCCCCCTTAAAGTGGAAGTAAACCTGCCTACTGTTTTCAGCAAAGGAATCTGCCATCTTTGCCTCTGCTTGATCTTCAACTGCAATGATGCTGCACTTGTGATCAGTTATGACAACAGCCTTGGATGGTTTGACAGTTCAGGCATGCCGGAAATGTAACTGCTTTTTTAAACTGTTAAAATGATGGGTTTACCGCCGCATTAAATGCCTCTTTTTATGGGAGAATAAATTTAGTTACATTAATCTTTCCTCATAGCTGAGCTCCTGCATGCCTCCTAATGTAGTTTCCATTCTCTGCAGTCTCTACAGCAGTGTTTCTCAACCTTTTTTCAGTTTCGTCACCCTTTTAAAAGTATGAAACATCTCGAGAAACTCCAGTCTAAAATGTAAAAAAAATGAAAGAAACCTCAGCCTGGGACAATGCACAAAACCACCTTGATAAAATACCTTCACATTAGAGACCCCCTTCACATGAGAGGTTCCCTCATCACATCCAAGGTTTCCCATTGCATCAGAGGTCCTTACTTCAAATCAGAGGTCTGCCATCATAGCAGAGGCCCTCCCATCATGTCAGAATTTCCCCATTACATCTCTGTCCCACCTTCACATCAGAGTCACTCCCATCACAGCCCCCCCCTTCACATCAGAGTCACCCCCATCACATATATCAGAGGCCCTGTACGTGAGAGCTCCTACACATCAGAAGTCCCCTATATATATGTCCCCCCATCCCATCAGAGTCCCCTTATCACCACAGAGTCCCCCCCACAACCATAAAGTCCCCCTATGACAGAGCTCCCCAATCACAAAGCCCCCCCCCCCCAATCACACAGTCCTGTCTTCATATCAGAGCCTTACCGTTGTGTCTCCAGCAGCGTGGCAGTGGGCAGGAGGGGAAAGCCAGATGTCTATCTTTTCCTGAATGCCGAGGGCGGCCCTTCGGCCCTTCATGCCACCTGTTTTAACTCAGAGTCATACACTGGCTTGGTGAGGGCGAGCCGGTCGTCAGCACCATAGCAATGAGTGACAATGTTGCTTGGCTGGCCCGCAACATGGCAACTCATGATGCTGATCCAAGGCAAACTGGGTCACATGCTTGTAGCACCTCAGGAGAACCCAGACTGCACCCTAGTTGATAAACACCTCACTACAGCACCACAACATCCTTTTCTCTAACTGTTGTGCAAAACGTATCTGCAGAAAGATAAGATCTTAATATTGATTTGCACAAGAGCAAAATTATTGTAAAAGAGCACACAGGAGGGCGCAAATGCCTAGTGGATTAACAAAGATTTAACAATGAGAAGAGCAGACCACCAAATGAACACTCACAAAAGTGGAAAGCCTAATTGCGTTGTAATATACCCAATTGTTATCCAGTGTGGGCGTTAACTGACGCATTTCGGGGGAACATGCCCCCTTCAGGAAGTGGGCATGTCCCCCAAAACACCTCAGCTTACCAACATAGTGGTGCATCAGGTCAGGCCACATGACACCCGCACTAGATCACTATTTGGTTCATTACAACACATGAATTCTTTCCAATTTTGTGAGTATTGATTTGCTAGTCTGTTCTTCTCATTGATAAATTGTTGGTAATGCACTAGACCTGTGTGCTTTTTCACAGTTATCTGCTAGATTTCCCCATCTGAGGAGGCATGCTTTGAGGAAGCATTCGATGGGAAGAGATACACATGTGACTGTTGATGGTCTGCACATCATTGAGACTTTGTGGCAGTACAGCACTGGGGGTGTTTGTTTTTTGTACAAGGGCAAAATTATGTTTTCTCCTTCTGGAGTCTATACCTCTTTTAATACATGAAAGTATCTTGTTGTAGTAACTGTAGCTTGACATTTCATACTGTTAATAAAGCATTTGTCTATGCAGCTTAAAAAACACATACTGTATGTAGAACATCTCTATAATACCTGTAGGTACAGAAAATGATCTGCTGATCTTCCAGAAGGGCATTCAGCTCTTCATTTCCTATTGTGGGCTGATAGCACACAATATTTTTGTGTCCTGAGTGGTGTCAGCCCTGTCCATAGTCCTACTGTGCTAAGGCTGTGGGTAATTAATGGCGCTTTTCCACTGCATGGAACCGAATGGTACGGCTCTCAAAAACAGTACCACCTCGATTGTGGTTCCAAGAGGTACCATACCCGGTACCATATCCCACAATCCTTTGCATGCAGTCACTACTAGCCACTGATTGGTCAGAGAATCCCACCCACCCCGTTGTTATCCCACCCATTTAACTTTAGTACTACTTTAGTGGAAAAGCAAACCATACCGTACCGAACCGAACCGTTCCAACACCGTACCATGCGCTACCAGCAGTGGAAAAGCAAACCGGGCCAAGCAGGGCCAAGCAGGGCCGAGTAGAGCCGAGCTGGTACTTGCAGTGGAAAAGTGCCATAAGAGAACCAGAACCTTTGCTAAATGGAGGAGTTTGATAATAAAGTTAACAGTGCCTCCCCGCAGGACAGGACCTCTGTGAACAAATAGGATTCCCTTCCTGGCAAATTACCTAGTAATCTAGTTAAAGTAATTGGAAGCAAAGAAACTACTGCAACCAGCATTAAAGTAATCATAGGTAGATGCACACCAGTATGGAAGTAATATAAGCTGTACATAAGAAGAGACTAATAACACTGCATACAACCAATGTACAAACATATATTGTCGGGAAAGGGCCTAATAGGAGTCCTTGTGGAATTGTGCACATAATATAGTTAATAATAGAGATACCTACGGATGAATGTTGCAGCAAAGTCCAGTTTCAGGGGCCCCTGAAGTTGATTACCATGCGACTCCCATCTTTGTGTTGGAGACCTGAAGACAAGATCAGTGGTGATGGGATGATCCAGCCAGCCTGGAACAAGGATTCTTATGTGCATAAACTGTGGTGTGGCCTCTCTACCCTGCACTTTAAGGCCCCAGGAGGAGGGTCCCTAGTAGTTTTTAATCTGACATGCAACCAGACCTCTAACCTCTGTCGGATGCCTAACCTGTCTCTAGCCTATGTTGGTTATCAAGCTAAAAGCTAAAGCTAGCTATAAAATCCCAGACCAAAATGGACAGGGTTACCTAAAATAATAGGAGCTGCATATAAACTCTATTGCAATAAACAGGTTCACCTACTAATATACTGCAAGGTGACCATTACATGCATACCGTAGCACAGACCTGGCCATCCGATACTGTGCATGTTATACAATAACAGTAGGACAGAGATACTCTTGTCTGTCACAAGGATTCAGATCAAGAAGTTGTGGGCAGCTACAGTTAAACAGCCAGGACAAAAGAACAATTACCTAATAGTCTCTTTTTCTGCAATCTCAATAATATAGCACTTGCAGGTCAAAACAAGTGCTTATATAACATAATGTAAACAGAAAAAAACATAAATGACATAAACAAAATCAAAGTCTTTCTAAAAATCTCATATAAAGTGCTCGGGCTCCAAACTCCAAATAAAAGTGCTAAAGTGCTTTATATAAACATGCTGTGAAGTGTGCCACACTTTCCTCTCGTATCCCCGCTCACCAGAGAAAATAGACCCTCAGCTTTTCAGGCTAGGGGTCAAACACGCTTGTATCTAGTGTTGTTAATACCAGACCTCTTAGCGTCTTGAATTGGGTCTCCACAATGTTACTCTTGGGGTGGCTCTATTTTCCACCAAGCTGTGATTCTTTCACACAAGAAGGAGAGATGCAGGACATGTTCTTCCTTCAGACTGCAAGACTCACGACACTGTTTTTCCCTGGGTTGCTCTGCCTTCACCTCCATCCGTCAGCATGCACTGGGCCTCCTGGCTCAGTGCCGACCGCCTGTGACCACCTTCCTCAGCAAGAGGAGGAGAGACAGCCGTCACCCTCCTCCTGGGACCTGGCTTCCCGCCCAAAGTAACCCTGTCACATATGCCCGTGGCTTTTATAACGTATCCCAGGATACGCCACTGTTGTGCCTACCCACTGGGATAGTCATTAAAGCCTGTGTGTCACTGGCTAGGTTTCCTCCACTGTCCAACATGCTCCCCTATTGGATACAGTGGGGACACTACACTCCCTCAGACCAGATGAATCACACATGGACACATGCAACAGGCCTAACTACTGATCAGGCTCTCCAGAGCAAACTATACTTTCCCTAGCACCTACCTAGGAGAGTGCTACACACATATAATTCAACACCTAGCGCGAGTATTTATATGTTTTTTACAGTCTCTGCTTCTGGTCTGGATATATTACAGTAATGCAGCTCCTGCATGTGGACATGTGTGTCAGCTCCTCCTCCTCTCTCCACTTCCTCCTTCTAGGGGTTCTCAACGCCTGCCTCCTGCCTCCCAGAGACAGGAAGTGCTGATAAATAATTATAGATAACACTGATATTAGCAGCCAACAGTATAGGGCAGCAGAACCCCCCCCCCCCCCTACAAAAATCCTTCAAAATGTTTAAAGAGTATCCGACAAACCTGGAAAGGGGGAAAATGAAAAAGGAATGTACAGAATAAATTATGTATATAAAAAAATATAGGCACTCTGTTTGTACAATATATTACAAATGTTGAGGTGCATTTGAAGCAATGCACCCCCCCCCCCACCAAGCAAACTGCGCTCTGGTGGTTAACCACACATCCTGACTAACTAACTATAATAACATTGAGCATCCTGCAAAGGAAAATAAATGATTATGCACTTCAGCACATATATATATTTAAGACAGTCACATGTCTAGCTCAATCCTGATGAGAAGACCCTCCCCGCGGGGGCGGCCTTCTCATCCTACATCCCTAACCAAGAGCTGGTCAGTCTTGACACGTCGTCCGATACTGCTCCTCTAAGACAATCCCGAACCCTGTCACTGACTACCTATGTATCAGTCCAGAAAAAGGGTGCCTGCAATGTCTCCTCCATTACAGCATCCAGCACCAGTTATGCTTCCCACAAGGACCTCGTTGCTGGAGTCTGGACAACCACCAGTCCTGTAGGAGCTTGCAGAAACGTCTTCAGGGGCCCCTAGCGTCAGGACACCCCCCAACAAAAACTCTTAAAATGCCGCCCTTTTTCTCAGGCGTTCACTCATGAAGTTCGTTGTAGGCTCATTGGCCCAAGGACAGTTCCTCTGGAACTCTTGAATAATTTTGTAATCTGCAGTCCTGGCCCGATGGCCCAAAGGATCTCCAGAACAGCACTTAGCAGTCTGTAATTTCTCCTGGGAGGGTCAGCCCTCCGGTACAAGTCCACTAGCCAGTGGTATCTTATGCTTTTCTCAACCCCTTTCTGCAAGTATAGAAGGGGGAAGGGTAATAGGAAGAGGGCATAAGGCCCAACAATAGGTGAACT
>NC_138768.1:773420030-773490030 GCF_965119305.1 Pelophylax lessonae
AAATGCACGCCACACTTTTCAGATATTTATTTGTAAAAAATTTTGAAAACCATTTATCATTTTACTTCCACTTTACACTTATGTGCCATTTTGTGTTGGTCTATCAAATAAAATCTCAATAAAATACAATAAGATTTTTGGTTGTAACATGACAAAATTAGGAAAATTTCAAGAGGTATGAATACTTTTTTAAGGCACTCTACCTCCTCTAAGTCTCGTAACCCTCAGAATCCCTCCCCTGCCCGTAAATCTCTTCCTACTGAGTTTGTGTACTCCTTTACCCTGTGTAGAATCCTGCACCTCCAGGAGAATTTTATGGTGATTGGATACAGGTAAATGAATATTCTACCTGAATATTATAGCAATCCTGCTGCTGGTGATAGAATCCCAAGTGTAACATTGCCCTAACGAGTCGATGCTGTGCTCAGCAAGTAATTTGACATAACAGTTGGCGGGCACAAATGCATTTGCGCTTTCTTGATGCATGGGGTGCAATTAAGAATTAATGGCATCCACGTACGTCTGCAAAAGGCAGCACGTTTTTGTGTAGATCGGAAAAATGCACGATTTTGCGCACATTCCTGCACTGCATCTGGTGTGCACAAGTTCTAAAGCTGAACCTGGTAATCTACTTAAGCCCCGGAAGATTTTACCCCCTTCCTGACCAGGGCCTATTTTGCGATTCGGCACTGTGTGAATTTAACGGACAATTGCGCGGCCGTACGATGCTGTACCTAAACGTATTTGACGTCCTTTTTTTCCCACAAACAGAGCTTTTTTTTGGTGGTATTTGATCACCTGTGCGATTTTTTGATCATGCGCTATAAACAAAAAAAGAGCAACAATTTTGCAAAAATAACAATATTTTTCAAATTTTTTATATGAAATTCCCCCCAAAAAAAATGTAAAAATCAAATTTTTTTTACATTTTTTGCCAATTTGTTTTCTGCTACCTATGCTTGGTAAAAAAAATCACAATAAGCGTATTTTGATTGGTTTGCGCAAAAGTTATTGCATTTACTAAGGGAAAGATTTTTGTCATTTTTGTTGTTTTTTTTTTAACGAGTAATGGCGGCGATCTGCGATTTTTTTTTGCGGGACTGCGACATTGCGGTGGATAGATCGGACCCTTGACTGACATTTTTGACACTTTTGGGGGTACCAGTGACATTACTACAGTAATCAGTGCTATACATATGCACTGTTACTGTAAAAATGACACTGGCAGGGAAGGGGTTAACTTTATTGGGGAAGGAGGGGTTAAGTGTGTCCCTAGGGGCGTGTTTCTAACTTTGCAGGGATGTGGCTTTACATGTAACAGCAGAGATCTACGGTCCTACATAGCAGGACCGTTAGATCTCTGCTGTTACACAGGGAAGAATGACAGGCGGCTTTGTTTACATTAGCCGCCTGCCTTTCTCCCTTCACAGCGGACGATAACGAGTGACCGGCGGACATCGGGTCCGCCGGGCACACGCGCTGACTTCTTAGGGAACGAGCCGGGGCGGGAGCACGCCTCCGGCAGCGCTCGCCCGCCCGCTATTGGCTCAAAGGCTAGTGACGTACCGATACGTCACTTTGCCTGGCCGGGGCTGACCGCCGCAGTATATTTACTTGCGGCGGTCGGTAAGCGATTAAGACTAGGCCTTTTATGACACATTTTGCTTACATCTAAAATTCTGCCCTTTTTTTGCTAGAAAATGACATAGAATGCCCTAAAATTATATATATATATAAATTTTAGCAGAGGCCCTAAAGAATAAAATGGTAGGTTTTGCACTTTTTATGTCACATGGTATATGTGCAGCGTTTTTTTTAGCACCCTTTAAAAAAAAATACACTTTAATGAATTTTATTGCAAACAAACACAATAAAATACTAAATCTTTTTGTAAAATATAAAAGATGGTGTTACGCCAAATAAATAGATATCTAACATGTCACATTTCAAATATGGGCACGCTTACAGAATGGCACCAAACTATTTAAAATATTTGGTCAAACACTACGAGATATCCGCGCTAAAAAATGAATACAATTGAAAACAGAAGAGCACCCAGCATAAATTCTGTTGATTACAAAAAAACAAACATAAAAAAGTCCATATGTAGCGCTGAAAGAAGAGCAACTATTACTCCATGATCCAAACAAGAGGATGAGATCCCATCACCATCATCCGTGTAAATGGACAGCACACTACACCGCAGTGCCCAAAAAATCTCCTTACCAGAGCCAGAAATTAACATGGTTATGTAAGTATAGAGTTGTGGTCAACAGCAGTGTTCAGATGAGCACCTCCTCAACGGACACTTCCACTTGGCAGGAAATCACCAGCTCCACTCTTCCATGCATACACCACTACTATGTTGCAAAGGTTTCCTTTAATCTCAGATACAGTATGGGGATAACACCACCAAGAAGAGACAACAAAGCAGTATATAGTGAAGGTCCGCAGAAAACCACGGGAAGTTTATTAAAAAGGTACTTACAAAGATAATCGATCAATAGGCATCATAAAAACATCAAGATCTGCCACGACTCGTAGGCGGGACGCTTAAGCACAAGTACGCTATGAGCTGCGGCAGATCTTGATGTTTTTATGATGCTTATTGATCGATTATCTTTGTAAGTACATTTTAATAAACTTCCCATGGTTTTATATGGACCTTCGTTGTCTCTTCTTGGTGGCATTATCCCCATACCTGAGATAAATAGTAGTGGTGTGTATGCATGGAGGAGTGGAGCTGGTGATTTCCTGCCAAGTGGAAGTGTCCGTTGAGGAGGTGTTCACCTGAACACTGCTGTTGACCACAACTCTATAGTTACATATCAATGTTCATTTCTGGCTCTGGTATGGATATATTTTGGGCACTGCGGTGTAGTGTGCTGTCCATTTACACGGATACTGGTGATGGGATCTCATCCTCCTGTTTGGATCATGGACTAATAGGTGCTCTTCTTTCAGCACTGCATATGGACTTTTTTATATTTAAAATATTCAAAAATCTCCATAGGCAATTTACAGGTTACCAGTGGAGAGTTACGCAGGAGGTCTGGAGCTAGAATTGTTGCTCTCGCTCTGACATTTGCGGTAATACCTGAAATGCGGTGGTGCGACCGCTGTTTACGTATGCATTCGGTACAAAGGCGAAAGGTGAGTATGCAAACCCCGAAGTGGGTCACATCCTTTGTGACAGCAATAGGCAGTGATAGGTACTCTTTATGCAGAGGTCTAGGGTCTAATAGACCTCTCCTCAGCCCATAAAAGCATCTGATCACACCAAGATCATCTGATCAGTTTTAAAAATGGTGACAAAGAACAGGTTGCATCCGGTTTCCTATACCATAGAGCTAATTAGGGACCTTCCAGTCCTCGAAAAGCTCTACAGTAAGCCAGCGGAACTGCCAGCTTCAGTTCCTGGGTTCTCAGGTGGGACAGAGAGCCCAGGGGGGCACCGGCAGGCAGCGGGAGCAGGGGCATATCCACCACAAGGCAAACAGGGCGTTTGCCTTGGGCAGCATTTTTTACGGCAGTGGCACCTGTACCAGGATGTTGCCTGCTGCTGTGGCATCACCCCCCTTTCATTTATTAGAGCCAGCAGTTGGCTCTCTTGTAATAGCAGTTAGAGCGGCTCACTACAGGAGACCCGAGCGACCAGCCGGCGCATCCGTCAGGATCAGCTTTGATCAGCTGTTTGTAACAGTAAACCAGTGAAAAGGCATCACTTCCATCAGCACCATTTTTAAAAATCTAAAGCATTCAAAAATACAAAGCTTGGTGTTTTGAATGTTTTTAAGGGCAGAGGAGGGATTTGGGGTCTTATAGACCCCAGATCTCTCCATAAAGAGTACCTGTCACGTGCCTATTGCTGTGACAAGGGATGTTTACACTCTTTGTGACAGAAATAAAAGTAATAAAAAAAAAAAATTAAAGCAACAGTGTAAAAAATAAATAAATCAAATTAATATTTAATAAAAAAAAAATTTAATTGCGCCCGTCCTTCTTTGCTCACACGCAAAGGCGACTCATGTGTTGGTCCCGCACGCATGCAAACAGCGATCTTCGCACATATGTGAGGTATTGCCACGAACGCCAGATCATGGACAGTAATTCTAGTGCCAGATTTCCTGTGTAAATCTAAAGTGGTAACCAGTAAAGGCTTTTAAACATCACCTATGGATAATAAAATGTATGTCGTTTGTCGCCAATGCACGGGCGTGCGTAATTTTAAAGCAGCTGGGGTGGGACAGATTTAGTCTGGGGCAGCACAAAACCAAAATACACCACTGGGTGGGAGGGGGGTGGGGTGGAGTGTGATCTATAAACTATGAGTAAGGCCTTGATGGGCTGAAGCATGTTAGTGTTGGCTCTTTTTGAAACGTGTACTCCTTGAACAAAATGAAGAGAAATTTTATTCATCCTCACCTGGTTGCCGACTTTATCTACATGAAATGACCCCTCCCGCCGCCTGTGAAAGTCATCCAGTAGCTAATTAACCACTCATATGGCTTTTACAAAAAAGCCGATCGCCTCCTGGAGAAAACAATACTGGGATGATGCCTGTAGCTGCAGGTATCATCCTGGTGTAGCATAGCCCACTTAGGAGCTGCTGAGTTAGGATTTGGCACTGCTACACGGCCAGGCACACAGTATTTTCTTCATGCATTCCAACACAGAAAACAGTCCTTGGCTTGTTTTGATGTTTTATTAGGGGTTGATAACTTGAATGGGGTAGGGAATTTTCAGATGCCCAACTTGGAAAAATGTCCAGAAACTATTAACAGAGGGGACAATTTCCTCACTATGTACATGCACATGTACAAATCCTCTTCTTTCTCCCTCCGGCAAAAACTTGGTTCACATGTACAGCTCTCCCGCTGATCACTCCAGGGGAACTAACAGTCTCTAATGTTAATTCAGCATCAGCCCATTATAGGCTAGGAACATTCCATCCCTTTGTAAGTACATTATGGAGTGAGCAGTATCGCCTTCTGTCTTCCTGTAGACCCTGAGCCCAGTTCTACTGTTGCAGAAGATACCAGCCCACCTGGCTGCTTGCTTCCCCAGTCCTTTCTGACTGGCACACTTCCATGGAGATTCCTCGGAACAAGGATGAAGACTTAAGCACACCGCTTTCTTAGAAAGAGCACAGTCTGACATTACTCACTGTCCTTGCTTGCTCTGTTCTGCTGCCTCTTCCAGCATCAATCCCTCAAGTTGCCTCCTCTAGTGGGATCCTTCCAGGCCAGCTATCCTGACCCTCCAGCCCAAGGTAAAACCCTTCCCCAGCAGGGGTCCCTAAAGGGCCACTGACAGCCTCTCCTCAGCACTCCATCTGCATCTTCCACCCGACTCCTCTCGCTGGCATGGCCCATGTCTATTTATGGGAATTTCTCAGGCCCCCTTCCAGTCCACTTCTGGGGATTGACTGAGGTCCCATAAATATTCATAGCAGCCCCTCCTAACCTCCGCCCTCTATATATAGAGCATTCTTCAATGTCCCAGACACCAGGGAAGGCACCAGAGAGCTGCTAGTATGAGTCATTAAGCCCTGGCCTCTAGTATCCCTGACCCAATTCAGTGACTCAGGTGTATCCCTGGCCAGAAATATGCTTTTGCCTACTCTGACTCTCAGGGACCAATGTAAGTATGAATATATTTCTCTAAGAGATCGCAATATACTATCAGACTGATGATAAATCAAAAAAATATTGCATTCAACAAATCAATGATGGTGATTTCGGATAATGCATTGCAAAAAATATTGCATTCAACAAATCAATGATGGTGATTTCGGATAATGCATTGCAAAAAATATTGCATTCAACAAATCAATGAAAGTGACTCCAGATCATGTGATAAATATAATAAATATAATAAACCACAAAGTCCATAAAGGAATAAATAAAAGTCCAAGAGTGAATAAAGGTGTTCAGGGACAGAATCCTCCACCATTTAATGATATTTTCTCCACTGTGCTGGGAACAAATCACGCTAATGCGCTTACCAGATGATGGCTGTATGCAGGCATTTATCACTCATGAGAGTATATCTAACCAGCTCAAATCAGGACCCTTTAATAGCTCCACTTAGACCAGCAGGATGATTCCCCTCAGACCAGCAAGATGACAGGCACCGCAGCATAGACACGGACAATCCACAATCCAGCAATGGTCATGAAAGAATAATGGCCACCATAGTGAAGTATTGAGTCCCCAGGAAGACATCATCTATGACAAAGCGCGTCGGGAAGGCGTGCTGACGTCACCACGTGATACCCGGAAGTCGGTGTTTACAGATTCTGCCGATACAAGCGCTTTTTCCTGTATATACATGTGAGTGTTTTACCTTCTTTTAATAAATGTTTATCCATACATACTTCACTATGGTGGCCATTATTCTTTCATGACCATTGCTGGATTGTGGATTGTCCGTGTCTATGCTGCGGTGCCTGTCATCTTGCTGGTCTGAGGGGAATCATCCTGCTGGTCTAAGTGGAGCTATTAAAGGGTCCTGATTTGAGCTGGTTGGATATACTCTCATAAAAGATACATGTATATGTATATGCATATAGCCATCATCTGGTAAGCGCATTAGCGTGATTTGTTCCCAGCACGGTGGAGAAAATATCATTAAGTGGTGGAGGATTCTGTCCCTAAACACCTTTACTCACTCTTGGACTTTCATTTATTCCTTTATGGACTTTGTGGCTTATTATATTTATTATATTTATCACATGATCTGGAGTCACTTTCATTGATTTGTTGAATGCAATATTTTTTGCAATGCATTATCCGAAATCACCATCATTGATTTGTTGAATGCAATATTTTTTTGATTGATCATCAATCTGATAGTATATTGCCATCTCTTAGAGAAATACATTTTCTATTTATTGTTTCACTACACTTATCATTTAGCGCAGCTTTACCCCCCTTTACTTGTTACTTTGGTGTTTCCCACTGTAGCTGCAGCTTTGATTTAATCCAATTGTTCACTTTATTGGATTTTTTTGTGTTTAGCTCGGTTATTTTTTACACATTAAGTATGAATATGCTGAGAGGCCACTGAGGAAGCTGACAATCACTGTAGTAGTAAGCGTTACTACAGTTATAGTTATAGTCAGGGTCTTGTACATATAGGCTTCCCCTCTACACAATGACCACAGGGGGTGACTTGCTTGGAACAATCACCATTTACAAAATGTCTTGTATTTTTTCAATGAATACAAGGCTTTCTCTGAGTGGACGAGGTGGAGATCATGGAGTCATCATTCTACTTCTCCAACTTATCTGATCAGAGAATGTCTTGTATTGTGAAAAAAAATACAATCTATTTTGTGAATGATGAGCATGTGGCACTGTTTTATTAAATGATGAAGGATAGTATGAAAAATACAATGTCATTTTATGTAATATCATTTTTAAGTACAGCAAATAAAATCTCGCAATGCACTATATGAAAGTTTTAATAAAAGGCAAAATCCGGTTTGCTCCTGGTTAGCTCTTTCAAGGCTTTATGATCTAGTCTTCTTGTCTCCTCATTCTAAAATAACACCAGTAACATTATGTATTTGTAAAGGTAAGATTTCCTTCCCGGAGTCCCCAGGCTGCCCCGGGGTCACCACATGTAACATGTCACACAGGGCAATCCTGCACTTGTTCTAAACACACATCTTTTTCCAGCCCTTGCAAGGTCATCCTCTAATCTGCCCTCCTCATGTTCAAGGAGGATGGAGCATGCTGAAACACAGTAGGAACCTTTGCTACTTGGGGATTATTTTTAAACTCACCCGAATGGAGAGTTTAATAAATTATTCATTGGAGGGAAGAGGGAAAAAAAGAGGCTGCGGCTGAAATGCTGATGTCAGGAGACAAGTGCAGTGTAGTATGGTGCAGTCAGGATAAGGAATGCCTGCCAGCCAGCTCCTTCCCGAGTCTCTGTCCTCCCAGCACTCACTATTACACAGTGCATACACATTCTCTCAGACAGGGGGGTCAGGTTGAGAATGGCACTCATGAAGGAACCCCTGCTATTCTTTATGTTGCTGGGCTGTATGCACCACACTGCTCAACTCAAGAAATCTACCAGATGTCCTTCCACATGCAGCTGCACCAAGGAATCAGTCATATGTGTCGGCTCTTCCTGGATCCCTAGGACCATCCCCAGCGACATCAGCTCCTTGTAAGTGGAACGCCGATTGCACAAGGTGCATGAATGAGGGATGCTGTGTCCTGTCCAGCTGCAGGAGCTCTCTTTAGAAGTGTTCACAGCTGGACAGGAAAAATATTTAGGGTGCAATTCAGTTTAATGACTACTAAATAACCAGCATGCATGCAGGGAGATGTTTAGCGCTCTTTAAAAATCAAGACTAGTCTGCAAGTCTGCCAACTTTTTATTGTATTGCTGCAATAGATTTTTATATGCCTTTTTATTAGGATGACCAAAAGTTGATGTGCATGTGGGTGTTGATGTGCTAGACTGATGAGGGGGAAATGAAAACATGCAGTGTAAATATAGGTGTGTCTTGTGTGGACCACTGATGCTGTAAACTCTGTTGCAGTTTTTTATTATTGCAGTTCCATCATTATTAGCACTTGCTTATGCAGCGTGCAATTAAATATAAAATAATTGTGCTCCAGAGACTGGTTATTTCCCCTGGCCATGGCCTGAAATAGTTCTGTGTGCTGGCCAACGATGCAGTGTGGATGGAGGAGGGGGGGCATTCCAACTTGCAGGACTCGTAACTCTAGTAACCCACCTGCTGTGACATCACAAAATATGACACTGACACAGGTCCTTACAAAAGAAACATTTTATTTGGCCTTGTATTTCAAATTTAAAGGATCAGTCCACCCGAAAGTAAAATCTTAGTTATAGGCAGAGCCTGGAGGAATGAGACAGCTATTAGATTCTTGTATGCCTTGAATGTTCCAACAGTGAGCCCTGCCTTCCAGTTGCTGGCCCTGTTCCTGTCTCCCTATGAGTGTTGTGTGTTCCTGTCCATCGTTGTGGCTCCCAGTTCCTCCTTTTGTATCTTCCATAATATAAACTAAGTATAGTGGGACCACTTCTTATATTGGCCCCTCATTTAGATCTCATTTATTTAATTCTAAAGAAATGCTTTATATATATATATATATATATATATATATATACCTATACTAACTACCCCATAGAAGAAAGATGTGTATACTTACCTTTTCTCAGGGTGCTCCAGTCCAGTCACATGATCTTCTCCATGTCTTCCTGTGCCAGGTACAGAGGAGAGCACACTGACAACAGCTGGAATGCTTGAGCAGTGACGTCACCCATAGGTTTACTATGGGCCATCCATTGACAGTGCTCCCTCCACTTCCCTGAAACCACTGCTAGCGGGAAAGAAGAGCTAATCATGTGATTGGACCAGAGCACCCGAGAATAAGTGTTAAAAGGGAGAGTATGAACAATTTTAAGATTAGATTGTTTTAGCCCAGGGTTCTACTTTAAAAAACAGTTTGCAATGGAGTGGCCCTTTAGAAATCAGTCCATCCATAACTGATATTTCCTTTTCTAGTGTGCTGAATCACCCACTGGATTCTTATGTCTGTCAGAACAGTTTGGCATTATGATCTACCCATTATAGTTCCTGGTTCTGTTCCAAAGCCTTAGAGTTTCGTCTTTCATTCTGCAGCAGTGGGAGCCTCATTATTTCTGTAGCATTCTCTATACTTGTGTAAACTAAAACTGGAGAGTGATACTCTTTATAACAGAAGTGGCAGGTAGGTAGACCTGAGAAGTCAATTGCAGGAAATATCAGAGCCCCGAAAAATGGAACAAGATGTAGGGTGATTCATCTTGCCAACATCTAAAAAAGTGAATTATTAGAACTCGACTGACTGTTTAATATAGATTATGATTCAGCCCTATAGCATCGTTTTTTTCCTCTTTATTAAAAAATGTCCTCTTTGTTAATATAAAATAAATACATCTTATCCTGTATAATAACAATAATAATTTACACAGATATGAGCCTCGAACAACTTTCTAAAATGCAATTTTGCTTAAATGTTAGTACATTTGCCTGCTATTTTAATTATTTTATTTTTATGTTTGTTTGCAGTACAGGTACACTTTAACATGCCCATATACAATTTAGTTATAGGGGAGGTTTGGAGCTTATGGACCCAGTTCTATTAGTACACAGACAATAAATGGTGTGCTGACACCTAGTACCACTAGATATCCAAGATGGTTTCTCAAAGGCTGCAGCTCAAAGTTAGCCAAACCAATAAGAACACATCAGGTGAGCCAGAGTGTAAGGTTCTGGCACTCTCAGTGCCTCCTATCACATTTATTCCGGGTGATTTCCATCTACCTAGACAGAAGAAACACATATAGGTGTGTTTCCCTTTAAGGCTGAAGCTGTCATCACCCAGCGCCGGACTAGATGGCTATTTAGGGCGTCGGTTCTCACTCACATGTGTTCGTTCAAACACCAGTACCTGGATACTAATCTTGCTTGAAGCTTCCATGCTTGCAAGCTCTCCTCGCTGACGAACCTCGCTGCGCTGATCCCTGCATCCTGCTACTGGATCCTTCGGCTATCGCTATTAGTGCTAAGTACCCCACAGGGGAAATCTCTATAGACTTGTACTAGGCTTACACTATTTAGCTCTGCATAGCAAGGACTGTCTTTTACATCTGCATAACTAGATTGCTAGCTCTTGAGGCTACTGCTACTATTTCCTGCACTGGGTTGATCTCTCCTGTATGCACCTGCTACTCTGTCATCTGTTATCATACATGATCGCTAACCCTTCCTGCATCCATCTGCACTGTCTCACCTCAAGTGTCTGTCACCTACCACTTCCACTCAAACCTATCCCTAAGACCTTTATCATTGTCTTACCACATGTATATAAAGTCACACTAGGAACCAGCTTAATTACTGTGTGTATTTACTTGCTGAAATAAGACCTTCCATACATGATGAGTCATTGAGGTTGGGATTGGTATCTCAGCATATCTCCTACATGACTACTGACGTGGAACTACTTCTGCAGCTGAAAATCCACACCTTATAAGAAACGCAAGGAGCGTTACAGATTGAACGAACCCAAAAAATGGATTCAGCAGAAGTAGCCACTCAGGTGACACAATTAAAACAGCAGGTATCTGCGTTAATACACGCACTTGCTGAATTGAAAAACGACAATCAGGCTCTGTCGCAGCAGGTAATTAGACTGACACAACTTACCTCTGCACAGTCTCCTGAACCCAAGATAAATCCCCCTTTGGTATTTACAGGCGATCGCAAAAAATTTAGCGAATTTAAAAACGCATGTGAGTTACTTTTTTTGCTAAAACCTCGTACCTACCTTACTGATCACATTAAGGTTTGTACTATTATTTCTTACCTATCAGGCGATCCTCGAGCCTGGGCAGATTCTCTTTTTGAAAAAAACGACCAGCTTCTCAACTCCTATGCCTTGTTCCTGGCAGAGCTCACTAGCCTATATGATGACCCCAATAGGCAGAGTACTGCCGATCTTCAGTTAAGATCCTTGAAACAAGGAAAAAGGCCTGTAGAAGACTTTGTCGCAGAATTCAAGAGATGGACCCTTGATTCAGGATGGAATAATGCATCTCTGAAAACCCAATTTAGGCTTGGCCTATCAGAAGCCGTCAAGGACGAGCTCGCCCGAGCAGAGATGCCAAAAACCCTGGATACATTGATACAACTCAGTATCACCATAGATAGAAGACTACGAGAAAGGAAGTCTGAAAAAATGGAAATGCCATTATCCAGTTCTTCTCAGAATTCAGCTATTGACCCCACTCCTAAACCCGCTCCAGGTAACCACAGACCCCGGCTACCTAAGGAAAAAAGGAGACCTAGTAGATATGGTGATCCTGCCTGGTCATGGTCCGAGCCTGCCTCAAACAGTCGACCTTGTCACTCTGACACATCCCATTTGGACCCTGATCCTACAGAGATGGATGAGGAGCCTATGGAGATTGGTGCCATACATGCTAGGTTGTCCTCACAAGAAAAAAGAGATCACAGGAGAATCTGTGGCCTTTGTTTTTATTGTGGTGAAGGGGGACATTTCATTACATTCTGCCCAACCAGACCCCATAGGCCTAAGGCTCTCCCAATGGAGGCCAGGCGAATCCGAAGGGTCTTCCCTGAAAAACAGCCTGGAAATTATCAAGGCTGTTGCCAGCCCTGTCCCCGTTCTATATCAGTGAAGGACACCCAGAAATTAACAAATATTGGAATAGATATTCCTTCAACTCCAGTGAACTTTATACCACGTTCAAAAAACCCTCCTGTACCACCTCCTGAGGATACTCCTATTTTTGCAAGCACATTTCTGGCTTCCGATGAAAATACAGAGATTCTTGCACCTGACTGCGTACGTGCTTCTAATGGCACGGTGGTATGTAGGAAGGATCTGAGGATGTTTGAAGAAGCATTGGTTGCTAGGTCTACTAGGATTACTTTGGATGGTTATGCGTCCGATTCTAGTGAGGGGTCCATGTAGCAGACACCCTAACAACAAGTGATCCGATTCTCATCGGTTACCAACCTGATCCGATTTTTATATCGGCAACAAGGGATCCGATTCTCATCGGCTACCAACCTGATCCGATTTTCATATCGGCAACAAGGGATCCGATTCTCAGATCGGTTACCAACCTGATCCGATTCTCATATCGGCAACCAGTATTATCCGATTCTCATATCGGCAACCAATTTTTTTTTTTCTTCCCGATTTTCATATCGGCAACCAGTCTTATCCGATTCTCGCATCGGAGACCAGTCTCATTCCGATTCTCATATCGGCAACAAAAAAAAAAAAAAAAAGAGAAAAATTTTTTTTTTCCTTCCGATTTTCGCATCGGCAACCAGTCTCATGTGATTCTTATATCAACAACCAGCCTTAGAGGCCTTCCGGAGCCGGCCTTACGGGGGGGGGGTAATGTAAGGTTCTGGCACTCTCAGTGCCTCCTATCACATTTATTCCGGGTGATTTCCATCTACCTAGACAGAAGAAACACATATAGGTGTGTTTCCCTTTAAGGCTGAAGCTGTCATCACCCAGCGCCGGACTAGATGGCTATTTAGGGCGTCGGTTCTCACTCACATGTGTTCGTTCAAACACCAGTACCTGGATACTAATCTTGCTTGAAGCTTCCATGCTTGCAAGCTCTCCTCGCTGACGAACCTCGCTGCGCTGATCCCTGCATCCTGCTACTGGATCATCCGCATCTCCTGAGCGATCCTTCGGCTATCGCTATTAGTGCTAAGTACCCCACAGGGGAAATCTCTATAGACTTGTACTAGGCTTACACTATTTAGCTCTGCATAGCAAGGACTGTCTTTTACATCTGCATAACTAGATTGCTAGCTCTTGAGGCTACTGCTACTATTTCCTGCACTGGGTTGATCTCTCCTGTATGCACCTGCTACTCTGTCATCTGTTATCATACATGATCGCTAACCCTTCCTGCATCCATCTGCACTGTCTCACCTCAAGTGTCTGTCACCTACCACTTCCACTCAAACCTATCCCTAAGACCTTTATCATTGTCTTACCACATGTATATAAAGTCACACTAGGAACCAGCTTAATTACTGTGTGTATTTACTTGCTGAAATAAGACCTTCCATACATGATGAGTCATTGAGGTTGGGATTGGTATCTCAGCATATCTCCTACATGACTACTGACGTGGAACTACTTCTGCAGCTGAAAATCCACACCTTATAAGAAACGCAAGGAGCGTTACACAGAGATAGATTCAGATAGACCCGTTAGGCCTTTACATCCAGCTTTAGTTGATTCATTTTGGCAACCATGTTTCTCATCTATAATGTAAAACTTTTCTGAATTGCAGCACCAGTCAAATTGCTGGTTTTGTGCTGATGCTGGGGGGGTGTAAGTGGGAGAGGTAAGTCGCTGATCCTAAAACAATTAAGCAGATATACCAAATTGAGAAATATAAACCATCTAATATTACTGTATATAATAAGCAATTACAGCATAATAATGAAACAGGCTCTAGCACCCTTGGGTGCAAAAAAAGATAGTGCAAATGGTGTGTGGCTATATCACACTGAAAAGTGATGCCCTAAACAGGTATAGTTAAAAAGGAATAGTCACATGTATAGTTAAATTGTATTCAAAGCCACAGTCCTCTGATTTAGGGTTTAGGGCAAGGGTTTATTGCTAATTTCTGTTAGGGTACCATTAAAAAGCACTTTAACTTACCTTAGCCCTGGCTCTTCTGGCAATCAGGGCTTTCCTCCTCCCTCAACACTTCACTTATAATGCAGGACTGATGGTCCTGCATTGTTCTTGGCTACATCAGAGTGTGACCGCTAGATGGAGTTCTGAAGAGAACTGGGGACTTTCTGGGACCAGTTACATGGAGATGAGGGAGCCTGCAGGAACAAGGATTAAGGTAAGTTAAAATGCTTTATTAATAGTACCCTTGACATAAATGTATGCATTTAGCCTTTGCAGTGTAAGAGGAGTACCACTGAATGAGTAGTTTTGAATTCCCCTGGAATTTAGACCTAAATACTGGCAAGCATCTCAAAAACACACAACCTCAGCACAATCATGGATCATTGGTAAAAATTTAAAAGCTTGAAAAATATACAGTAAAATTTAGCGCATAGAATATAGACAGAGAGAAAACACTTTTTCAGAGCCTACCTTGAAGCCCAATTCCGGGCCTAGAAGTTTTTAGTCTATGATACAATCTATTTTTACATCTTTATTATTATATGCATGTTTATCTAATGTGCACTGTTTTTGGTCACTATTTCACAGATATTTATGACCTTATGATTTTTGATACACGTTTGATGAAAGTATTGTTTTGAATTATATGTCACATATGGATATGAGTTTGATTTATATTTGAACAGCGCACCATTTCACTAATTCATAGTTACAATTTTTTTCAAGACCTAGAAAGCTTGATATAGTGGGAGCAGCAGTTCACTAGCATTTATAGTCACAATTCCTTTATCAGTTAGCACACCATAGCAGCGCACCAGTGCCCCAAAAATTACCTAGTGTAAAACCATCACTCTTGGCCCTGGGGAATTCCTGTTACTTTTCCATGCTAGATCTGGCCAATGGATACTGGCAAATCCCTGTCAAGGAAGGGGACAGCAAAAAGACTGGATTCGTTACCCCTCTGGGGTTGTACAAGTTTAATTGGATTCCCTTTGGCCTAACCAATACACCCAGTACTTTTCAAGGACTAATGGAGCGGTGTCTTAGATATTTAAACTTTGGCCTTTGACGATCACATCCAAGTCTGAGGTTCTTACTTCGCTTATCTAGTGTGGATTAAAACTCAAGATAATTAAATGTGATGCAGACCTTGACATAGTACCTGGGGCATGTAGTTGAAGCTGAAAGGGTATCCCCATATCTGACTAAAACACAGGCTGTACAAAATGGCTGACCCAAAAAAAACTGAGACTGAGCTACGTACATTTGGTACCTTCTGGTCCGTTGCTTATCAGCATACAATCTTAAACTTTGCTTGGATTGACTTGCACTTAAAATGCAACCCCACCTTCAGTTGAGACTAAGAGGGAGATTTACTAAAGCTGGAGTGTGCAAAATCTGGTGCAGCTCTTCAAAGAAACCAACCAGCTTCCAGGTTGTATTGTCAAAGCTTAATTAAACAAGTTCATCTAAGAAGCTGATTGGCTACCATGCACACCTGCACCAGATTCTGAGTGCATCAGTTTTAGTAAATCTCCCCCTAAGGCCCCTTTCTCACATACGGTCCGTTCAGTTCATCAGTTCAGTCACGTCAAAATGTATCAGTTTTCCATCCGTTTTTCATCCATTTTCCATCCGTTTTTCATCCGTTTTTAATCTGTTTTTCGTCAGTTGTCATCCGTTTTTCGTCAGTTGTTATCCGTTTTTCATCCGTTTTTCATCAGTTGTTATCTGTTTTTCATCCGTTGTCATCCGTTGTCATCCGTTTTCATCCGTTGTCATCCGTTTTTCATCCGTTGTCATCCGTTTTTCGTCTGATCCGTTTTTCTGACGGATAAAAAATAGGGAATTCATTCGTTCAAAAAAACGGACATTGACGGAAGCGGATGAAAACGGATGTTAACTTGATGATCATCCGTTGTCATCCGTTTTTACATAGAGATGCATTGATGTCCGCTTTTCATCCGTCAACAGATGGATGAAAAACAGGCAAACGGACAGCATGTGTGAAAGGGGCCTAAGTGACAGGCAACTGCAAATGAAGCCTTTGAGACTCTCAAAGAAAAACTGACTATTGCTTCCATCTTGCCATTTTCTGATTACTAAAAGCCCTTCTGAGTTTATTCAGATGGCAGTTTGCCAAACTTTGAAGCTGTGTTGGTTCAGAACAAGATGGGGTTGAAAGCGTCCTCACTTATGGTAGTCTAAAGCTGGTCATAAATTAGTATTTTTTTGCTTTAGTCACTGGTGGGTGGAGGAATCCCCCCTCCACTAGGACATTGTATTCTGACAGCGGGACCTACTGCTGTCAGAATATACTGATCAGTGGTTGCAGCTGTTTGGCTTCAGCTGCTGATTGACAAATGTTTTCCAGCATGTTCTGGCAGTGGCACCACAAACAGAAAACTTGTCTTCACCTACCAAAAGCATTCCTGCTAATCACAGTTCCTTTAAACTTTCTAGCTTTGGTAGCAATTTAAAGGGAATTTTATGTGTTAGCTGTGTCTACATAGGAGAATCTGGCTATAATATTATTTAAAAATATTTTTTCAATTATTTAAAAATAAAATATTTGGCTTCGTAACCCACTTTAGGTAGATGATAGTTGTAGCTTAACTGATAGCTATAAAACACTTTAACTTAAAGATCCGTACCAGGGTTTTTCTTCATCTTTAAACCTAAATTACATATTTTCCAGCATACAGCTAACTTCTTGTACAGGAATCTGACTAAGTAGAACCACAACTGCCATTCTGTTGCCTACTTTGAAAAAAGTTAGCTTTCCTGCAAAGTTAGGTAAATGTCAAGTTAAATTATGCTCAGGTTTGGGTATACAACTGTGAATGTTATCACTGCTGTTCACATAATGTTGACAAATTACTGGAAGGACGTTTTTACGCTGTCCCTGGGATGTACTTAGAAGGAACCTGTCAAAAACCTGATAGAAAATTGGTGCTGGATGTTTATATTTCTAACTTGTAGGACCCAGGGGATGTGGGTGAATCATAACTGTACTCCTGACTTTCCCCCAATGCACAGACATGAAACCCTTTATTGCAAAGCATTTATAACATGAATCCGTCATATGTCAGGCAGAATCAGTGTTATACATCAGACTAAGACACTTCAGAAATCAGTTTTAGTTTTTTTCGTAAATCAATGCAAGAAATTAGCAGCTGGAATTCAGCAGTTTTTAAATCCCAGACACTTTTGTAGAAAGTTAAAAAGAACCTGCAGAGAAGCAGAGCCCTTCACAGTGTTCCTGGAAACTGCAGATAAGAATTGAAAAGTGGCGTGCCTGATGTGAATCTCATATTATATGATAGCATCAATCTAGAAAACTGGTATTACTTCATCTATATATACAGATTTCTATTTTTGCATTGCCAACAAAGGCGGTGGTGTAAGGCTAGTAAGGGCTGTGATGATTATAAACTTTATCAATCTAAATGCCAGCAGTCTGAGAGTGGTCATCAATGGGGCAGGTTAACTCCACAGTTAACCCCTTATATTGATAACATAGAAAAAGTCCAGAAATGGGTAACAAAATTGCTAAAAGGTTTGAGTGATAAAACATATTAGGAGAGATTTAAACTTAAAGCAGAATTTCACCCAAAAGGGTAATTTCCGCTTGTTTGCATCCTCCCCACTTTTTGGGAGGGAGAGGGTGTATAGTTTTTACAGGTACCCGCTCCAACTTCCAGGCAGATAGTCGCGGCGATCTGTGCAGAAGTTTGGCCCCCCTCCTCCTTCCCCTCCGCAGCCTTCTGGGACACATCACAGTTCCCAGAAGACTGCGGGACCATTCACAAAGCGCAGCAGAGCTCTCATATTCACAGTAGGAAAGCGACTTTGAAACCGGGAAGTTTCACTGCCGGTTTCCCATACCTAAGATGCCAGCGCCTGCACCCAAAGCCAATTGAAGAATCGGCTCGATTGAGGACATCGCTAGATTCCCTGGACAGGTAAGTGTCCTTATATTAAAAGTCACCAGCTACAGTATTTTTGGCTGTTGACTTTCAGTTTTTTGGGGGGTAGCCTGGAGCTCCTCTTTAATATGTACAGTCTGGAGAAAAGAAGTGAAACGGGGGACATGATTAAAACCTTTAAACTCTCCCTTAAAAAAGGAGTGAAAAAAATTCAGGGGGGCAGTATTTTCATTATGGAATCAAGAACACGGGGACAGGACTTCAAATTAACTGAAGGAAAGTTCAAAACTAATCTTAGAAAGTATTATTTTACTGATAAGGGTAGTTGATGCTTGAAATAGACTTCCAGTAGAAGTAGTAGTAAGGGTAGTGAGTCAGTCAACAGTAAGTGAATTCTAACATACTTGGGACAAACATAGATCTATACTCAGATAAAAATGGTAAAAATAAAATGTATAAAATGAGAAATAAAATGGGGCAGACTCCATGGACTACTTTGTTTTTGTTTTTTTGTTGTCACTTTTTTTGTTTCTAAAAAAGATAGATAGATAGATAGATAGATAGATAGATAGATAGATAGATAGATAGATAGATAGATAGATAGATAGATAGATAGATAGATAGATAGATAGATAGATAGATAGATAGATAGATAGATAGATAGATAGATAGATAGATAGATAGATAGATACTGTAGATAGCATTTTAAACTATATTATAAACTATACACAGAAACAGGTTTTTTTTATTTTACAAACATTTTGGAATAAACTCATCATTTCACATGTATGTTCAAAAACTTTTAAAAGACTATAGTTCCCCTTTAATGAACAGCAGCCTAGAAAAGTTCTGGTAAACTTTTGGCATGAAAAACAATTCAGACTGTATTTTCCCCTGTGAAATGCACCCCAGTATGTGACTTTTGTTTGTATCTACTTTTGTAGGAGTCTGGTGAATGGGACATTTTCTGAGATCAAGGACCGAATGTTTTCTCATCTGCCTTCCCTGCAGCTGCTGTGAGTACCGCACTCCATAACAATACACTTACTGAAGCTCCTTTCATTGTAGCTGGCACAGGGCATCATTGTCATTCCAAACACATCACTGCAAATAGTGTTTGGGAAAGTATGTTAGCTGCTCTCCGACTTTGTGCTTTTTCCATAGGAAATTGTCATCTGTAACCACTTCTGTTCTGCTGTATATTTACTAACATATAATATGGGCTGGATTACATACACAG
This sequence comes from Pelophylax lessonae, assembly GCF_965119305.1. NCBI lineage: Eukaryota > Metazoa > Chordata > Amphibia > Anura > Ranidae > Pelophylax > Pelophylax lessonae. The sequence goes on from NC_138768.1 coordinate 773,439,440, forward strand.
ATCAGCCATAACTTTATGACCACTGACAGGTTAAGGGAATAATATTGGTTATCTCATTAAAATGGCATCTGAAATTCAGTGGGATGTATAAGGCAACAAGTAAACAAGTTGCCCCTGAAGTTGTTGTGTTGAAAGCAGACAAAATGGTCATCGTAATTTGTTCTGTATGGGGATGTGTCAACGCAGACTAATCAGGCTGCCCGTGCTGATCTGTGCCCATTGCCAAAAGCACCTACATTGGGCATCAGTACTGGACCACGGAGCAATGAAAGGAGATCGCTTGGTCTGATGAATCATGTTTTCTTTTCCATCATGGGTGGTGTGTGTGCATCGCTTGCCTGGGGAAGAGATGGCACCAAGATGCAGTATGGACTTAAGGCAAGCCGGTGGAGGCAGTGATGCCTTGGGCAATGTTCTGCTGGGAAACCTTGGGTCCTGCTATTCATGTGGCTGTTACTTGGCATGTACCACCTACCTAAACATTGTTGCTGTCCAAGTTCACCCTTCATGGGAATGGTATTGTCTGAACACAACAACAAGTTCAAGCTGTTGACTTGGCCTCCAAATACTCCTGATCCCAATCAATCAAACATCTAATGGATATGCTGGAAAAAAACAAGTCTGATCCATGGAGGCCCTTCCTTGCAACTTACAGCACTTAAAGTATCTCCGTGACTGTACTCTTCGCTGGTTCTTATCCTACCTATCCCACCGCCCCTTTAGTGTCACCTTCAACTTTACTTCCTCCTTTCCTCTTCCTTTCTCCGTTGGGGTTCCCCAAGGTTCTGTTCTTGGACCTCTCCTATTCTTAATCTACACCTCCTCCCTGGGTCAGTTGATTGTCCCTCATGGCTTCCAATATCATCTCTATGCTGACGACACTTAAATCTATCTCTCCACCACCCAGCTCACTCCATCTGTCTCCTCATGCATCACCAACTTACTAACAGATATATCAGCCTAGATGTCACATCACTTTCTCAAACTCAACCTATCCAAAACTGAGCTTATGATAATTCCTCCCCCACGTGCCCTCTCCCCTGATTTCTCTGTCAAAATCAATGGCTCAACTATCAACCCATCCCCCCACGCCAAGGTCCTAGGTATAATCCTGGACTCTGAACTATCCTTTTGGCCCCACATCCAATCGCTGTCCAAAGCTTGCTGCCTCAACCTCCGCAACATCTCCAAGATACGCCCCTTTCTAACCAATGTCACCACAAAGCTTCTAATCTACTCCCGTGGAAATCTCTTGCCTCGACTACTGCAACTCACTCCTATTGGCTCACCTCTAAATAGGCTATCCCCTCTTCAGTCCATCAGGAACACTGCTCCTCCACCTTAGAAATCGCTCGACGTCTGCTACCACTCCCTGGCAATCCCTCCATTGGCTGCCACTCAACCAACAAATTAAATTCAAGATACTAACAATAACCTACAAAGCCATACACAACCTGGCCCCCAGCTACATCACTAACCTGGTCTCAAAATTCCAACCAAATCAATCTCTTTGCTCCTCCCAAGACCTCCTGCTCTCTAGCTCCCCTGTCACTTCATCCCATGCTTGCCTCCAGGACTTCTCCCGAGCCTCTCCCACCATCTGGTATGCTCTACCCCAATCTGTCCGACTATCTCCTACTTTGTCCACTTTCAGGTGATCCCTGAAAACTCATCTCTTCAGAGAAGCCTATCTGGCCCCCACCTAACAACTGTACATTTATTTTCTCTATCAGCACATCCCCCACAGTTTTTACCTCTTGTATCTCTTGACCCTCCCTCTTAGATCGTAAGCTCTAATGAGCAGGGCCCTCTGATTTCTACTGTATTATTGTATAGTATTTGGCGCTGCGTAAACCGTTGGTGCTATATAAATCCTGTATAATAATAATATTGATGGCTTGGTGCTAGATACCACAGCATACCTTCAGAGGTCTAGTGACCTCCCTGCCTCAATGGGTCAGGGCTATTTTGGTGCCAAAAGGGTGACCTACTCAAAATTAGGTGGGTGGTAATAAAGTTTTGGCTGATCGTTGTGTATACAAAGCTAGATTGAAACTTTTCATGGTCTGCACAGAAGGAAATGGGTCCACAAATGTATTCAAGAAGCAATGAAACGGTGACAATGTCAGGAGCCATTTACAGGGGTCATCCCAGTGAACAGCTAAAGTGCATGTATAGCCAAATCCTCCGATTTGGTTTTGGATAGAGAAGGGAAGGACAAGAACCGTCTGCCATAAGATTTACCTTCACTTTCTGTACCACTGACAATGGTTTTACCAGACAGAAAGTGAGGGATATCTGCAACAATGACACAGGCAGACAGAAAAATCTAACCTGGGTACTAGGTTTCCCACAGTTTTTTATTATTTCTGTCTGACTTGCTGTTGGAGTGTTTGCCTCACTTCCTGTTTACTAAAACTTTGTCAGTAGGACAGGAAGTGATAGGGCCTATATAGCCAGGCTTGGGCTCCATGGTATCAGTTTGACATTAGTTTGAGATGTTTCTTAGATCATTCAGAAATCAGTGACAGTTGGATTTGACCTTTCATTCGACTTCCTTCTGAACTGCTCCATTCAGATTTTGCATTCCCAGAGACTTGTAAAGGAATGCAAAACCCACTTGAAGCAAACAAAAACTACACAGGTCCCACATAGCAGTAAAATCTACACAGGTCCCACAGAGCAGTAAAATCTACACAGGTCCCACATAGCAGTAAAATCTACACAGGTCCCACATAGCAGTAAAATCTACACAGGTCCCACATAGCAGTAAAATCTACACAGGTCCCACATAGCAGTAAAATCTACACAGGTCCCACATAGCAGTAAAATCTACACAGGTCCCACAGAGCAGTAAAATTTACACAGGTCCCACATAGCAGTAAAATCCTAACAGGGGTTCTAATCTTCACCACTATATCCAAAACTGAGAAAGAAGGGTTTAGCTGGATACACTTTTTAATTCTGGTGGGTTGATGTGGGTTAATGTACTATGCTGTTATTATTATTTCTCACATTTTTTAAAGAAAGGTGAGGGAAAAACCTTAGAGCTGGTTCACACTGAGGCGACATGACTCCTTACTACTTCGGGGGCGACTTGTGCATTACATTGCACCACGACTTCAGAGCGACTTGCAGGGACTTCACATAATGGAAGTCTATGCAAGTCGCTCTGAGGTCACCCCGAAATAGTACAGGACCCTTTTTCTAAGTCGGAGCGACTTGTGTCGCTCCTATTAGAATGGGTCCTGTAGCGGTCAATGGACCGCGAGGGAGCGCGACTTGTCAGGCTGACAAGTCGCCTGACAAGTCGCGCTAATGTGAACTGGCTCTAAATACACAATTGAAATAAAAAATCTGCGAACTGCCTTAAACTGGCCCAAAAAATACTTTAACTGTGTTCAACCAGTCTTGTGAGCCAAACATTCAAGTAGACAGCATACCTAGGTTGGTGATCTGATTTCATTGCCCTTCAGAGACACAGAGCTATGTTGGATAATCTAAAATTCAGAACCTGTTTTACCCCGGTGAATGTGATGCTTGTAAGTGTTCAAACTAGTGAAATTTCAGTGAATATTGAAGCCTAAACTCCAGGAAAATTTCCAAACGCTTAGTCCAAATACACACACTGTTTTATCTGCAAAATGATTTGTCATTCTGCCCAGCCACTTTTGTGATGAAAACACCTTTGCCAGGCAGTCAGTAGGGAGACACCACGTTTTCATTCAGAAAGTGGACCTGTCAGTCCAGGAAGTAGATGGAGACTCTGGATGATGACTGTAAAAAAGGTCGAGCTGTCCTTCTGGAGAAAAAAAAGCAGATGCAGTTATTATCAGGGAAGTTCTGTGATTTCTGAAATAATGAATACCTTACAGATTACATGTGTGGCTTTAACATGAACAAGTAAATCTGATGCAAGGTCCAATTTCAGAAAAACAATGGTGTCACCCCCACCCTCCCAACCTGCTGACTGGACAATGAAAAAACTGAAACAGTGCGCTCACTTTGCTCTCTGCTCCTGTAAGTATGGTACCCCGGCAGCACATGATCCTACAGCAGAGCCCAATTCGATCTTAGTTTTGCCTTTTCCTCTTCAACTAATGCTAGTTGCATGTAAAAGTAGATGTAATTATTTTTTAAAGGAATCACAACTAAAATAAATTGTGGGTTTGCTATTTGCCTGGAGTTCAGCTTTAGGCCCCTTTCACACAGGGAGTCCGTCAGACGGACTCCGTTTTTCTCAGCGGAGGATCGATCTGCCGATTCCCCGCTGAGTAGGTCCCCCCTGTTCTCTATGGGGGAATCGGATGAGAATGCACCGTGTGTCCGTTCTCATCCGATCCCATCCGATCCGCTGGATGGATGGAAAATAGGGTTTACATCCGTCCAGATTTTACGGATCAAATCGGATGTCAGTGGACATGTCTCCGCTGACATCCGATGCCCCATAGAGATGCATGGGGCATCCATTCAGATCCGCCAAAAAAAACTGAACGGTCAGCCTGTGTGAAAGGGGCCTTAACGTACAGAATCAAAATATTTGGATGTATGTACAGTAAATGCGCAGTGAATGGTCATTATGTTTACAGTAAATTTTCTGTTTCGGTATACAAACCCAATTCCAAAAAAGTTGGGACACTGTACAAATTGTGAGTAAAAAAGGAATGGACTAATTTACAAATCTCATAAGCCTATATTTTATTCACAACATAATATAGATAACATATCGAATGTTAAAATAAAAAAAAAAAAAAAAGTGAGACATTTTGAAATATCATGCCAAATATTGGCTCATTTCGGATTTCATGAGAGCTACACATTCCAAAAAAGTTGGGACAGGGAGCAATAAGAGGCCGGAAAAGTTAAATGTACATATAAGGAACAGCTGGAGGACCAATTTGCAACTTATTAGGTCAATTGGCAACATGATTGGGTATAAAAAAGAGCCTCTCAGAGTGGCAGTGTCTCTCAGAAGTCAAGATGGGCAGAGGATCACCAATTCCCCAAAAGCTGCGGCGAAAAATAGTGGAGCAATATCAGAAAGGAGTTTCTCAGAGAAAAATTTGAAAGAGTTTGGAGTTATCATCATCTACAGTGCATAATATCATCCAAAGATTCAGAGAATCTGGAACAATCTCTGTGCGTAAGGGTCAAGGTCGGAAAACCATACTGGATGCCCGTGATCTTCGGGCCCTTAGACGGCACTGCATCACATACAGGAATGCTACTGTAATGGAAATCACAACATGGGCTCAGGAATACTTCCAGAAAACATTGTTGGTGAACACAATCCACCGTGCCATTCGCCGTTGCCAGCTAAAACTAGATAGGCCAAAAAAGAAGCCATATCTAAACATGATCCAGAAGTGCAGGCGTTTTCTCTGGGCCAAGGCTCATTTAAAATGGACTGTGGCAAAGTGGAAAACTGTTCTGTGGTCAGACAAATCAAAATTTGAAGTTCTATTTGGAACACTGTGACGCCATGTCATCCGGACTAAACAGGACAAGGACAACTCAAGTTGTTATCAGAGCTCAGTTCAGAATGTATGGTATGGGGTTACATGAGTGCGTGTGGCATGGGCAGCTTACACATCTGGAAAGGCACCATCAATGCTGAAAGGTATATCCAAGTTCTAGAACAACATATGCCTCCATCCAGACATCGTCTCTTGCAGGGAAGACCTTGCATTTTCCAACATGGCAATGCCAGACCACATACTGCATCAATTACAACATCATGGCTGCGTAGAAGAAGGATCCGGGTACTGAAATGGCCAGCCTGCAGTCCAGATCTTTCACCCATAGAAAACATTTGGTGTATCATAAAGAGGAAGATGCGACAAAGAATACCTAAGACAGTTGGGCATCTAGAAGCCTGTATTAGACAAGAATGGGACAAAATTCCTATTCCTAAACTGGAGCAACTTGTCTCCTCAGTCCCCAGACGTTTGCAGACTGTTATAAAAAGAAGAGGGGATGCCACACAGTGGTAAACATGGCCTTGTCCCAACTTTTTTGAGATGTGTTGATGCCATGAAATTTAAAATCAACTTATTTTTGCCTTAAAATGATACATTTTCTCAGTTTAAACATTTGATATGTCATCTGTGTTGTATTCTGAATAAAATATTGAAATTTGAAACTTCCACATAATTTCATTCTGTTTTTATTCACAATTTGTACAGTGTCCCAACTATTTTGGAATTGGGTTTGTATGTTTAGGGCACATTTAGCACTATCCGTGCGCATGCAGAGGTGCGGTTTTTTTGTAGCATTAGGTAGGTGCATTGTCATGTGTCAATGTGCATTTCCTATGTGTACTGCCATGCATTTTGATACATGTTCACACATGTTATCAATGCATTTTTTAAATATATAATTTAGGGGAGGTAAATGTTAACAATTGACTAAGGCTTCAAAATATCTGTAGCTAACACATCAAAGCACAGGTTATATGTGCTTTGATGTGACCCATTGACTTCTATGAACCTCACAATGTACTAATATGCAGATAAAAACAAAGATGTTGCATTTCTCAAAAAACTCTGCAGCATTGAGATGAGAACAGACGTTGTCTTTATAATGGTGAACCAAGACACATGCCCAGAGTTTTCAAAGCTTTAAAATTTTAAGGCGGTTTTATGCTGCAGTGCTGCGTCTTGGCCTCAGCATAGGTAAAACACAGTTTACCTGTGGTTTCCCATAGACTTCTATTAGTTCACATGTTTTTTTGGTTTGTATTCTGAAAGCGTACCAAAAATGCAGCATACAAGCTTTTGGTGCAATTGTTTAAAAAACGTACCAAAACTGCAATCTAATAGAAGTCTATAGGAACCTTGGGTAATCTACATGAAAACCTTTTTACAGTTACATGGTGACGGATTATAATACATTTTTAATTAATGTATTACTAACCTTTATAAATGGTTCTGGTTTAACACAAAGTCTGCCTTTTATTGCATATGGTCTTTTATTCTTTTTTTTTTACCATAAAAGATGAATGCACATTTCACTTTAGAAGTATGTATCTAATCACAAATCTGTATAACTGCTTATTCATTAAAATCATATAATTTATTTAAAAACAAAATCAGTTTAGTGTATAGTTACCCTTTATTGTCTTTATACCACCTGCTTTGCATACAATCTGCATTTTAGATTTTAATATAATAATTTATTTTTAACATTACACAGATTGTATTATGAATGTATACTTTATAACAAATGTTTCTCAAAAGTCTAGATATTTTGTGTATATATATATATATATATATATATACGTATATATATATATCTTTTTTATAGTACTGCAACATCATTACAGTGTGCAATATGTCCAATATTCCACACTTTCACAATATTCCACACTGCACTTTCAGATCTTCCAGATCATTTTTAAAATGAAGGTTCAGCCCAGCAGAATTGTGAATGTGCGTGTGTGTGTGTGTGTGGGGGGGGGGGGGGGGGTGTTTGTGGGTAGTAAAGGTATACATTGACCCCAAATCTATTTATCAGTTTCCATTTTTTTAAAGTAAATCATTTTTTGTTGTGTGTAGTAAACATCTTTTACCATAGACAGTCCTTTGGAGTCATGGGAGGAAGGGCAGATTTCTCCTTGCATGCTATTCTAGGGGGAGATCATGACCCGTCTACAGCCAGTATTAATTTGATTCTTATTCTAGGGGATATATTTATTGGCAGCTTCGTATTATGTACCCCAGTGTGCAGAAGGAGTATAATGTGGTAAAGACAAATGATAAAGAACATGAAACATAGCAAAAAGATGAGGTATAGTTCTATTTTTTTAAAGGGAGGGCTAAAGAGCACTGTACTGGGTGCAAGATCAGTAGTTGAACTTCATGAAAGTCTTGTGTACAGGGGCTTTGTTTGCTTCTAAGCTGATTCCCCTTCCCAAATAAGTCAATGTAAATGCAAAACCAACTTAAAGCACTTCAAAAGCAGTTTAATGCAACTGAGAAGCTGCTTCAAGCAACTTAACAGTATCTCAAAAAGTACAAGGCTTTTTTTCTCAGAGAATAGGTAAAGGTACTCCCTCCTTCTGGGTCTCCCCTTGTGTCTGCTTCCTGCCCACCTCCTAGCAATGTCCTTTGGTTCCACCCCCTACCCTTATCTCAGTGCCGCCCCTTTTAGCGAATACCGAACAAAGTATTATTTTTTGGTACTAAATAGTTTGTATGGAATTTGCTAATGAAAGGCAGTAATTGACTCCCTCCATCAACAACAGACCCCCCAACACCCAAAAACAATAGACCCACCAGCAACAATAGATCCCACCCAATAACAATAGATACCCCAACAACAATAGATACCCCAGCAACAATAGATTCCCCCGGCAACAATAGATCCCCCAGCAACAATAGATCTCCTCAGCAGCCATAACCACCCCCCCAGCAAAAAAATGAACTCCCAGCAACAGAAGACCCCAAAAGCTACAATAGAACCCCCAGTAACAATAGCCCCCCCCCCACAACAAAATACCCCCCCAGCAACAATACTGTTGATCCACTCTAGCAACATTAGACTCCAAAAGCAGCAATAGATTTCCCAGAAGCCAGCATCAATAGACCCTTTCCTCAACAGTAGATCTCTCCCATCAACAAATGATCCCCCCTTCCCACCCCCCAGAAACATAAAATTCCCCCTAAGCAACAATAGATTCTCCTCATCAGCAGCAATCTGGTAACCGATAGAAAAAGGAAATGTTATTGTTGCTGCTGAGAGGAGTCTGTGAATCTGAGATAACATGTTTTGGCAGACTTTTGATTTGTACAATGTAAAGTACAAAGTAATCTCAGTGGGCTGCCATCAAGTGCAAACTCTAGTTTACAGTTTTTCAGTTCAATAATAATGTAATCATTAGAGAGACATATCATAACTGGCTTTTCACTACAGAATGCAGTATCTCAATCAATCTGCTCTTCCAGACTCTTTACACGTTGTGCCAGCTGCTCACCAGCGTGTCAGGGAAGGGTATGGGAAGAACCTTCTCTTTTCTGCCAACTCTTTCTGGAGTCCTTTGGCTCTGGAAATGACATCACAGTTCACATAACATCTCTAGCGGTGAGATGGCACTCAAATATGCTACAACAAAAGTATTAAAAGTGGATATGTGGACTGTGGGCCCAACTAGTGTGGTTAAACCATTTGGCGTGATCATAATGCGTTGGTTAAACAGAGTATGTTTTTCATTAACATTAAAATATCAAAGTAGACTTTAACTCCTTACTTTGCATTTTAGTTACATGATTACATCAGAAAACAGTGCCACTCTTTAGATTGATAGTTTTGGAGAAGCATCAGTTAACAGCAAGATAAAATATGGATGTAAGTAAAGCCAGGAATCAAGAGTAGTTGAGTTACATCAGTTGTAGAAGACAATTGAAAGAGGAGGAAATGGGAAAGACAGTTTTGGAGAAGCATAGAAACAGGAATTTATTTTGAATGAAAGGAGATATGTATAGAGTAAATTGAAAATGGGAAGAGAGAGAGAATGATAGAGGAAAAAAAATGTTTTTTTTTTTGTTAAACTGCCACTTTACAGAAAGTAGCAAAATGCTGCACTAAAAAAAATAAAAAATTAGGAAAATAAATTTCAGCTACATAAAAAAAAGTAATTTTTTTTTCATTTGGGTAAGATGCACAGGTTGTCAAGCACCTGACTTCCACAGTAGGGTTAGATGTTATAGTTCCAGCATGAGCTGGCCTTTTACACAGTATATATTTATAAGGCCATAAAATAATTTTTAATTAATTCTGGCTGTTACTGCTCCACGGTGTCTTACTGCTCATTTATTACAGGTGCTGTCAATTTACACAGTACTTTACATATTTATTATACATTCACATCAGTCCTCAAGGATCATACAGTTCAGGGTCCCTAAAGCCTCGTACACATGCACCGATTGTTGGCCGACCGATCGGCCGTCTTTTGTCCAGTGTTGTTGTGTTGGTTGAAATTTGCTCTAGACTGCGCACAAATTTTATCGGCCAACAAAAACCAACTTCAGAAGTGATGTCATGTGTTGGTTTACTTTCCGTGTGTTTTTTCATCTCTGAGCATGCCCAGTCTTGCTTATCAGATTTTTGTCTGACGAAATCTGTACTGACTGACGAACAATCGGCCGTTCTGTTGACGGCCAACAAAAATTTTATAGCATGCACACCAGATTTTGTTCGGCTGAAAAGTCGCAGTCGGTTGTCGGAAGCATCATACTAACAAGCCGACAATCGGCTGATCGGACGTTGGCCGAAAATTCACGGCCAACAATCGGTGCGTGTGTACGAGGCTTTACTCACATTCATACATACACACACAAGGGCCAATTTACTTACTAGCATGGCTGGGCACCCAGAGGGACAACATACAAACTCAGGTCAGGTAGTGCCATGATTGGGATTCAAACCGACAACCCTAGTGCTGCGTGGTGGAAGTGCTAATCACTTAGCCACTGTGCTGCCCCATGTGCTGATGATCTACTCATTGTCACTGCTGCATTGGGACACAGTTCTTACTCCAGGCTTGATGTTGTCTGGGCTAAGCCATGGAGCCTACAATTGCCATTGGCTGTCTAGCACAGAGGTGGAAACACTTTTAAACTCTGATTACATAAACTGGGTTTGGGTACTGCTTAATACAAGCGCTGGTTTACATAGAATGTTTTAATGGTCTTCAACGCTAGAGGGTGTTATTTTTTATTAGTAACTGGGGTATAATGTTTTTTTTGTTGCTAAGCAAAGGAAATAAGTCATTGTTTACACACCCACACTTTACTACTTTCTTCTAAAGCCCAATACACAAATACACACTGCTACTTTTTTTCATTCAACTCAGCGGGCTGAATGAAAAAAAACTGACACTTCAGGTAGGAGCCATTGTACTAACTATCCACTGTTAGTACAGCGATCTCCCTTGCTGTGCTATTGTGTTCTGACAGGGCCCCCCCCAACCACCGGAACACTCCGGTCCATGCCTCCAGCTATTGGCTGAGAGAGCCGATCGGGAGCAAGTCGGCAGACCTTTTTCAGTTATGCACCTTTGAGAGAGGTCGGCCGAATGGCTGGCTTCTGTTGGACCGGCTGCAGTACACACGAGCTGAATGTTGGCCGTCATTCGGGCCGTGTGTACAGGGCTTAAGATTTAGTGCACCTATTCGCTGATAAAAAAAATGTCCTGCCATCAGGACAGATCCCCCACAGCAACTAATTCAATTGTAAAAAAGTGGGTGAGGGACAACAGGTAAAAATACAGTGACTGAGCAAATGGACAATGCACACTGGATATGGTATATACCTGAAAATGCTTTAATAAATGATCCCATATATATATATATATATAGGGACTTTAAGGGCAGACAAGACACAATATGATAAAAAGTTTAACCGCTTGCCGACCGCCGCACGACTATTTACTGCGGCGGTCAGCCCCTCTCACAGGCAAAGCGACGTAGTACTACGTCACTAGCCTGTGAGGGTCTAGGGAGCGAGCGCGCGCCCCCGGAGGTGCGCTCCTGCTCCCACGCGGTCACCGACCCCCCCCCCCGCGCATTTGCCTGGCGGACCCGATGTCCGCCGGGCACTCGCGATTGTCCGTTACACCGGGAGAAAGGCAGGCGGCTAATGTAAACAAAGCCGCCTGTCATTCTCCCCTGTGTAAGAATGGAGATCAAATGGTTCTGCTATGTAGGACCGTTGATCTCTGTTCGTAGAAATCAAGCCACAGCCAATCACAGTTAGAATCACGCCCCTAGGGACACACTTAACCCCTCCCTCTCAAAAAAAAGTTAACCCCTTCACTGCCAGTGTCATTTTTACAGTAACAGTGCATATGTATAGCACTGATTACTGTAGTAATGTCACTGGTAACCCCAAAAGTGTCAAAAATGTCAGTCAAGAGTACGATCTGTCCGCCGTAATGTTGCAGTCCCGCAAAAAAAAATCACAGATCACCGCCATTACTCGTTAAAAAAAAAAAAACAACAAAAATGACAAAAATCTTTCCCTTAGTTAGTAAACGCAATAACTTTTGCGCAAACCAATCAAAATACGCTTTTTGGGATTTTTTTACCAAACATATGTAGCATAAAACAAATTGGCCGAAAATGTTAAAAAAAAATTTGATTTTTACATTTTTTTTTCTGGGAATTTCATATAAAAAAATTTGAAAAATATTATTATTTATGCAAAATTATTGCTCTTTTTTTGTTTATAGCGCATGATCAAAAAATCGCACAGGTGATCAAGTACCACCAAAAGAAAGCTCTGTTTGTGGGAAAAAAAGGACGTCAAATTTGTTTAGGTACAGCATCGCACGACCGCGCAATTGTCCGTTAAATTCACGCAGTGCCGAATCGCAAAATAGCCCCTGGTCAGGAAGGGGGTAAAATCTTCCAGGGCTTAAGCGGTTAAACATTTATTGAATCATATTAATATATATATATATATATAACGTACAGTATTGACACAAATACAAAAATATATGACAACTCACATAGATGTAAAGTTACACATCCTGGTTGTGTTGAACATAAGAAGTGCACTTGTCTGCATAGCACCCGACACATTTCAGGTTCGTACCCTTCATCAGGGATGTATCATAAGGAGATTGTATGCATTCATATTTTTTCTGTTGGTAGAAGATGTTGGTATCTTCTAACAACACAAACAGATGCTGGTATCTTCTACCAACAGAAACAATATGAATGCATACAATCTCATTATGATACACCCCTGATGAAGGGTACAAACCTGAAACACGCCATGTGCTATGGAGACAAGTGCACTTCTTATGGTCAACACAACCAGGATGTGTAATTTTACATCTATGTGAATTGTCATATATTTTTGTATTTGTGTCAATACTATACGTCATATATATATTTTAATATGATTCAATAAATGTACAAACTTTTTATCATATTGGTGTCTTGTCTGCCCTTAAAGTCCCTATATATATGGGGGAACATTTTGAACATGATTTAAATGCCACATGACATTTATGAACGTCTTGTCCAACTAGTTCAGGAAACTCCTAATAACCTCATCAATTATTAATTATACATAGTAAATATAAATCCTTTGCACATTACTGTCAGTGGTATTTGCCTTACCAACCTTTTTTAATATAAATTTTACCACATTCCTCATGGTATTTCTGATATTGTGGGTATATAATGGGATGTTTTCCAGGCATAGCATTTTTAGACACCTGCTGTTAACATTTAATATAGCTCATTACAGTAAAAAAAAAAAAGAAAAGAAAAGAAGAGAACTAATGTATCATATGAAGACTGGATCTCATTAATCACAGCAAAACCATTCGGTACTAGGAAAATATGAGTGCATTCTGAGCATATACCATGGAACACAAAAAGCTGCTGATTACACAGTTTTAGGGACAGATGTAGTTTATGATTTGTAAAGTGTATATTTTATGTAAAATATGTATTTATTTTTGGCATCCTCAGCGAAAATACATACATGGCAAAGCACTTCCAGTATGAAGCTACATGTATGTTATTACAAGGCTCAGTTCCAGTTTACAACCTTTACGCTAAATACAAAGAGGAATAGTGAATTAATAATACTTGTGATATAATCAGATGCTTCTTAAAAAAAACATAAAGTCCACAACTATGCAAATTTTATGTAAATATATTGTGATAATTCTCCCTGCCACCGAGATCTGTGTTGTACAGGGTGCTCACTCTTTCTTCTCCTTTCGTGCCATTAAATGAACACATCCATGTGCCACCACGATGAGTGCTCCCCTCCTTATAGTTGGGTTCTCACCTCAAATGATGTGACCTTGTACCTAAGCTCCATCTAAGAAAGCCTTTTTACCTCTCCCCAGCCTGAGGATGAGTATCTGTTTAGCCCCAATACGTATTGCCACCCGGCGACTAGGTAGAACCTTCTTCCAGGAGTGTGGACTGACGGCTTCAAGAAAAACGAAGAGATTTCCAGTCACAACTTACCAACCAGCCAGCGACCAACCGAATTGCACTGTCTAACAGTATGCGTTAAAAACAGGGGTTTGGTTGCACACATTTGAAAATACATGCGTAAGCTGCAGGCCGCGGCAAGGCACCCTGTAATCTGCAGTCCCTAACTCTACAATTTAAAGAGTCTCTACAATGAGAGCACATGCATTTAATGGGATAGATGGAGGACAGGTGACTAGAGGGAGCCCACCCCTCCTTAAAGGCACAGGGTCACACTGAACATCGCACAATGGCGGCAAAGGTGTCAGTGCATTGCCTGGCTCAATATAGATATCAACGATAATGCAAAAAGTGGTCACCCCCCTCCACCTATAACTGGTCTTAATGGTAAGGAGCACTGGAAGGGCGAACGCAGATCAAGAAAAACAAAGAGATTTCCAGTCACAACTTACCAACCAGCCAGCGACCAACCGAATTGCACTGTCTAACAGTATGCGATAAAAACAGGGGTTTGGTTGCACACATTTGCAAATACATGCGTAAGCTGCAGGACGCGGCAAGGCACCCTGTAATCTGCAGTCCCTAACTCTGCAATTTAACGGCTTGACGGCACAAATGAAACCGCTGTTGGAGGATATTTTGCATGTTTAGTCTGGTGCGCTGGAAGCACCAGCAAAATGTGAGTACTTATACTATTGTTTTTAATAAAGATATGGTATAAGCACCATTGAGTTCTTTCTCCATATGTGCAACAATACTGTGGAGGAGTGGAGTGAGGAGACAAGCAATATGTATTGGGGCTAACTGGATACTCATCACAATATATTTACATAAAATGGGCATAGTTGTGGACTTTATGTTTTTTAAAAGAAGCATTTGATTATATCACAAGTTTTATTTATTCACATGTTACCTCTAGTATAATACACTTGTCACAATTGAGGTTCTAACAGTTGTTATCATTTATTTATTTATTTGATTGTTTTATATGATATTATTTAGCGCAGCCATAAGGTTTGTTTTATACACGTCAGAATGAGATGGCGATCAGTGCTTGCAGCTGGCTTGATTGAAGTAGCATGGGTTGTATTAGCTCGCAGGAGTCTTTGATATTTACAAAGAGGAATAGTGTTTACCTTAAAGTACAACAGCCCATAGATTTATCCGTCTTTTTTCTTTCAACCAGCAAGTTGAATGAAAACAAATGGCTCAATTCCCCCATCCAAACACTTGATGTGGACAGCGGAATTCTCCACGCTGAGCTATTTTGACAGTGGGGAGACTTGACTGCCATCAGTCATTATCTGTTATAGCCGGCAACGCTGAACAAGCTAAAAAAACCGACAAGGCGGTTGTATAGAAGTAGATCGATAGATCAACTTTTGTGCAACCACCCTACCAATACATGGATTGAAATTCGGCTGGTCCTTGCTGAACTAGCTGAATTTTGATCTATGTATGGCCTGCTTAAGACTCTATGCAAACAGTACAAACATACCTTTATTCCAAGTTTGTAATAATAAATAAATAATGACAACCTATCTTAAAGTGATTTTTAAGCCACTTTTTTTCTTTTTATAGCTCCCTCTATTAGATAACATTAAGCTCCCCAGTGGATCTCATTTATAAAAATATGCTGTATAATACCTTATTTACGAGCGCCACTCAGCACTCACATGACTGCCGGCTGGTCTCCTCTCCCAATCTGATAGCTGCAGGGCGAGGTGCTGGGTATCCCCCGCTGACGTCAGCCAGGACAAGGAGCTGAGAGGAGGAGACCGGCAGGCAGTCACGTGAGCGCGGAGCGGTGCTCGTAATTAAGGTCTTATACAGCATATTTATATGGATTAAATGCACTGGGGAGCTTAATGTTAAATAAGAGAGGGAACTATACAAAGTGAAAACAGTTTTTATTACAGCAGGAGGGGAGGATTGAGGAGCTTACAGGCAGCGAGGGGAGGGGGGAGGAGGACAGAGAAGGACACAGAAGACAAAGAGCAGGGCTGCAGGTGACGGAGGCATGTACACTGACCTCGGTGTCAGGACTCAGCAGCTATAATATACCGTGGTCAGTTTACATAGGGCAGGGTACAGCCAGGCACGATTAGCCAGGTATTACA
The DNA here is from genome assembly GCF_965119305.1 of Pelophylax lessonae. NCBI lineage: Eukaryota > Metazoa > Chordata > Amphibia > Anura > Ranidae > Pelophylax > Pelophylax lessonae. Next base: position 773,455,521 of record NC_138768.1, read on the forward strand.
GGTGTTACAGGGGGCCAAATTACACTTACACAGCACAAGTACTGTGCTGTATAACATGATTTAAAGGAAAAGGATCTAAATTTTTTTTTCAGGGTAGCAAACACTTTAAAAATAAAACAGAAGCCTTGCAAACTCTCCCGTTCTGACAGAATCCTGGCTAAATACAAAAGGGAAAATTTTGGAATTTTTTATTGCCAAAGCTTTCCTACCCCTTCGAGCCTCCTGCACATTCCTTTTAGCCAGTGAGGTCCAATAAGAATGTGTAGGGATGAAGTGTCGGAGGTTTGCCTGTCAAACGTGGCCGGGATGCTGCCATTTGGATGGCTTCTGCAGGCATGTGCACACCTCTATTGTATAGTTTTATGCAACCCTGAATGTGGCAGTATTGTATACTATCATAACTCCCAACTTTCTGAAATGATAAAGAGGGACACCTTTTAGCACACAGTATGTAGGCAAAGGACACATCCTTGCCATGACCCCAGTCCATGGATAACAAAGATATAATATGCAGAAAATGATTATATTGGCTTCTCAAAATAACAAATGCAGTAATATTGAGGTTGGATAAAAAGATTTTGCAGCATAACACTTTTGATAATTAAATAGTACATTTGTATAGAGATATAAACAAAAGACCAAAAAAGGGACAACTAAGGCTGCATGAGGGACCAAGGAGTTTGGCCTCAAAAGAAAGACAGTCCCTCTAAATGAGGGACATTTGGGGGCTATGTACTATTGGTTTATTCTCACTGCATTTTGGTTGGTATTCCCCCATAGCACAGAGCTTTATTAACCTAATGTAGAACATTTTATGTCTACGGTCTGATTTTGCCCATATTTTATGTGGTAGGCATGTAAACGCTTGCGCATGCTTTGCGTTTTAATGGACATAGCCATATTCACCACTGCTGCTTAGTGAATTCAGGGCCAGGTAGGAGAATGAAACAACATGTAGAGATGCATTTCATCAGTCTGCTGTTTGCCTTTTAGAGGTAGAAATATTCTAAGAAACTTTCTACACTTCACTAAAGGTTGAACAGAATGCAGAGATGTTTGTGTGTTACATTGCCTTTGGAGATACACTCTTCTGTACATGAACAGTTAGCACTGTGGTCCTCATTAGGAGATATAGGATACAAACCTGGGATCCCTGGGGCGGGGGGGGGGCTGGGGTTGGGCCTGGCGTCTCAGGTAAAGGAAAAGGAATTGGCAGCACTCCAGGTTGAATCAAAATCCAGATTTATTGACTGGACATCCAAATATGACAATCGTGACAAGGTAGACACGTTTCACACACTGACTGTGTGCTTAATGATTAAGCACACAGTCAGTGTGTGAAACGCTTCTACCTTGTCACGATTGTCATATTTGGATGTCCAGTCAATAAATCTGGATTTTGACTCAACCTGGAGTGCTGCCAATTCCTTTATCAAGTTTTCATGGAGGCGAGCCGGGGCATGCACCGGTGTGAGTCATCAGGCAATTACACCACCTTGAGCAGTGAGTTCTTGTCTTTTCTGGCGTCTCAGGTGCCAGGAGGCAGCAGAACGTCTGTGGCTGGTATCTGATCTAAGATGATGAGCTGGACCATACAATTATGCAAATTTCATCCAGTTCCTAATGAAGCTGCTAAAATTCACTCCATGGGTGGCCCTATTGCTACCCTAATACCCAACATCATTTAATTGAAAAAAATAAAGGAGCAAAGCTGCAGGTTTCACCCTAAAAGACTTCTGAATGGGTAAGTATCTCCATTCAAGGCAGCATCTTAAAATAATTTTTTAACAGTTTGCGAGATACGCAATTGTGTAGGGATGGGAATGGGAGGTGGGAGAAGAGGACCTCAAGAAAAGGGGTAAAAAAAAAATGACATCACTTGAAGCAACCCCTATTTAGCCTAATTTGTGATTGTGTGTACTGCTGAAGAACAGGCACTCAACTGTTGATAGTCCACTATGAGCCACAAGCAGGTGCTTTTGGTTGGGGACCACAGATCTGCACCACTTCTTTTGCCTGGTTTGCAATTAAATACATATAATTGCTATAATACTGTTGGGTCATCATTTATGAAAGTAATGGGCTGCACATTTTCTACATTACCTTATTAGAGAAAAAAGCTTAATAAACAAAACTCTATTTACATTCTCTTAAATGACATTTAAAATGGAGCATGCCCTCATACATCAGGAAAGCAAGGCTGCCCTATTTCCTGCTAAATAGCTTCCTAAAAGCATTAATGGTCTGTGTCAGCTTTAAGCCGCTGCAAGTTGACTCAGCAGCAAAAGGTAAAATATTGCACTCACTGCATTGCTACAGCGGTCAATAGATTCAGCATGACTAATTCTGAGCATCACAAAGTCTGGTCCACTTCTAACCTGCTGTCTTCATTTTCAGCTTGCTGAATTCTAACTCATTTACTGTCATACGAGACGATGCCTTTGCTGGTCTCTTTCACCTCGAATACCTGTAAGTGCTTCACTAAATGTCGTATGCTGCATTTGATTTTTTTAATCCTGCCTTGGTCTTCATTCTCTGGCCTGTGCAATGTTATAAACAATTTCTACAGATAATCCTGTGCTCCATGATTATGGAAGCACATAAAACATATCAATTCTGTCTTGAATTTGAGATGTACTGAATAATATTACATATGTCAACATTTGGTCTTTTTCAATAAAGAGTTCTTATTCCGAAATATATTAATCTATCAACAGAATTCACCTTGCTGAGATCAGACCAGCAAAAGATGGATTTTGATTGGTAGTTATTAAAGAACATATGTGGAAAACAAGGGGATTTTTAAGGTGCCACAAAATCAAATCACCTAAATTCTATAAAAACATCAAATTTTATTTGGATACAAAAATTTTAAAAGCAATAGTTTGATAAAAAAAAACTTCACAGAAATTCCATGTGGCTTTTGGTGTATTATAACTTATATAGTGCAGCGCAACTGAACCAATATGTGATAAAAATCCTTAACCTTTTCCAAACAAAACAATATTAATATTAATAAATCTCAAATTATAAAATGTAAAACCAATTCCTTTAGATCCAAAACAATATTGTATATATAATAATAGTCCGTAAAAAAAAAAAAACATGCTTCTCCACCAACAGTGCTCTTCAGTCAATTATTCCATTTCCAATATTGAGTGCACCACCAACAATAGGTGAAAAACCTGCTCACCTCATTACAAACCACAGGCTTATCATCACAGCTCCTGCAGCTCCCTCCGGGATGGTCACCTCTCCTCTCTCCTGGGACTTGGCACTCATTTTGCTTATACTGTATACTATAAGCAAACCACATGTAATAAAAAGACAATTGCATAGTGCTCTCCGTTTCAACACTTTATTAAAAGCCCCTTCTTATAAAATACACTTAAAGCAAACAATACAAAAAACGCTGCAGTGGCAGTGTGACATCACAGGCTCGGCTCCTCCCTCCTAGACATGTAGCGCCCTCTCATTGGGCTTCCTCAGTAGGTTTGTTTGCTTGTAAGTGTATTTTGGTTGTGGGAACTTTAATAAAGTGTTGGAACGGAGAGCACTATGCAATTGCCTTTTTATTACATGTGGTTTGCCTATGCTATATAAGCAAAAAGAGTGCCAAGTCCCAGGAGAGGAGAGGTGACCACCCCAGGGGGAGCTGTGCCTGTGGTTTCTTATATGAGATGAGCAGGTTTTTCACCTATTGTTGGTGGTGCGCTCAATATTGGAAACTGAATAATTGATTGAAGAGCACTGTTAGTGGAGGAGCAGGTTTTTTTCGTGGACTATTATATATACAATATTGTTTTGGATCTAAAAGGACTGGTTTTATGTTTCATAATTTGAGATTTATTAATATTAATATTATTTTGTTTGGAAGAGGTTAAGGATTTTTATCACATATTGGTTCAGTTGCACTGCACAATAAAAGTTATAATTGGTTTAATTTTAGTGCGTGAAATCACTGAAGCGTGTTTAGCTAGCAACTGGGAATTTATATAGATTTTTTACTTAATTTATGTATATATATATATATATATATATATATATATATATACAGATTTTGTGGTATCACAAGTGGAGGTTGCACTGACAGTATTTTTTCACACATTTTGCTTTTGGTGTATGTATAGTGACTTCAGCGCAACATGTTTCGCCAATTGGCTTCCTCACAAGACCTCTAAAGTACTGTATACATGTGCCACCATGTGCGCCTGAAGGTGTTTAATAACTCTATAAGAAAAAAACATATTAATACATAGATTTAATCATCGCCAGAGGAATATCAAAAAGCCGTAGGAGGGGTAGGGCTCAAAAACATCAACCACTCGAATTAACATAAGAGGGTAATTATGCTTAAATAATCCTGTGAAGCTGCAGATTCAAATCACCTTCCTCCAATTGTAAGTAAAACCCCAAACATGTATAATGCTGCCCCCAATGAAAGCCATTATTGTGGTATTCAGCAAAATTAAATAGGAGCGTGTGGATAGGGTTTAAAACAACGTCCCTTGTGGCTCTGTATTATACATGATTGGGTCTTTCCTTAGAATTAGAGCATGGCGATTAGAATCTGCAGCTTTACAGGATTATTCAAGCATGATTACTCTTTCAGGTTGATTTGAGTGGCTGATGTTTTTGAGCCCTACCCCTCCTATGGCTTACTGATATCCTTCTAGCGATGATTTTATTTATGTATTATTATGTTTTTGGCTTATAAAGTTATTAAACACATTCAGGCATCTGGGTGGCACATGTATGTAGTACTTTAGAGGTCTCCTTTAGAGGTCTCCTGAGGAAGCCATTGATTGGAGAAACATGTTGAGCTGAAGTCACTGTACATACACCAAAATGGAATGGAAATGTAAATGGAATTTCTGTAAAGGTTTTTATCATACTATTGCTTTTAACCTTTTTGTACCCAAACAAAATTTGATGTTTTTTTAGAATTTTGGTGATTTAATTTTGTGGCACCTTAAAAATCCCCTTGTGTTCTACATATGTTCTTTAAATATACTTGATGGGATGTGGTGCCTTTCATCCTCAGATGCCCAGCAATTTAACACATTAATTGGTAGTTATTGCACTAAATAGAAGGCTTTATTGAACAAGGCTTTTTGTTACAGTTAAACACTACAATCAAAGAAGAATTCCAGCTAAAGCTATTTTTTAGTTTTGGTTAGAGAGGGGAATGGGTAGAACATGTTGTAGGTTTGTATTGCTGCCTGTCCTACGTGAGCAGAAATATACATTTTATTGGTGAATTCTCTCTAATGAGGCACATGTTTTAATATGAAATTTGCAGAGTTAATCATCTGCAAATTGCAAAAAAGAATGGCACAAAATCGAATGATGTTAGGCTTTTTTCTTTCCTTGTCAAATGTTTTTGATTCAAACAGAATAGGGTGAAAATACAAAAGATAAATATTTATTTAATAGGATCATCAGTTCTACTTCTATCTAGTGGCCATAAAGTGGTATTTTCCCCAAACCACTCTTTTTTAAAAATAAATAAATATTATCCAAACTGGAGAAAAAAAACCTTTAGAATGTTCGATTTTATCCCATTCGCACAGAATGCAGTTTCACAGGATAAATAGCTCTGCATACTTTTTTTTTTTATAAATATGCCCCATAGTTCAGTAACAGCTGTCTTCTTTAGTGAGGCAATTTAAGTAGAGATCCTACCCAATGGGGACACAGCAATAAACCTGACAAAGATGCAATAATTTTCCCCATTCTATCCAAAACGAGCCATTAAATACAAGCTTTAAAAAGGGTCTGACTCTGTACCATCAGATAAAGTAATTCATTTGTACATCATTTTCTGCAGGTTTTGATATCCTTCTTTGTAGCTTTTGTTATTGTTATGTTTTTATCAAGGAAGTCATATTCTCTTAAATCCCCAAAAAAATCAATTAACACTGAGCAAAGAAGGAATTTTGGAATTAAAAATATGCAGGAAATCTTATACAAGCCAATAAAATGTTCCAAATGTCACATCTGATAGCCTTAAAGAGAACTTGTGGCCATGATATTGACATTCAAGTATTTACTTATTCTTAACAAGCAGTATATAAGCTTTAAAGAAAGCCGTGTGCTGAAGTCCTTCAAGTTGTTCTGTCAGGAGTTCAGCTCACCCTGCTCTTTCCTCCCTAAGCTCCAGCTTAATGGCTGCTGCTGATATATGGAGAGTTGAGCAGCCGAGAAAACTACAAACTACTTCAGTGATTCTGAAGTTGAAATTTTGCATATATTGCTCCACAGTGCCTGCTGCCACAGAGGTAATTGAGGGCTTCTTTAAGCTGGCTTCATACTGAATTTGGAGCGGCTCACAGCAGGGGGTCTGATCATAGGCATCCGCAGGTAGGGGCAAGGGGGGGCAAATGCCCACCCCGGAATCACAACTTCCCCTTTCAAGTGGTTGTTAAGCCACTTTATACCATCCTGTTTGGTCTGTTTAATAATCCTGTGTGTCTGTGTTTTAAAAAAATAAGCTGTTCTTTACCAGTTTTCAGAGGGCTGAGCGCCTCTCAGGTGACCCGTTGGCTCTCTCCTCTCCCCACCTGACAGCTGCATGCAGCGGGCGGGGCCGAGGATTCCTCACTGATGTCAGTCAGGAGGGGAGGGGGAGAGGAGGAGAGAGGTGGCGGGTCACGTAAGTGGCAAGTGGCGCCCTGAAAACTTGTCAAAGAATGGCTTATTTTTATAAAACACAGACACAGCGGCACACAGGATTATTAAACAGACTGTAGAGAAGATATGGAACTTTAAATAAAACTACAGCAGCAGGAGGGGAGGGGGCAGGCACTGACACAGGAGCAGACAGGCAGGGAGGGAGGGGGTAGAGAGGACATGGGGAGGACAGGTGAGCTGCGGATGATGGAGGCACGTAGACTGACCAAAGTGTCAGGGCTCAGCAGCCATGGTATACCGTGGTCAGTTTACAGAGGGGAGAACATAGCCAGGCAGGATCAGCCAGGTATGTTAGGTGATAGAAGGGGCCAAATTACACAGCTAAGCACTGTGCTGTATAACATGCTTTAAGGGAACAGGATCCATTTTATTTTAGGTTAACAAATGCTTTAAAAATAAATGCTGCTGTTTGCTCTTTAAAAATAAATACTCAAAATAAGTATGACTAAGTCCCTCCCCTTCATGACATTGTTGAAATGGGGTGGAGCATGGGTGACCTTAAAATGTTGCCCCCCCCCTGAAAAAAGTTCTGTGGACGCCCATGGGCCCATCTGGCCTGAATTGAAACAGACCAGAAGATGCACAGGACTTTTCTGCAAGCTACCCCGCAGCCAACGCAGAGCTGTGTGAATCGGCTCCATTGGACAGTCTCCTGTCATGCCAATTGAATGCGGGGAAACCCAATTTGCAATAGTGTGAACCCAGCCTCAAAGCATTTTACCGCTACTTAAGAATATGAAATTATTTGAATGTCCATAGCATGATTACAAAAAATCCACTAGCTTCTAACCTATCACAGTGCAGTGAACTGTGGAGTCCCTAAATTTTTCTCCAGGTCTTGTATATGAGGTGTATCTCTTGTTACAGATAAACAGTACTGCAGATGTTAGACTCTGTTTGTAAAATATATGCTCTTTTGCATGTTTTTGGCATGCGGTAATGCATACAGTTGTTTTGCTTTTTTTGTATGTTTACATGTGTTATATATGCATTTTGCTGTGTTTTTCTCCCATGTGTTTTCTATGTCCTGGCCTGAAAAAAAAAAATGAATCTGTATCTCTGTCTGCTATTAATATGGTATCCTGAATTAAAACACGGGAAAATGCATTATATGCATATTTTTTGTATTGCCGTTTATTTCTTTGAGCTTTCAAGGTGCACAGCAACACAAATAGTCTGCCAGGCTACGTTTTTGGTGATACTTTGCTCCGAAATGCAAAGATCCAATCAGTGCTCGGTAATTTGGTACCTGACTGCATTTGGCTAGGTGCTTGAAATCCAGCAAAAAGGGCTGCAGTGCATTCTTACAAGATTTTAAGCTGCTAGGTCTGCAGGAAGACACATTGACATCACTCACACTTTCTGGAAACTGTATTTTTTTGATCCCGGACAACCTGTTTGTTTACAAATGTCATCGGTGGGAGGAAGGGGCCTGGTGGGCAGGAGCAACAAAAAGTGAACCTTCCATTTAAACATGTAAGCTGCAGTTGCTGACCTGCATCTAAAAACGCTAGTTGCCTGGCTGTCTTTGGTACCTTCCTGAGCCAGTGAAGTCAGAAATGCAGCCACCATATTTTTAATGTTCCCTTTAAGATGCACGCATGCGTGGACGCGCAGTCTAATTGACGATCCCGCGCAAGCACAGTTTCAGACCGCGCAGCCGCAGACGTGGGGGCCGGGGAGCAGAGCAGTGCGCCCCGAGCCCGCCCATTGTGTGACAATAGAGAATGAAAATTCGCTATTGTCACACGGATCCTCCTCCTGGCCAATCAGGGAGCGGGTCCTCCAGCTTCCTGATTGGCCGAAAGGCAAAACCCATGCCATTGGCCCAGGAGGAGGTGGGAGGACTGAGGACTCGAGGAGACGCGGGGAGTCGGGACTGAAGAGAAGCTGCCGTCAGGTAAGTGCACTGGTCTCGCGGGGGGAACGCTGGCATCTCTGCATTGAAAGGTGGCACGCTGGCATCTCTACTTTGAAAGGTGGCACACTGGCATCTCTACATTGAAAGGTGGCACGCTGGCATCTCTACATTGAAAGGTGGCACGCTGGCATCTCTACATTGAAAGGGGGCACGCTGGCATCTCTACATTGATTGGGGGCAATGCTGTGGCACTCTGCATTGATTGGGGGCAATGCTGTGGCACTCTGCATTGATTGAGGGCAATGCTGTGGCACTCTGCATTGATTGGGGGCAATGCTGTGGGCACTCTGCATTGATTGGGGGCAACTCTGTGGGCACTCTGCATTGATTGGGGGCAATGCTGTGGGCACTCTGCATTGATTGGGGCAATGCTGTGGCACTCTGCATTGATTGGGGGCAATGCTGTGGCACTCTGCATTGATTGGGGGCAATGCTGTGGGCACTCTGCACTGATTGGGGGCAATGCTGTGGCACTCTGCATTGATTGGGGGCAATGCTGTGGGCACTCTGCATTGATTGGGGGCACGCTAGTCACTCTACATTGACGTTCCAGGACCCCCCCCCAGCGGGCCACAGAAAAATTATCAAAAGTTGACCGGTCCGCGGCGATAAAAAGGTTGGAGAGCACTGCGCTCAGAAATTTTTTTATCTGCTCAGCACAGTAAAAAATTAAAGGGAACATTGGCTGTAGGTGTTATAAACGGGAAAGGGTCTCCTGTATATTGTAAAGCACAGGACAGAAATGCTGAGAAATCTTTGCCTGTGGGACATACATTTTATATGGGCCATATATTGTCTGGGGTGCATTCTTCTATTACACCCCAATTAATCTGTACAGCTGGCAGTGTTCAGTGTAGGCATCAGTGATATCTGCTCTGCTTTATAGCTGGTCTGTGGGTGAGGTGCAGAAAGTGCAAAATTCACATGACAGTATATTTATTTGATGACATTGCACAGCTCACAGGGAATGATGACCATCAGGTTTGATTGTGACCCATTCATTGAAAATGCTATGATAGTCATGCTAAATCTAGAAATCTTCACAGCTTTGCTTCCTAAAATTTCACTCATTGACTTCCTAATCTGGCATTAATTATTCTTCCCATTCCACCCCATCATCAGCACCGCACCAAGTCCTAATCAAGACATCTAAACTGGGTTTTATTTAGGGTTCTAAAATAACATAATACATTAGGTGGCAATGTGCCATAACCCTCAGTGATCAGAATTCATTCATTTGGCCACTTGAATGTACTGATTGTTTATTTCTGATTGGTTCCTGTGTGTTATACATCATTGGTTTCTTAAAAAATGACAGATAAGAGCAGAAGATTCCGTGAGCCGTATGTCAGAACAAGACCTACTGTGTGTAGACAAGTGGCAGCCTCAGCCTGGACCCCTGCCAGGCCATTCCCCAAATGTGTTTCACTCTGCCCACTGGAGTTTACTCATGGGGATGGGAATGAGTAAGCTCCAGTGGGCGGGGTGAAATGTGTTGGGGGCATGGCCTGCCGGGGGTCTAGGCTGAGAGCATGTCTGGAGCGTGGGGAGGGGGGCTCCTTCCCAGCCAGCACTCATAGCAGCAGGCACATGACTACACTTCCTAACAGCCTGAGTGGCTCCCAAACATACTATGGGTTCTTAAAAAAGAATCCAGACTTCCACCAGGTTTGGACCCCGTGGATACAATATGCCCATCCATCACTATCTATGGAGAGCTATAGTTCATTATAATAGTCCAGCTTTGGGATGCTGGTCTTGACCATTCCTGAAGCTCAATCCCCTCCCCTTCACCCACCCCCCCTCTTTCCAACCTTCTTACTGTGGACCTCCTTCTTTCCTCTTTTTTTTTTTTTTTTTTCTTTCTTATTTTATTGTTGCAGATCATGCTGTTTATTCAGGTTTGATGTTTTCATCTGCCTAATGTGTCATGGCCTGCAACAAAGTTACCTGGCCCATTGATGCCAACTCTAACTTGCAGGCTACAAGTTTATATGCTACTTCTACTGTTGGTTGTTATCATATCCTCGGAAGCTACGTTCCAGCTGTCTAACACTTTCCCGGCAATTACAAACAGTCCTTTAACGCTATGTTCTGTACTTTAAGTTTTAAATAAAAAAACATTGAAAGTGAAAAAATAACCCAAACTATGTCCTTCTGCTAATCATATCCCACCACAAATATTACAATGTAATGTGGGAGTTTACCCACGGACACTTGTCTGCCTTTTCTTGTAGTGAACAATTACATTTGTTCCTATTTCTTGTACTATGCATGCTTGGAGACTTTGTTGGCACAGCTAACTATGATTTAGTTATGAAAAATTTTTACGTGAAAACGTATCATATACAGTAGGTGCAAGCAGAGTATCATTGACAAGGCTGTGTCTGTCTATATAGCTACATAGTCAGTTTGTCCAACCAATTATAAATGAATAAAATAAAATAAAAACCTGCATCCTCAAGTCCTTAAACCCAAAGTTGGAGGCAAAAACGTGATGAAGCATGGTAAAATTTGCTTCAACAACGAATACAATATCCTTCCTGATCCCCTAGGGCAGGGGCTTAAAAATCAATCAATCAATCAATCAATCTATCAATGCCAGATCAGCATTTTGGTTGCACTCAAAAGGCCAGTTGTATTTGTAAGACTATACAAATGTATATGCCCCCACTGCCATTAAATGGGGGGTTTGGCAAAATTGAACTAACAGTGGGAGGATTTTAACACCTTCCTGCTCAGCCTAAAATGACGGCCAGGCGGGAGTACTGTCATTCCTCATATGGCGTCCTCCCAGGATTGTGCCCTACAGGCCGTGCTCCGGAGTGAGCTGTCATCTGCTGTGTCCACCAGACATGCCCCATGATAGATCACTACATAGTTACATAGTTACATAGTTAGTGAGGTTGAAAAAAGACATCAGTCCATCCAGTTCAACCTATGATGTGCGTGTGTGTTTGCTGTTAACCGTACATTGTATACCCCTGTATGTTGTGGTCTCTAAGGTGCCCATCTAATAGTTTTTTGAAACTATCAATGTTTCCTGCTGATACGACTGCTTGTGGAAGAGAATTCCACATCCTTACCGCTCTTACAGTGAAGAACCCCTTACGCATTTAAAGGTTAAACCGCCTTTCCTCTAGTTTTAGTGAGTGGCCACGTGTCTTATTGTATTCCCTTACTCTGAATAGTTTGTTCCTTATGCTAGGGTCGCCAGTACAGTATTTGTACATTGATACCATATCCCCCCTCAATCGTCTCTTCTCCAGAGAGAATAAGTTCAGTGCTTGTAGTCTTTCCTCATAGCTGATGTCCTCCATTCCCCTAATTATTTTTGTTGCCCTTCTCTGGACTCTTTCCAATTCCAGCACATCCTTCCTGAGGACCGGTGCCCAGAACTGGACAGCATACTCCAGATGTGGCCGGACCAGAGTCTTGTAGAGTGGGAGAATAATCTCTTTATTTCTGGAGTGAATCCCCTTTTTTATACATCCCAGTATTCTGTTGGCTTTGCTTGCAGCGGCTTGGCAGTGCATGCCACTGCCATGCCTGTTGTCTACCAGTACCCCCAAGTCTTTTTCCATCCTAGACTCACCCAGAGGTTCCCCCCCTAGTGAGTAGCTTGCTTTCTGGTCTCTGGCCCCCAAGTTCATTACTTTACATTTTTCAACATTAAACCTCATCTGCCATGTAGTTGCCCACCCCGTTATTTTGTTCAGGTCCGCTTGTAAGGTTTCCACATCCTGCCCAGAAGATATTGGCATGCTTAGTTTAGTATCATCCGCAAATACTGAGATTTTGCTCGATATCCCCTCCTCTAGATCATTTATGAATAAATTAAACAGGATTGGTCCCAGGACCGAACCCTGGGGGACCCCACTTTCCACACTCGCCCAATCCGAGTACTAACCATTAATCATCACCCTCTGGACTCTCCCCTGGAGCCAGTTCTCTATCCAGGTACTCACCTTATGGTCCATACCTACCTTCCTTAGTTTGTACAGTAAGCGTTTGTGGGGAACGGTGTCAAAAGCCTTTGCAAAGTCCAGATACACCACATCCACAGGCTTTCCTTTATCTAGGTGGCAGCTCACTTCATCATAGAAGGTTAATAGATTGGTTTGGCAAGAACGATTTTTCATGAATCCATGCTGATTACTACTAATAATACCATTTTCATTACTAAAGTCTTGTATGTGGTCCCTTAACATCCCCTCCAAAATCTTGCAGACTACTGTTGTTAGGCTGACCGACCTATAGTTACCCGGGATACACCTCCGCCCCTTTTTAAATATTGGTACCACGTTGGCTTTTTTCCAATCAGCTGGCACCATACCCATCTGTAAACTATCCTTAAAGATCAAGAATAATGGTCTGGCAATCACCTGCCTGAGCTCTTGAAGAACACTCGAGTGCAAGCCATCCGGTCCCGGTGATTTATTTATGTTAAGTTTCTCTAGTTTAGTTTTAAGTCTATCTTCTGTTAGCCATGGCGACACTTCCTGAGGTGTGTTGTTTAGTTCGGCCTTACAAGCTAGGTTCGTGTAGCCCCCCGATTCTTTTGTAAAGACTGAAGAGAAGAAATTATTTAACACTTCCGCCTTTTCTCTGTCCTCAGTGGCCATATTTCCTTTGTCGTCTTTTATGGGGCCAATGTGTTCTGGCCTCGCTTTCTTACTGTTTATATACTTAAAGAACTTCTTGGGGTTCTTTTTACTCTCCTCCGCTATATGTCTCTCGTGTTCTATTTTAGCCGCCCTGATTCCGTTTTTACATTTCTTATTACACTCTTTGTAATGCTTAAATGCTGCCAATGACCCCTCAGTCTTGTATTTTTTGAAGGCCTTTTCTTTAGCACTAATATGCATTTTTATGTTGGAGTTTAGTCACCCAGGGCTTAATTTTGCTCTTTTAAATTTGTTTCCTTTTGGAATGCACTTGTCAATCCCCTTGTTAAGTATGCTCTTGAAGCACTCCCATTTTTCCTCCGTGTTCTTTGTTCCCAGGGTTCTATCCCATTTGATATTTTCTAGCAGCGAGCGCAGTTTTGGGAAATTGGCTCTTTTGAAATTCAGTGTCTTTATATTACCCCTCTGCTTCCTAGAACTGTAATTAATACTAAAACTTATTGACCTATGGTCACTGTTTCCCAAGTTGCCCCGTATTTCTATATCCGTGAGCAGGTCTGTATTGTTGGTAATCAGTAGGTCAAGTACCGCATTGTTTCTTGTCGGTGCATTCACCATCTGACCCATGAAATTATCCTGCAAAACATTTAGGAACTGCCTAGCCTTGGCTGAGTGTGCGGTTCCTTCTGCCCAGTCTATATCAGGATAATTTCAGTCCCCCATTATAATGACATTTCCCATCCTTGCTGCCAATCCTATCTGTAAAATGAGGTCTGCCTCCCCCTCCTCCCTCTGGTTGGGGGGCCTATAGCATACGCCCAATATTATCTTCCCCACCGTGCCTTCCATTTGAAGCTCTACCCATAGGGATTCTGCCTCGTCCTTAGCTCCATTATTAATATCATCCCTCATATTTACCTGTACACTGTTCTTAATATACAGACATACCCCTCCCCCTTTTTTACCTTCTCTATCTCTGCGATAAAGGGAATACTCCTGAATGGTCGCCATCCAGTCATGGGAGCTGTCAAACCAAGTCTCAGTTATCCCCACAAAATCTAAGTCCTCCTCAAACATCAGCAGCTCCAGCTCTCCCATCTTGTTGGCCAGGCTTCTGGCATTGGTATACAAACCTCTTAATTTTGACCGGTTACATATATCCTCATTTGATGTTTTTAGGCTGCTCTCTTGATTTTTCCCCATACCCACCCTGGGTATAGGAGCTCCGAACACCCTACCGCTAATGCCCCCATTTCTGCCCTCTGAAACTTGCTTTCCACTGGCTAATTCTACATCTGTACCCTCCCCCCCATCACCTAGTTTAAAAGCCCCTCTAACTTTGTGGCCATCTTCTCACCCAGTACAGCTGCACCCTCCCCATTTAGGTGCAATCTGTCCCTACCAAAGAGCCAGTGGCCGACTGAGAAGTCGGCCCAGTTCTCCAGGAACCTGAAACCCTCCTTACTACACAAGCTCCTCAGCCACTTGTTAACTTCCCTAATCTCCCGCTGCCTCTCTGGTGTGGCTCGAGGTACAGGTAGTATTTCGGAAAATACTACCTTGGAGGTCCTAGTCCTCAACTTAGCGCCTAAGTCGCTGAAATCGTTTAGGACTCTCCATCTTCCTCTACCTATGTCATTGGTACCCACGTGTACCATGACAGCTGGGTGTTCCCCAGCCCCACCCAATAATCTGTCCACCCGATTCGTGATGTGCCGAACCCGAGCGCCCGGCAAACAACAGACTGTTCGGCGCACACGGTCTTTGTCACAGATTACACTGTCTGTCCTTCTAATAATTGAGTCCCCTACCACCAGCACCTGTCTTTCCTTTCCCTTTCTCCCGGCCTCACTGGAGGAGTTCTTCCCCTGGCAGCTAGGGGTGTCGCTCTGCTCCAGCAATGCTGGTCCCTGACTGGTTTCCCCAACATCACACAACGGGGCGTATCTATTGGGGTGCCCCAGCCCAGGATCAGCCTCCTTTCCTTGTCCCCTTGGCCTGTTGCCAGTACCATGTGACCGCTGTGGACAATCACATGACAGATCACATGACAGTTGTACACAATGAAAGGTTTTGTTACTTGCCTTTAATTGTGTACTATTGTGATGAACTCTTTGATTGGTCACATTCATCACATGGTACACACAGGGCCAATCACAGTCCATCTGTACCATGTGATTAACTGTGGCCAATCACAGCTAATCACAATAGTAAACACTAAATGAGTAGTTTTCATTCAGAAAAAATGGTTGCTTATAACTGTAAAATTCACAGTTATAGGCAACCATAGTGTATTAAAAAAAATGCTGCCACACCAGTTATATAATGACGCTGGTCTGTATTGGTGACAGTATGTAAAAAGAATCATTGAAATTTAAAAACAAAAAATTGTGACAAAAAATTATAATATCAAAAATCTTGCCATGCCTCCTACTAAAACCTTTTCCAAAAAGGAGGTAATTTGGGGGATAGTCGTACTGTCCTGGCATTTTCATGCCTCAAGAAATGAGATAGGCCGTCAGTACATCAGCATTTTTCAGATACAATATATACCATAGTTTGTGGACTTTCCTGCAGACTAAATAATATACACTAATTTTGGTTATTTTCCCCCAAAGAATTGTAGCAGTATACATTTTGGCCTAAATGTATGAATAAAGATTATTTATTGGCAAAATTGTGTAACAAAACACCTTTTTTTTTCAAAAACTATTGGTATTTTATTTTGTTTGTTTTGCAACCAATACAAAAAAAAACACACAAAAAAAACAGTGATTAAATACCCCTGAGAGAAAGCCCCATTTTAAAAAAAAACACAAAAAATGTCATGTGGGTACAGCGTTGAATGACCACGCAATTGACATTCAAAATGAGACAGCGCTGAAAGCTGAAAATTGGCCTGGGCAGGAAGGGATTAAAAGTGTTGAAGAGTTTAAGTAGTTAAGGGGGCAATAAATGCCAGGAGTGCATTATGTGCGGAGTTCAGGGATGCACTATGTACAGAGTGCAGTTTCAGGGGTGCCCCCCTCAAAAGGTTCCTCGCATCTCACCTACCCAGCCGGCTCTAGTACCTCCCGGCAGTGTAAGCGGTTCTGCCTCTCTCTCATTTGCTGGGAGATCACTGGCTGGCATCTGTGCACTCGGGCACAGGTGGGGATATTTATTACCACATGATGCCCCAACCCACACTACACCTGCATCTCTCTTGCCCCCCGCTGGAACACGTAGGGATCTGTGAGAGCCTCCGAGAGGAAAGCTGCCCTTGTAAACACAGAAGGCTTCTGTGTTTACAAGTGACAGTGGCGAGCGGGGAGTGGAGGGCGAGAGACGGGAGTGGCAGAATGGAATTCTGCCACGTTGTGACAAAAAAAAAGGCCCTGGGTGTGAGGGCCACATAAAAATGGCCTGGCCGGTTGAATTCAGCCCACAGGCCTTGTGTTTGACACCTGTGCCCTAGGGTAGTCAGATACATCCTGGAACAACAATCTACAGTGTATTTGCTAATAAATATTACTATCCAGTTATATCCTACACATTTGAAAAAACATCCAACCTATTTTCAAGATACTCTGGTCTGGTCACGTGTTTGGCCCCCTTCTGTCAGCTAGCAACGGTTTCAGAGGAGAGGAGGGGCCGCTGACAACGGATGACCCCTAGTAAGTCTATGGGTGATGTTACTGCTCAGAGATTACAGCCAATGTCAGAGCTCTCTCTCCTCTTCCCTGTAGCGCTAGCTGACACAAGGGAGATCACATGACTTGAACAGAGTGGTCTGAGAATAGGTAAGCATTTGCATCTTGCCTTCACATGGTTGTATAGGTGTTAGAAGGAGGTGAGATCATTTTTTAAGATTAGTTAGATTGATCTTGGGATTCTACTTTAATCCTGATGAAGTCAATTACACATTTTCAAAGCTCTTATTTTGAAGAAGTCCGTCCTGCAGAGTGCCCCTTTGTAAAGTATAAACTTTGCACCAAATTTACTATATGGACCATTTAAATATTTATATACTAGGGGAATCCATAGCGGAGAAGGATCTGGGTGTTCTGGTAGATCCTAAGCTTAATAATAGCATGCAATGCCAAGCGGTTTCCAAAACAAGCAAAGTCCTTTCTTGTATTAACAGAGGCATGGACTCCAGAGAGAGAGATATCATTTTGCCCCTATAAAAATCATTAGTAAGACGTCATCTGGAATATGCAGTTCAGTTTTAGGCACCAGTTCTTAAAAAGGATATCGGGGAACTGGAGAAACTGCAGAGAAGGACAACCAAACTGATAAGAGGCATGGAGGAGCTCAGCTATGAGAAAAGATTAGAGGAACTGAATTTATTCTCTCTTGAGAAGAGGAGATTAAGGGGGGATATGATCAACATGTATAAATACATAAGGGGTCCATATAGTGAACTTGGTGTTGAGTTATTCACTTTAAGGTCAACACAGAGGACAAGGGGCACTCTTTATGTCTAGAGGAAAACATATTTTGTCTCCAAATTTGGAAAGGTTTCTTCACCGTAAGAGCTGTGAAAATGTGGAATAGACTCCCTCCAGAGGTGGTTCTGGCTAGCTCACTAGATTGCTTAAAAAAAAGGCCTGGATTCTTTCTTGGGTGTACATAATATAAATGGGTACTAATATTTATAGGTAAAGTAAAATCAGGGAATATCCGATTGCCTTTCGGGGGACCAGGAAGGATTTTTTTCCCCCTGCTGTAGTAAATTGGATCATGCTTTGCTGGAGTTTTTTCGCCTTCCTCTGGATCAACAGCGGGTATTAGATTGTGTATATGGGATTGAATGGTTGGGTTTTCTTTACTGTTTTTTTGTTTTTTTATTGGTTGAGCCAGATGGACTTCTGTCTTTTGTCAACCTGACTAACTATGTAACTATGTAACTACAGTGAATACATCCCCCTTAAAGTGGAAGTAAACCTGCCTACTGTTTTCAGCAAAGGAATCTGCCATCTTTGCCTCTGCTTGATCTTCAACTGCAATGATGCTGCACTTGTGATCAGTTATGACAACAGCCTTGGATGGTTTGACAGTTCAGGCATGCCGGAAATGTAACTGCTTTTTTAAACTGTTAAAATGATGGGTTTACCGCCGCATTAAATGCCTCTTTTTATGGGAGAATAAATTTAGTTACATTAATCTTTCCTCATAGCTGAGCTCCTGCATGCCTCCTAATGTAGTTTCCATTCTCTGCAGTCTCTACAGCAGTGTTTCTCAACCTTTTTTCAGTTTCGTCACCCTTTTAAAAGTATGAAACATCTCGAGAAACTCCAGTCTAAAATGTAAAAAAAATGAAAGAAACCTCAGCCTGGGACAATGCACAAAACCACCTTGATAAAATACCTTCACATTAGAGACCCCCTTCACATGAGAGGTTCCCTCATCACATCCAAGGTTTCCCATTGCATCAGAGGTCCTTACTTCAAATCAGAGGTCTGCCATCATAGCAGAGGCCCTCCCATCATGTCAGAATTTCCCCATTACATCTCTGTCCCACCTTCACATCAGAGTCACTCCCATCACAGCCCCCCCCTTCACATCAGAGTCACCCCCATCACATATATCAGAGGCCCTGTACGTGAGAGCTCCTACACATCAGAAGTCCCCTATATATATGTCCCCCCATCCCATCAGAGTCCCCTTATCACCACAGAGTCCCCCCCACAACCATAAAGTCCCCCTATGACAGAGCTCCCCAATCACAAAGCCCCCCCCCCCCAATCACACAGTCCTGTCTTCATATCAGAGCCTTACCGTTGTGTCTCCAGCAGCGTGGCAGTGGGCAGGAGGGGAAAGCCAGATGTCTATCTTTTCCTGAATGCCGAGGGCGGCCCTTCGGCCCTTCATGCCACCTGTTTTAACTCAGAGTCATACACTGGCTTGGTGAGGGCGAGCCGGTCGTCAGCACCATAGCAATGAGTGACAATGTTGCTTGGCTGGCCCGCAACATGGCAACTCATGATGCTGATCCAAGGCAAACTGGGTCACATGCTTGTAGCACCTCAGGAGAACCCAGACTGCACCCTAGTTGATAAACACCTCACTACAGCACCACAACATCCTTTTCTCTAACTGTTGTGCAAAACGTATCTGCAGAAAGATAAGATCTTAATATTGATTTGCACAAGAGCAAAATTATTGTAAAAGAGCACACAGGAGGGCGCAAATGCCTAGTGGATTAACAAAGATTTAACAATGAGAAGAGCAGACCACCAAATGAACACTCACAAAAGTGGAAAGCCTAATTGCGTTGTAATATACCCAATTGTTATCCAGTGTGGGCGTTAACTGACGCATTTCGGGGGAACATGCCCCCTTCAGGAAGTGGGCATGTCCCCCAAAACACCTCAGCTTACCAACATAGTGGTGCATCAGGTCAGGCCACATGACACCCGCACTAGATCACTATTTGGTTCATTACAACACATGAATTCTTTCCAATTTTGTGAGTATTGATTTGCTAGTCTGTTCTTCTCATTGATAAATTGTTGGTAATGCACTAGACCTGTGTGCTTTTTCACAGTTATCTGCTAGATTTCCCCATCTGAGGAGGCATGCTTTGAGGAAGCATTCGATGGGAAGAGATACACATGTGACTGTTGATGGTCTGCACATCATTGAGACTTTGTGGCAGTACAGCACTGGGGGTGTTTGTTTTTTGTACAAGGGCAAAATTATGTTTTCTCCTTCTGGAGTCTATACCTCTTTTAATACATGAAAGTATCTTGTTGTAGTAACTGTAGCTTGACATTTCATACTGTTAATAAAGCATTTGTCTATGCAGCTTAAAAAACACATACTGTATGTAGAACATCTCTATAATACCTGTAGGTACAGAAAATGATCTGCTGATCTTCCAGAAGGGCATTCAGCTCTTCATTTCCTATTGTGGGCTGATAGCACACAATATTTTTGTGTCCTGAGTGGTGTCAGCCCTGTCCATAGTCCTACTGTGCTAAGGCTGTGGGTAATTAATGGCGCTTTTCCACTGCATGGAACCGAATGGTACGGCTCTCAAAAACAGTACCACCTCGATTGTGGTTCCAAGAGGTACCATACCCGGTACCATATCCCACAATCCTTTGCATGCAGTCACTACTAGCCACTGATTGGTCAGAGAATCCCACCCACCCCGTTGTTATCCCACCCATTTAACTTTAGTACTACTTTAGTGGAAAAGCAAACCATACCGTACCGAACCGAACCGTTCCAACACCGTACCATGCGCTACCAGCAGTGGAAAAGCAAACCGGGCCAAGCAGGGCCAAGCAGGGCCGAGTAGAGCCGAGCTGGTACTTGCAGTGGAAAAGTGCCATAAGAGAACCAGAACCTTTGCTAAATGGAGGAGTTTGATAATAAAGTTAACAGTGCCTCCCCGCAGGACAGGACCTCTGTGAACAAATAGGATTCCCTTCCTGGCAAATTACCTAGTAATCTAGTTAAAGTAATTGGAAGCAAAGAAACTACTGCAACCAGCATTAAAGTAATCATAGGTAGATGCACACCAGTATGGAAGTAATATAAGCTGTACATAAGAAGAGACTAATAACACTGCATACAACCAATGTACAAACATATATTGTCGGGAAAGGGCCTAATAGGAGTCCTTGTGGAATTGTGCACATAATATAGTTAATAATAGAGATACCTACGGATGAATGTTGCAGCAAAGTCCAGTTTCAGGGGCCCCTGAAGTTGATTACCATGCGACTCCCATCTTTGTGTTGGAGACCTGAAGACAAGATCAGTGGTGATGGGATGATCCAGCCAGCCTGGAACAAGGATTCTTATGTGCATAAACTGTGGTGTGGCCTCTCTACCCTGCACTTTAAGGCCCCAGGAGGAGGGTCCCTAGTAGTTTTTAATCTGACATGCAACCAGACCTCTAACCTCTGTCGGATGCCTAACCTGTCTCTAGCCTATGTTGGTTATCAAGCTAAAAGCTAAAGCTAGCTATAAAATCCCAGACCAAAATGGACAGGGTTACCTAAAATAATAGGAGCTGCATATAAACTCTATTGCAATAAACAGGTTCACCTACTAATATACTGCAAGGTGACCATTACATGCATACCGTAGCACAGACCTGGCCATCCGATACTGTGCATGTTATACAATAACAGTAGGACAGAGATACTCTTGTCTGTCACAAGGATTCAGATCAAGAAGTTGTGGGCAGCTACAGTTAAACAGCCAGGACAAAAGAACAATTACCTAATAGTCTCTTTTTCTGCAATCTCAATAATATAGCACTTGCAGGTCAAAACAAGTGCTTATATAACATAATGTAAACAGAAAAAAACATAAATGACATAAACAAAATCAAAGTCTTTCTAAAAATCTCATATAAAGTGCTCGGGCTCCAAACTCCAAATAAAAGTGCTAAAGTGCTTTATATAAACATGCTGTGAAGTGTGCCACACTTTCCTCTCGTATCCCCGCTCACCAGAGAAAATAGACCCTCAGCTTTTCAGGCTAGGGGTCAAACACGCTTGTATCTAGTGTTGTTAATACCAGACCTCTTAGCGTCTTGAATTGGGTCTCCACAATGTTACTCTTGGGGTGGCTCTATTTTCCACCAAGCTGTGATTCTTTCACACAAGAAGGAGAGATGCAGGACATGTTCTTCCTTCAGACTGCAAGACTCACGACACTGTTTTTCCCTGGGTTGCTCTGCCTTCACCTCCATCCGTCAGCATGCACTGGGCCTCCTGGCTCAGTGCCGACCGCCTGTGACCACCTTCCTCAGCAAGAGGAGGAGAGACAGCCGTCACCCTCCTCCTGGGACCTGGCTTCCCGCCCAAAGTAACCCTGTCACATATGCCCGTGGCTTTTATAACGTATCCCAGGATACGCCACTGTTGTGCCTACCCACTGGGATAGTCATTAAAGCCTGTGTGTCACTGGCTAGGTTTCCTCCACTGTCCAACATGCTCCCCTATTGGATACAGTGGGGACACTACACTCCCTCAGACCAGATGAATCACACATGGACACATGCAACAGGCCTAACTACTGATCAGGCTCTCCAGAGCAAACTATACTTTCCCTAGCACCTACCTAGGAGAGTGCTACACACATATAATTCAACACCTAGCGCGAGTATTTATATGTTTTTTACAGTCTCTGCTTCTGGTCTGGATATATTACAGTAATGCAGCTCCTGCATGTGGACATGTGTGTCAGCTCCTCCTCCTCTCTCCACTTCCTCCTTCTAGGGGTTCTCAACGCCTGCCTCCCAGAGACAGGAAGTGCTGATAAATAATTATAGATAACACTGATATTAGCAGCCAACAGTATAGGGCAGCAGAACCCCCCCCCCCCCCCCACTACAAAAATCCTTCAAAATGTTTAAAGAGTATCCAACAAACCTGGAAAGGGGGAAAATGAAAAAGGAATGTACAGAATAAATTATGTATATAAAAAAATATAGGCACTCTGTTTGTACAATATATTACAAATGTTGAGGTGCATTTGAAGCAATGCACCCCCCCCCCCACCAAGCAAACTGCGCTCTGGTGGTTAACCACACATCCTGACTAACTAACTATAATAACATTGAGCATCCTGCAAAGGAAAATAAATGATTATGCACTTCAGCACATATATATATTTAAGACAGTCACATGTCTAGCTCAATCCTGATGAGAAGACCCTCCCCGCGGGGGCGGCCTTCTCATCCTACATCCCTAACCAAGAGCTGGTCAGTCTTGACACGTCGTCCGATACTGCTCCTCAAAGACAATCCCGAACCCTGTCACTGACTACCTATGTATCAGTCCAGAAAAAGGGTGCCTGAAATGTCTCCTCCATTACAGCATCCAGCACCAGTTATGCTTCCCACAAGGACCTCGTTGCCGGAGTCTGGACAACCACCAGTCCTGTAGGAGCTTGCAGAAACGTCTTCAGGGGCCCCTAGCGTCAGGACACCCCCCAACAAAAACTCTTAAAATGCCGCCCTTTTTCTCAGGCGTTCACTCATGAAGTTCGTTGTAGGCTCATTGGCCCAAGGACAGTTCCTCTGGAACTCTTGAATAATTTTATAATCTGCAGTCCTGGCCCGATGGCCCAAAGGATCTCCAGAACAGCACTTAGCAGTCCGTAATTTCTCCTGGGAGGGTCAGCCCACGGTACAAGTCCACTAGCCAGTGGTATCTTATGCTTTTCTCAACCCCTTTCTGCAAGTATAGAAGGGGGAAGGGTAATAGGAAGAGGGCATAAGGCCCAACAATAGGTGAACTTGAATGTTCCTTTGCTGTATTTTTTCTTCTTCAATCAGCAACATAGGCTAGCCAGCCTTAATTCGAACGCTACACAGTCTTTTCAACAATAGAAATCCAGATGGGGGATCCACACAGTCTTCCCCCCTTTCTCCTGGATTCATATCGACCAGGCCTGGCCATATCCAACTGGGTGGCGGTCCTCTACCCAGTCCACATAGATAGCCCGCCCATGGTTCAACTGGGTTTTCACATACAAAAAAGTCTTCCACAAGTCCAGCCTGGACTGATTGCGGTATGGTTTGTGAATAAAGAGGAAGTCCCATATAGCCTTGTCACACCATGTCTCTCTCTTGGCCTCTATTTCCAGCATGAACTCCTGTGGAGCATAGGGATAGTCATACCCAGACTCTAAGGCCACCTTCCTCTGTATCCACCTCTGCATTCTGGAAAATCTGGGGAGGAACTTGCAATTACCTCTCCCAGCTGGGGAATATGGAATCTCCTCTCTTTTGATGAGGGAGGCGTAGGCCTCCTTTTGATCCCGAGCCCGGGCATAGTTGCTAGGTGGAGATAGATCTGGGACCCTATTAACGTAGGCCTCACAGAACCCCAGATTCCTGGCGCACTGTCCTCGCACCACGGAATCCCTAACCTTCTCATCAGTTTCAGGTGGGACTGGCTGGACTGCTCAGATCCCCAGACCCCCAGTCCCATTTAGTTTATTCCTCAGACTTCCAAATATCCAATCCTTCCTCCAAGGATCCGAACCAATTCTGGAAGCTAGGAGACCCCACATCGAGGACCCAGGCCTCTTCCTCGCTGCTCACACTTGCAGCCCCGGTCACCACTTGCCATCTTCTCCCCGCTGCCTGTATGGGAGCAGACTTTTCTTTGGCCGCTGCAGCTTTTGATGCAAAAGGTGGCCGTTCCCCAGCCCACAATACCTGCATGCACCCCGGCTCGGACATGCGGGCCTCTTCCCACTTGCATCCTGGACCACTGACCGACTGAATGGACTCCAGCTGCATCAGGAACTTCAGCATTCCTTTTCCTTGGCCGAGGAAGGGCCCCGACTCCGCAGCCGACAGGGCGTGAGTGACCCCGGTCTCCAAAGACACATTCAATTTTCTGGGCAGACCTCCACTCTCTTCCGCCTGCAGCAGTAGATTGCTGCAGTGCTCGCACTGGCCCCACACCTGCATGCGCATGGTCACATTCAGACACTGAGGACATACCAGGTCCAAATGCTCCACGCCTCCTCCGGTACACAAAGCCAGCCTTCCAACGAGCACCATCCGCACCCCTGTATCCCACAGAGTGAATGTCTTCAGCACTCCGGTCTTCTCCGCAGGTTTTGCGCCAACACGTGATATAGCCTCTACTGCGCTCCGGCTCTCTCCGCTACTCGCTATCTTGCGCCTCGGCACACATGTCTCCCTCTCAGCCCCACCTAGAGGCAGAAATAATTTATAGACTTTCCTTTCTGTTTCAGATTGGCTGTGCGTGAGCGGCGTCTCCGCCCACGACTCCAGATTGGCGGTGGCTCCTCCTGCTAGGCAAAACTTTCCAGCACGGTATAGTAACCCTTCGGATGCCGCTCCCTCTCAGCTTAGCCTGCATAGAAGTTACTGTAAAGCGGACCGTGCCTCTCAGCTTGCACGCATCCGCCATCCTTACTTGTACCAGGGCTCCAACTGCACCTCCATCACTCTGAGCCAGTTGACCCTCTTTGCTAGTCAGTAGAATTGTCCTGCTGTAGAATGCACGGCCAACATTTCTCTTCTTGGCACTTGTACAAGCAAGACTCGAGTCGCCATACTGTATTTGAAAAATGTCCCACTGTCATTAAATGCATGTGTGACTGTATTCACCGTCACTGGAAGTGAAAAACAGATACATAATGGTTTGAATTGCTTCAGATGGGACAGTAATATTTGTCAGCAATATCTTCATATAGAAATATGAAGATATATTCCCACTTTACACTGGGAGACTTAGACTGTTATAGACCATTGCCATGAAGTCTGCCTCCTATATAATGTGTATTTTGTGTGCTTGTCTGTGAGAGAGACACACAGACTGTCATTGACAGGCTTCCCTATTGTTTGTGTATTAAAATGGAATGTGGATTGTGTCTGTCTGTAATGTTCTGGTACCTTTGGTACCCTAATTCCACTTTTCCTAAGTGTATGCGCCCCACCATTCTCTTTTGGTAAGGTGCGCATACACCTTTAAGACCGATGCTGTCATCACTGAGCGCCGCTGGAGCGGCTATTTCAACCTCCGGCGGTCTCACTCACATGTTCGTTCAACGCCGCATAATCTGCCTTGAAGCTCTCATGCTTGCAAGCATACCTCGCTATCGGAACCACGCTGCTGATCCCTGTATCCCGTTACCGGATCATCCGCTCTTGCCGAACCTCTCCTCTACTACATTGCTACTAGTGATAAGTACCCCACAGGGGAAACCTCTATAACCTTCATACTAAAGCTTACACTATCTAGCTCTGCATACTAAGGACTATTACTACATCTGCATTAACTAAGATTGCTAGCTCTTGAGCCTAATACCATCTGCTCTTGCACTGGGTTGGTCTATCCTGTATGTTCACCTGCTACTCTATCATCTGCTACCATACATGATTGCTAAACCTATCTGCATCCCATCTGCTACTATCTTACTTTCAAGAACATTCCTTTCAAGTGTCTGTCATCTACCATCTCTACCCAACCTGTCTCTTCAGCCTATCATCACTATATTACTATACATATAAGTCACTCTAGGAACATCTTATTGAGTGTGTGTATTTACTTGCTGAATTGAGACTATCCACACATGATGAGTCTTGGGAGTTGGGATTGGTGTCTCAGCGTTTCTCTACATGACTACTGAAGTGGAATATTTCTGCAGCTGTAAATCCACATTATACATAAAACGCAGGAGCGTTACACTGTCCCATTCTTAAATGTTATTGACCTCACATTATTCTGTCCAGATGGCTAGATAATTAGTTTAGAGCCTGTATACACTTTCATCTGCATATGATACTGTAATCAGCCAGAGGGGAGGGATTGTGTACACTGTATGGGAATGATTGAGTGTAAAACCCTGTTTCTATTGGATTGTGAATGTCATGTCCTGTCCCCAACAAGATCCACCTGGGCGGTAACCTTGTGGGGGAAAACTGTATAAAAGAGCAGCTGTACCATTAAAGTTTTAGTCATACTTCACCCTCAATCTAGAGTCCTGTCTCTCATTGGGGGAATATGCTACAAGGGATTGCTATGTCCTTCATACTTCCTCCGATAATCACTAAGCTCTTGTAAGAGCTTTTGTAAGAGCTTGTTCCTGTTCCTGCTGCACTCTCTGTGGAAAGAGAGGTTCACCCACGGGAACCTGGAGCCTTGTCGTAAGTCCAGGGTGGGTAGAGGACGGCGAGACCCCAACCAAGCTGCGGCGGTTCATGGGGTCTGAAGTGGTTACAGTGTTGGGTGGAGTGCTTGGAGCCCTCGGGAAGCACTAGGAGCATCCGTCAATGGAGGTACCCGGTCGGAGTGGCGGGTGATCCGTTACATTCATGGTCAACAGATTTCTGTACAGCATCCATTTTGCCACTACTTTGGAAGAATGTGACGTTGTCATTTGATGCATGGTCAACATTTTCCTGCATAGCTCTGGCACACACATGGCCCCCGGCACACTGATCCATGTGCTTTGGGCCACCATTTTCTCTGTCCACACTTGCACCATTTACTGTTAAGCAGTCACAGTCCATTTCCACAGTAAGATGCATTTTTCCCGTTCTCCAGCACATCACTTGATCAATCAATTTGCGATTCTGACAGAAATTACTTAGTTGCCACGTTATTGTGCATTTGATTCTTCATCCCACTCTCCCTATCTCCTGGCGAGCAGGTCTCACACTTCTCTTGACCATTAGAACACAGTTCTTGAGAGAAAAATTACATTTTCACTTTTCTTTGGCCATTGTCGTTAGCAACCATTCCGGTAACCCAGTGTGACATCCTGGATGAGCCCCCAAATGCAGCACTGCCCCCTAGGGAGCTGCTGAGAATTACACTTCTTGGGTTCCCCTGGGTTTCCATTAGCAACTGAGTGCAGACACAGGGCATTAAAAGTTCTTGGCTCAGACAATGAACAGTCCAGGGATTTGGTTTTTTTTGTATTTTATTTTAGAACTTTAATGGGAGAAGGGAATGAGTTGGATACTCCAACTCTGGACTATGCACAACTTAAGGACAACTAGCTGTAGTGTGTGCGGCAAGGCCGCTGCTTCACCTTGCCACTGTAGTGAAGTGAATGAATATGAACCTGTGATGATTTATCTTTAGGGCCCTATTTTGGCACCCCCTTTCTCACTTTCTGTGTTTGTTAGCTCCTGTCCACTGACTTTCTAATGGAGTGGTCCCCTTCCTGGGCCGATCCCTGGCAAGCTTCCCAGTACTCACGGACACTGTTTTTCCTTGAGTTGCTCTGCCTTCACCTCCATCTGTCAACATACACTGGACCTCCTGGCTCAGTACCACACTTCTGGTCCACAAGGCCGACCGCCTGTGACCACCTTCCTCAGCAACAGGAGGAGAGACAGCCGTCACCCTCCTCCTGGGACCTGGCTTCCCGCCCAAAGACACCCTGTTACATGTGCCCGTGGCTTTTATAACCTATCCCAGGATGCACCACTGTTGTGCCTACCCACTGGGGTAGTCATAAAAGCCTGTGTGTCACTGGCTGGGTTTCCTCCACTGTCCAACAGGCTCCCCTATTGGATACAGTGGGGACACTCCCTCAGACCAGATGAATCACACATGGACACATGCAACAGGCCTAACTACTGATCAGGCTCCCTGTGAAGCAGGCAGAGCAAACTATACTTTCCCTAGCACCAACTTAGGAGGGTGCTACACACGTATAATTCAACACCTAGTGTGAGAATTTATATGTTTTTTACAGTCTCTGCTTCTGGTCTGGATATATTTCAGTAATGCAGCTCCTGCATGTGGACATGTGGTGTCAGATCCTCCTCCTCTCTCCACTTCCTCCTTCTAGGAGTTCTCAACGCCTGCCTCCCAGAGACAGGAAGTGCTAATAAATAAAGATAGATAACACTGATATTAGCAGCCAACAGTAAAGGGCAGCAGAACCCCAACAGAATCATAGTCCAACAGGGACAAGTCAAGGGTCTCTTTAAGATAACACAGGGATCCCCAACCCTCGGGCCGGAGACCGGTGCCGGTCTTGCTGCCTTTTGATAACCGGGCCGCACAGCAGGAGATAAGCGGCAGCTGTGGTCTGCACATGGCTATCACAGACTGTGGTTGCCACTTACCTCCTGCTGTGCGGCCATGCCTGTATGTCCTCTCTCGGCTTCTCCCCCCCCACCCGGCCATTTATGTCATCCAATCAGCAGGGCAGGGGACGGGAGGATCTGCAGATAGGAATGGGGAGCTCTTCCCGCCCCCTGGCCTGCTGATAGGATGACATCATCGAATGGGGGGAATGTGCAGTAAAGGGGGGCTGAGGACAGACTCCGTGAATAGCCCCTTACCCTGGTCCCTGGGAAAATTGGCTGTGGTGAAACCTGTCCCTGGTGCCAAAAAGGTTGGGGACTGCTAAGATAATGCACATAGAAGGCAAAGAATTGAGGACAGCTCTGAATTTCCAACAAGATTAACAGGTACATTTTTGCACCTATAAATCAGATATAGAAACAAACTTTCAATTGTATATTTAAATTGTTTAAAGTGTATACAGTATGTAGGCAAAACATTTTTTCAGTTTTTGATAGAGTTAACAGTGTGAGGAAGGGTTAAAACTTAACACTTTACCCCCTGACACACCTGTTCCATCACCCCACCCCCTGTACACCTGTTCTACCACCACTCTACTGCACCTGAACACCTGTTCTACTACCACTGTAGCACTACACTGTCTGCCACTGTACCCCATGCCCACCTATTCCATCTCTATACCTCCCTTGCACACCTTTTCCACCACTGTACCCCCTGCACACATTTTTTCATCACTGTATCCAATATACATTTGTTCCATAACTGTACCCCATGCACACATGTTCCACCATAGTACTTCCCTGCACACCCGCTCTGCCACTAACCCCCCTGCATGTCTGTTCTGCTACTGTAACCCCCCTGCACAACTGTTCACCTCTGTACCCCCTACACATCTCTTCCATCACTGTACCTTCCTACACATCTGTCCCATTACTGTATCCCCTTGCACATTTATTCCACCACTCTACCCCCCCCCCCCCCCGCACACCTGTTCTAACAGTATAGGCCCCTGCGCATCAGTTTCAGCACTTTTCTTCCTGCCTTGTGTTCCTAAGATCAGCTTCATTACAAGTCATGACTCACTACATGTGGTCTCAGGGGGAGGAGGTGGGTGACGTGGCAAGTCAAAGATGTGTATGCAGAGTATCCAGAGTGCTGCTCTGGCAATTTAAAAAAATGACATGTGGATGGTTGCAGCCTTGGGGTAGCATGCTAACAAGGTCACTGGGAGGAAGTGTCCTCAATACAGGAGCCACTGAAAATGAAACTGTGTTCTAGTGTTGGCATGCATGTCGAAGGTTGCCAACCACTGGTATAGGAAATACTTAAAAAAAATAGAGAGGGTACATTAAGAGGCAGGTTGATTTATAATATTGAAAAAAGACATTATGAAATAGACGAGATAAATGAGAGCAGATTAAATTTGTAAGAGAATACATATAATTATTCTATAAAATAGAAAGGAATGAGAGAAATTATAAAGGAGAAGGCATATCTTTAGTGCATTTATAGTACTATAAAAATACTGGATAAGACCGAGAAAGAGGTATGTATCCTAGACAGCTGCTAGGTGTGTGCAAAAAAATTGGGGAAAACACACGCACACACTACCTATCTATACAATAGGAATACGCTAAACATTACTTAGCTTAGGTTATAGCAGCATCACAATCTCTATAGGCAACCAGGACTCACTGATATTAGAGCGATTGCAGAAATCAGGTGCTAGCATCATCTCCAGTTGAAGTTCATTCTGGCACAGAACTTCTTTATTGTTATGTCATCATGGGGTCCCCATGTCAGCCTATGCTGCTGACCTTTTATTTGGAAAGTTTAGGTAGACAATCCCTCATGGGAATATCCTTTCCTACTACTTCCTTTACATTAGCCTTCTATGGGTGAAACATTTCCTAATTCATTCTCTAGATGGCACTTTTGTGTCATACATGTCTTATATGTCAAAAAGTCAGGCTATTGTTGATACTGGTTATGCATTATTTCTGTAAAGACAATGGGAGCATCTAACTGCCAACTGACATTTGCCCAGCATACAATAGTATCTTTTTTCCATTGTATTAGAGGACAGCTTGGGCAAAAGTTTTGCAATGACATTTGTTTGTGAACTGTTCACTCATGCACTCAAAGAAACCTGATGTTTGCTTCTAAAACAGAGTTTTTTCTATGTAAGTCTGAGAAGATCAGAAAACACACACACACATATACAGTATCTCACAAAAGTCAGTACACCCTTGACAGTTTTGTAAATATTTTATTTTATCTTTTCATGTGACAACACTGAAGAAATGACACTTAGCTACAATGTAAAGTAGGGAGTGCACAGCTTGAATAACAGTGTAAATTGCTGTCACCTCAAAATAACTCCACACAGCCATTAATGTCTAAACCGCTGGCAACAAAAGTGAGTACACTCCTAAATGGAAAAGTCCAACTTGGGCTCAAAGTGTCAACATTTTTTGCGGCCACCATTATTTTCCAGCACCGCCTTAACCCTCTTGGGCATGGAGTTCACCAGAGCTTCACAGGTTGCCACTAGAGTCCTCTTCCACTCCTCCATGATGACATAAAGGAGCTGGTGGATGTTAAAGATCTTGCACTCCTCCACCTTCTATTTGAGGATGCCCCTCAGATGCTCAATAGGGTTTAGGTCTGGAGACATGTTTGGCCAGTCCATCACCTTTACCCTCAGCTTCTTTAGCAAGGCAGTGGTCATCTTTGAGGTGTGTTTGGGGTCGTTATCATGTTGGAATACTGCCCTGTGGCCCAGTCTCTGAAGGGAGGGGATTATGCTCTGCTTCAGTCTGTCACAGTACATGTTGGCATTCATGGTTCCCTCAATGAACTGTAGCTCCCCAGTGCTGGCAGCCCCAGACCATGATACTCCCACCACCATCCTTGACTGTAGGCAAACCACACTTGTCTTTGTACTCCTCACCTGGTTGCCACCACACACGTTTGACACCATCTGAACCAAATAGGTTTATCTTGGTCTCATCAGACCACAGGACATGGTTCCAGTAATACATGTCCTTAGTCTGCTTGTCTTCAGCAAACTGTTTGCAGGCTTTCTTGTGCATCATCTTTAGAAGAGGCTTCCTTCTGGGATGACAGCCATGCAGACCAATTTGATGCAGTGTGCGGCGTATGGTCTGAGCACTGACAGGCTGACCGCCCACCCCTTCAACCTCTGCAGCAATGCTAGCAGCACTCATACATCTATTTCCCAAAGACAACATCTGGATATTACGCTGAGCACGTGCACTCAACTTCTTTGGTCAACCATGGCGAGGCCTATTCTGAGTGTAACCTGTCCTGTTGAACCGCTGTATGGTCTTGGCCACCGTGCTGCAGCTCAGTTTCAAGGTCTTAGCAATCTTCTTATAGCCTAGGCCAATTATTTTTTTTAGATCCTCAGAGAGTTCTTGGCCATGAGGTGCCATGTTCAACTTCTAGTGACTAGTATGAGAGAGTGAGAGCGATAACACTAAATTGAACCTGCTTCCCATTCACACCTGAGACCCTGTAACACTAACGAGTCACATGACACCGGAGAGGGAAAATGGCTAATTGGGCCCAGTTTGGACATTTTGACTTAGGGGTGTACTAACTTTTGTTGCCAGCGGTTCAGACATTAATGGTTGTGTGTTGAGTTATTTTGAGAGATTGAAATCATTATGGGAGATTTCAATCTTCCAGATATAAACTGGAAAACCAAAATAGCAACTTCTACCAGGAGTGCAGATATTCTAAATTCCCTACTGGGGTTGTCTCTGCAACAAGTGGTTGAGGAGCCAACCCGGAGGGAGGCCATTTTGGATCTGGTATTCACAAATGGGGATTCGGTATATGATGTCACTGTAGGCGAAACCTTGGGATCCAGTGATCACCAGTCAGTGTGGTTTAATATAAGAACTGTGAAAGAGTCACACCACACAAAAACAAAAGTTTTAGATTTTAGAAAAACAGACTTTTCAAAAATGAAATTAGTCATAAATGAGTCCTTATCAGACTGGTACGGATTACATGGAGTCCAGGAGAAATGGGACTACTTAAAAGGTGCATTATTGAAGGCAACAGAAAATTGCATTAGACTTGTCAGTAAAAGCAAAAAAAGGAAGAGACCACTGTGGTACTCAGCAGAAGTGGCCCAAATCATTAAAAATAAAAAGCTAGCATTTTGTAATTATAAAAAAACCCAGAGCAATGAAGATAAGGAAATCTACAAGATTAGACAGAAAGAGGCCAAGCAAGTTATAAGAACTTCTAAAGCGCAGGCAGAAGAAAAACTAGCTCAGTCTATGAAAAAGGGGGATAAGACATTCTTCAGATATATAAATGAAAAAAGGAAATTAAAACAAGGAATAACTAAATTAAAAACAAAGGACGGAAGGTATGTAGAAGAGAATAAAGGGCTAGCCGACTGCCTTAATGAATACTTCTGTTCAGTTTTTACAGAAGAAAAAGGAGAAGGACCTCCACTTGAAAGGATGACTAATGAATCGTTTGATGCATGTGTCTTTACAGAGGAAGACGTTCTAAGATTGCTGTCTAAAGTGAAGACAAATAAGTCACAGGGTCCTGATGAGATACACCCAAAATTATTAAAAGAGCTTAGTGGTGAGCTGGCAAAACCATTAACAGATTTATTTAACCAATCATTAGTAACAGGAGTCGTCCCGGAAGATTGGAAATTGGCAAATGTCGTGCCCATTCACAAGAAAGGTAGTAGGGAGGAATCGAGCAACAATAGACCAGTGAGTCTGACATCAATAGTAGGCAAATTAATGGAAACCCTATTAAAGGATAGGATTGTGGAACATCTTAAATCCCATGGATTGCAAGATGAAAAACAACATGGGTTTACTTCAGGGAGATCATGTCAAACAAATCTTATAGATTTTTTTGACTGGGTGACTAAAATAATAGACGGTGGAGGTGCAGTAGACATTGCATATCTAGATTTTAGTAAGGCTTTTGACACTGTCCCACATAGAAGACTTATCAATAAACTGCAGTCATTGAGCATGGACTCCCATATTGTGGAGTGGATTAGGCAGTGGCTGAGTGACAGACAACAGAGGGTTGTAGTCAATGGAGAACATTCAGAACAAGGTCATGTTACCAGTGGGGTACCTCAGGGATCTGTACTGGGACCAATTTTGTTTAATATCTTCATAAGTGATATTGCAAAAGGCCTCGATGGTAAGGTTTGTCTTTTTGCTGATGACACAAAGATATGTAACAGGGTTGATGTTCCTGGAGGGAAACGCCAAATGGAAAAGGATTTAGGAAAACTAGAAGAATGGTCAGAACTCTGGCAACTGAAATTTAATGTGGATAAGTGCAAGATAATGCACCTGGGACGTAAAAACCCAAGGGCAGAATATAGAATATTTGACACAGTCCTGACCTCAGTATCTGAGGAAAGGGATTTAGGAGTAATTATTTCAGAAGACTTAAAGGTGGGAAGACAATGTAATAGAGCAGCACGAAATGCCAGCAGAATGCTTGGATGTATAGGGAGAGGTATAAGCAGTAGAAAGAGAGAAGTGCTTATGCCGCTGTACAGAACACTGGTGAGACCTCACTTGGAGTATTGTGCGCAGTACTGGAGGCCATATCTCCAGAAGGATATAGATACTCTAGAGAGAGTTCAGAGAAGAGCTACTAAACTAGTACATGGATTGCAGGAAAAAACTTACCAGGAA
>NC_138768.1:773495030-773505030 GCF_965119305.1 Pelophylax lessonae
GTATGAATTCAAGGTTTTATTTTCCATTTTCAGTCACGCTATGATGTATATTAGTGTAGATTGAATACAACCCTGTGGGCTAAACATATCTTTCTCCCTAGGTTTATTGAAGGAAACAAAATAGAGACCATTTCCAGACATGCTTTCCGTGGCCTTCGAGATCTCACTCACCTGTAAGTCTATCCTCATGAATTTCCTCATTACTCATTTGATTTCATGGGCTTCAAAAGCAGCAGCTTATCCTATACTTTTTTTTCAGCTCTCTGGCCAATAACCACATTAAGACTCTGCCAAGAGACATCTTCAGTGATTTAGATTCCCTCATCGAGCTGTAAGTATGAATGTTTACAGTGAGTGAGAAAGTCTTTTCTGTAATGAATGCATTCAGCTTGGCTCTGTATTCTTTTTCAGGGTACAATAAAGAAGCGGATGCCACAAAATCTAAGATAAAGATTTTGCGGCCGGAACTCCGCTTTAAAGATGAATTCTAGGTATGGATATTTTATACATAGTTACATTGGTCCAGCTTAGACCAATGTAAATATGTATATACCTTACTTGGCCGATGTCCTTGGAAGCTGGAAATCATTGAAGTAGACACCGATACTCCAGGGATCTCCACTTGCTTCTTGGTCCAAGCGGTGGCCCTGCTGCATTCTGAACACAGAA
Source organism: Pelophylax lessonae (assembly GCF_965119305.1). Lineage (NCBI taxonomy): Eukaryota > Metazoa > Chordata > Amphibia > Anura > Ranidae > Pelophylax > Pelophylax lessonae. The sequence goes on from NC_138768.1 coordinate 773,495,700, forward strand.
GGTTGGCAGAGGCACCATTTAGAGAATGTTTTGCAGTTTCGGAATGAGTGGAAAGCATTCTCTGATTGCACACACTGGGCTTCAAAAAACAACGCTTTTAAGTTTGATTTTTTTTTTTCTGAAAGAAAAAGGGGGTGTGGGTAACTGTTGTTACTCACGTGAACGCGTCCCGGACTGGTGAAATAAATTATTATAAATTAGGTTGATCCAAGAAGTTAAACAATTAAATAATTAAATGTTAAAAAATTAATTCAAAAAATATTCAAAAAAAAAAAAAAAAAAAATATATATATATATATATATATATATATATATATATATATATACATTCAAAGCATTTAGCAGCTAGTCAAAGAAAACACAAAGTGCTAGTGAATATAAAACAGAAGGGGAGATAGCGCTCAATATTAACTGTGTATGTCAAAACCACAATTCACAAAATAAATAATGGTTGGGTTCAACATAAAGTGACTGTGCAACTATAAATAGGTATAAAACAACTTATAGTCCATATATAAAGTGCAAGTGCAGTCTGTGCAGCAAACAAATAAAGTCACTGCGGTGCTCAGTGCTCAGCAATGATGCATTCTTTATATAGAATCAGGGAAAAGAAAAAAAAAGGAATCCATCACCAGATGTCCTGCTCACTTACCAGATGACCCCTTGGGGTCTAGCAGTAGGCAAGTGGCAACTTCAGGGAATCTCCGGTGTTTGGCCAGACTCTCGTCTCCCCGCTCTCTTTAAATATCCGGGACTTGATCCGCTGTATAGGAAGGACTGGTGTGGATTCCGCTGGGTATTCCTCTCAAGCATACGACCATTCCATTATGCCATAAAAGAGTAGAGGAAGCTCATGGTATAGTATGTATGTATGTATCCAGATTTATTGAAAAATGTAGCCACTTACATAAAAGTTCGCAGGAAACAGCTTACTACAGCATCGCAGCCAGTTTGCATTCCGGCTGCGTTCCAGGGAAACCGGAAGTGGCGTAGGGCCATAGGCGTGCTCACAGGGTGTGCTGGGTGTGCCTGGGCACACCCTAATCACCTAGGGCACATTAGCATTATCGCTCTGTTTGCCAGTGAGGCGAAGGGAAAGATCTCCCTCGGACCTGCTCTGCCATAAGAGAAGTGCCACACACTTCTATTTCACTTTGCCAGCAGGGAGAGTAATGTACCGGGGCCATATACATGTAGGCAAACACATGCATGTGTATTTAAACTATGGGGAGCACAATGCAATAGGCTGCGCACACCTATGCATAGGGCGTAGCACGGGACCCAACGCGTTTCGTCATCAAACGTATGACGTCATCAGGGATCACCAAACCTGCCTCTAAATGCCCCCACCCATGTTAGCATATGTGCCCATGAGGTAAATCTTAAGAAAATTGTATAATGTATGGCCAGCCTAAGGTAACTCTACCCATTAGGATTCTTGAGAGGTTGACAAGAAAAACGAAACGGGTTTTATGGGTTCACTGTTTTATCCCAAAAATGGCTTTTGAATTGCTTTAAATATTAACCAAGTATTTAAAAAAAATAGCTTTGAAAATGTCTCAAGCACTTGCACAGCAGTCACAAATAATCTGTCCTGTGTTTTCCTGAAATGCCCCAATTAGGAAATGATCACATTATGGCCGCTAGACCTGATGAGCATAAGAAATAAACACATTAGACAAATTATAGGGATTATTTGTGACTGCTGTGCGTATGCTTGAGAGGTGTGCACAGCATATCTTTTAAAATTAGACCCCAACATGTATATCTGTTGAGAGGCACACACATCTGTATTCTTTCACAAATGCGCTTGCTTTTTGGGGTTTGCCATTTCATTTCTGGTGAATCTTGAACTTATTTTACCATAATTCCCTGGGGCAACCATTCTCTAAACCTCATGCGTGATCACTCGTCTAGCTCTAATTTATTTTCACAATGTTCAACCCATATCTATAAACTATGACTTTAATGGAACTCTTAATGTATTGTATAAGTGTATTGTACTGAACCTGCTAATGTACTTTTAATGCTCTTTTTCCCACAGCATAAATAATGCAACCTAAATCTAGGTCTCTCCATTTAGTACACTGTAAGGGGAAGGCCTAATTAAATCGTGTGGAAAATGTGGTAACTCATTGCAAGCAATCAACCACCTTCTCTTTATGTTCTGATTTCTTTAAGCTTAAAAAAGGTTGAATATTGTTGCCAGTGGTTATTTTCATTTGTATAACTGTCTTTTTGTATGTAGGTCTGATTAACTCTAGATATCCATAGATTTTAGATGTCAGTTGCCTGATGGTTTGGAGGTATATATATATATATATATATATATATATAATATATATAATACAATCTCATATCTATGGGTGTTCACAGTTACAAAACCTGTTCCAATTGCAATTTACCCCTGTGGTCACCATGTAGAGAGCACAATTATCTTTTCCCTTTGCAACAATGAAGAGCCATGTCAGCGATGCCTACAAACTTCATCATTATTTTAACATGGCTTAAAAGTTCTAGTGGTAGTAAAGTCCCATTGGTCACTTCTACCTACAGGTAAGCGTATAGTAAAGCTTACCTATAGGTACAAGCAATATCTCCTAAACGTGAACCGCTTAGGAGATATTCAGTGTCTCTGCAGCCAGTGATGGCACCGGCGCATGCGTTCTGATGAAACGGCACACACATGCTGTTCTTTCAGAGCCCTGTGGCGTAAACAGTGATTTCTGCGCACATGTGCGGAAGTGATATCGGGCATTCAAAGGACCGGAACCCAGAAGGAAGACCAGGGGAAGACAGAAGCCCTGTCAGTGGTGAGAGTGCACCGCTAGAGGGCTTCGTTTTAAGGTAAGTCTTTCATAATTTGCTAGTATACTATGCATACTAGCACATTATGCCTTTACCTTGGAGGGAGAAGATTTTAATTTATTTTTTAGTTAACTTTATTTCCACTATAGGCTCACACTTATGTGATGCGGGAACCAACGGTTCCTGAGCATCGCACCTGAATCGCCTGCAGCTCACACTGACATCTGCAAACTGTTGCAGGTGTCAATGTGAAGTTATTGACACCCCTGGATCGGTTCGCAGATCGCAGTGCGAAATGGTGCAGGAATCAGATTGCATGGGTGTGAACACCCATGCGATCCGATTCCAGTGTGGACTAAAAAAAAGGGTCCTGCGAATGGTGGTGCGAATACATTGCAAAACTGTATGGCTGAATTCACATTGCACAGACATCACATGTGATCTGCACAGCAATGCAGTGTGAACCACATGCGATGTCTGTGATTGCAATTAAAGACATCCTTATTTTCAAAAAATAATCCACACACACCCATCTATATTTCATGAAATAATTTCTTACTGTATTTTTCTGCCTCCTTGTAATGTTCTCCATGAGCTTACGGACCTCTCCTTTCCCCTCTTCACTTCTGTTTGTTTGCTTTATCCACACTTCATAACCTATAGTCCATAGTCCACCTCAGGAGTGAGCAAAAGAGGGTGGCAACATTCCTACATACAGTGGGACCATGGAGAACAAACGTGGCCACCCTCTAACACCGGGATGGGGAACCTACAGCCCGCGGGCCGTATGCGGCCCGCAAAGTCATCTGATCCGGCCCCCTGTGCTAGGGTGACCCCGGACCGAGGACACTGTCCCTGCTTTGCATGGCCGATCCTGGGCGGGGGCGCCCAGCGCCGGCCCTACCATTAGGCTGCCTCCGGAGGGGAAGGGGAGGGCAAGCGCCTCCTGATTACAAAGAGCAGGGTTCTTCTGCTTACCCGGCGAGCCACTGTTATACGAAGTCACGTCTCCTACCTATGATAGACAGCACAGTGGTGACGTCTATCATAGGAGTCGGTCAAGGAGGCGTGACTTCACATGAGAGCACCCGCGCCGGGTAAGCAGAAGAACCCTGCTCTTTGTAATCAGGCCACTAATCACTCTGCATTGATGGGGGCACTAATTACTCTGCATTAAGGGGGCACTAATCACTCTGCATTAAGGGGGCACTAATCACTCTGCATTAAGAGGGGCACTAATCATGCTTCATTAAGGGGGGCACTAATCAGTCTGCATTGATGGGGGCACTAATCACTCTGCATTGATGGGGGCACTAATCACTCTGCATTAAGGGGGCACTAATCACTCTGCATTAAGGGGGCACTAATCACTCTGCCTTAAGGGGGCACTAATCACTCTACATTGATGGGGCACTAAGATCTAGCAGTACCAGCTAGAGCCAGCAATACCCACAGCAGAACCAGCAGTACCAGCCAGAGCCAGCAGTACCCACAATAGAACCAGCAGTACCCACAGCAGTACCAGCCAGAGTCAGCAGCACCCACAGCAGTACCAGCCAGCAGCACCCACAGCAGTACCAGACAGAAGTACATACAGCACAGTACCAGCCAGCAGTACCAGCCTGAGCCAGCAGTACCCACAGCAATATTAGCCAGCAGTATCCACAGCAGTACCAGCCAGCAGTACCCCCCAGCAGTACTAGCCTTAGCCAGCAGTACCCACAGCAGTACCAGCCAGCAGTACCTACAGCACAGTACCAGCCTGAGTCAGCAGTACCCACAGCAGTACCAGCCTGAGCCATCAGTACAAGCCAGCAGTACCCACAGCACAGTAGCAGCCTGAGCCAGCAGTACCAGCCAGCTGTACCCACCAACAGTACCAGCCAGCTGTACCCGCCAGCAGTTCTTTTTAAAACTTACCACCACAAAGAGTCGACTGCGCTCCAGACTGACCAATGCAAACCTGGAAAACCAGTTGCCAGTAGCAACATCATCAATACCAGCTAACATCACACACCTCACCAAAGAGAAGCAGTTGCAGCCATCACATTAGGGGTGAGTTAATTAAATGTTTGACCAAATATAATAGGCACATTTTTAAGTTGATAATTTTGTACGGCCCCCAAATTATTTTATAAATACCCAAATGGCCCTTGGCAGAAAAAAGGTTCCCCACCCCTGCTATAAAGGAACAGTCTCCTGTCATCAAATGTGCTATTTAGCTTCATATTCCATCCAGGCGAAAGGAAAGTCGGTGCACTGTCAGTTTATCTTTCTCCTTGCATGTTTTGACATTGAATAGGCCCCTTTGTGCTATACATTAAGAATTCTATGATATGTGTAGGTTCAGTTTTAAGTGAGATATACTCTGAGGTGAAATCATGAGCCCAATTAAACAGGTGTGATGAAGTGCAGACATTGCTAAAAATTCTTTTTTCCCCATTAAAGCTAAACTCTAGGCTCCTCTTAAAAAGCACGCTACAGTATATAGAGATCAGGCAGTAAGAGAAAATGTGCAGAAAGAAATTAATGTGTATGTAAACCATCACCTTGTAAAACAACCCATTCAGTTTAAAATGGAAATGAAAGGCAAAACATTTGTGTATAAATATAAAAAAGAATTATAAACACTTGATACTCCTTGACTAGCGTAGAACAGATGTCCTTATAAAAACTGGCTGAAACGGCCAACCCACCACCCGCTTGCACCCTTTTCCCTTTACCTTATCCCAATAATCGAGACGACACCGTAAGTGGAATAAAATTGGCCATAGCAGCCCTTTTATTAACCAATTTCAAATTAAATTAACATAAATTAACATAAAGGAAAAAACCATTCCTTAAAACAGAAACGTCAAAAACAGTTAAAGCTTTTGTTGGTCTTTGAGGCCCCCCATTTTAATGTTCAGATAAAATACTACACTGCGGGCCCACTTAAACATAACAGGCCTCCAGCCGCAAAACTCCAGCTCTGAGACAACACTCTACCCGCAGTGTACCCATGTTTCCTTCCAGTCAACTGACCTCAACTGGAACGCACCAGAGGGAACCTACCACCAGTGGGTCCCGAACCATTATCTTGCCTTAAAGGTTCTTGCACCTGCCAGCAAAGACCAACAAAAAGATGCCACAGCTGCCACGACATCCCAGGCAAACCTGTAAAAAACAAATAAAATAACAAAACGCCACCCAGGATCCAACAAATAGAGGTTAAACAGTAGGGCGGGAGGGAGGGACGCTTCAGCTGCCGAGTGAGGGGATTTTGGCGCCCCCCAGCAGATCCCACCTCTTCCTGTCTGCCAGCCCCACCTCCCCCTGAGCTAGCTAAACAGCCTAGGCTCCCCCCATTACCACTGATAACTTTTTATTACCGACTTAACCCCTACACTCCCCTGTCCACTTAGTCATGCTGGCCCTATGCTATCTCTCCGCTCCTGCTCCGGGCATCCCTTTCTGAGCATCTACTTTTTCAGAAGTTTTTTTTTGTATGTATTTGTGCGTACTTATGGGCATTTTCACATATATGGGTTTGTGAAAATGCATTCCCACTCTGCACAATATGAAATGGGCATTCGTGCACATTTTTGCGCATTCACACGTATTTGCGTGCATGGGGCCAAAATTACTAACCAAAACAGATTTTTATATTTATTTACTTTTTTCATTGAAGAATGTGCGGCACTTGTTTAGGCGCCTGTGGGCATAGGCACAGTACAATTATTAGGCTGTATTTTAGCTCAGTAAAAAAAAAAACTGTACTGAGCTTTTTCAAGCTGCATTGTGCAAGAGGCCTATAAGTGATTACATTCATTCTGTTCTCCGCTGCGTAAGAGCTGGGAGGAGGAGAAACAGCAGCACACTGAACTTCTCAGCGAAAGGCTATGCAGGCGGGGGGGGGGGTGTCAAGGCATGTCTGATCATTAAAGGAGAGCAGGCTGAGTTTCCCGCACAGCCAGAGAACTGATCTTGATGTGCTCTCCTGCTTAGTGTGGTCAGTTTGTAATAGGAAATCAGAGGGACTGGCAGGAACACCTAAAGGTTTTCACATAAAGGAAGCAATACAAAGAGAACAAGATACTTTGATACTTTCTCATACAAGTACACGATACAGCAGGCACATATCAGGAATATAAAGTGTTGGAGTAACAAACACTTTAAGACAAACTCCTAGTCGGCGTATGCGGAAACTAAGGTGACCAGATTTTCAATGAAAAATCTGGGGACACCTTACTGACCACACCCACATTTTTTGGAAGTGGGATATTCAGGGAGCAGGGGGTGGGAATAATATCGGCATGCAAAGCTTGTGCCACCAAATGTTGGGTGTGGCCAAATTGTGGTAACAGTGGGAGGGGCTTAAAGGGGTATGGTTTAAAACCACCTGAGACTACTTTGCTCTGGGTCAAGAGTGCAGGCCCTGGTGTGCATTGCAGATCACCAATAAGCAAGGGCAAGGGGGCAAATGCTTCATATACCTACCTCCCGCAATGAGCTGAGAGGGGACTGCCTGCATTCAGGGCTAATCACTTGCATGTGATCATTGCATGATAGATTACATGCGAGGGTGTGATTAGCTACAGAAGTTAGCAGCCTCTTGTTGCTTTCACTGGGGCTGCCTCCCCAGCCAATGTCGGGAACCCCCAGGTTGGGGTTCTCAAATCTAATGAGGTAGGGTGCATGGACCAGCATAACGAGTCCATCACTGGACTTACAGAGAAGAAAAAACATTAGGTTTAACTTTAATGTTTGTTGCCATACTCTATCTATTTGGGGTAATTGGCTGTTACTTGTCTTCATAATTTATCTTTTTGCTGTAGTGACTTACGGGGCAATATGTTTGAGTGTGACTGCAAGGCCAAATGGCTATTTTCTTGGTTGAAGATGACGAACTCCACCGTGTCTGATGTGGTTTGTGTTGGCCCTCCTGAATATCAAGGGAAGAAACTGAATGATTTAACAAGTTTTGATTCAGAATGCATAACAACAGGTGAGCTGAAGATTAAAATTTTGTTCACTAGAAACCGAGGCTTGCAGAACTGGTCATCTGTACCACCACAACCCTCTTTTTAATATTATTTATTTTATTTGCAGATTTTGTTGTCCATCAGATATTGACCTATCAGTCTGTGTCAGTGGATACATTTCAGTATAAGAATGATGTATTTGTGGCAATAGCACAACCAAGCATGGAGAATTGCATGATTCTTGAGTGGGACCACATTGAAATGAACTTTCGAAGCTATGACAATATAACAGGTACTGTAATAAAGTGATTCTTTCAATGTCTGGCTAAAGGCTACATTAACCCTCAACTGGCATTTCAGGTTTAGATAGATGAAGATGGTTTAAATCACCTGTGGGCTGATTAAAACACCCTAACGCTCCAAGATCCACACACTGTATTGGCAGTTTCCTATGGAGAAATGTGCATACCTATGTTTTTTACCTGCAAAATAAAAATTGCCTGCCCAAGTAGGGGGGGACAAGAAGCACTACTGCTGCAGATTGAAGCAAATAGAAAATACTTTGAACCACCAGCGCCAACCCCAAACCAAAATATTACTTTTAAAGCTTAGACTTCATAGTGATCAATAGCTCAAAGCTCTTTGAGGACGAGTTGAGTAATTTCAGGAGGATTATGATTGTTAAAAGTAATTATGTAGTCACTATAACTTCACAAGTCGACTGTGAATTTAAAAGTTTCATATACTGTAATTAATCTGCAACACCTAGAACTTGGTGTTCTGCAGTGTTAATTTTGACCTCAAATTTCAATTAAGTTTTAATTATAGAGATTGATTTACTAAAACCGGAGAGTGCAAAATCTGGTGCAGCTGTGCATGGCAGCCAATCAGCTTCTAACTTCAGCTTTTTTAAATTAAGCTTTGACAAAAAGCCTAGAAGCTGATTGGTTTCTTTGCACAGCTGCACCAGATTTTGTACTCTCCAGTTTTAGTAAATCAACCCCATAGACTTTTAACTAAAGTGCCATTTTAGTTTTAGTCATCTAAGGTGTGTTTTAGTCATATTTTAGTCTACTAAAACCTCCAGTACATTTTAGTCGACTAAAATCGAATTGGTTTAGTCAAATCGTAAGGCATTATTTAAGCATTTCTCTAGAATTTCCAAACTCATTATATACTCCTGGAGTACAAATCTGAAGACGTTTTATTATTTATGGTATTAAAGTGGTTGTAAAGGCACACATTTTTTTTAGGTAAAAAACCTTCTGTGTGCAGCAACCCCCCCCCCAGCCCCCCGAATACTTACCTGAGCTCCCTCTTGATCCAGCAATGTCCACGAGAGCCTTGCCTCTCCGGGGTCATGCACTCTTGATTGGCTTTCGGGAACAGTGGAAGCCATTGGCTTCCACTGCTGTCAATGTCAGCCAGTGAGCCAAGCAGGAGACAGAGGGAGTGGGGTCAATCCGTGGCTCCGTGTGTGAATAAACATACAGAACTGCAGGTCGGGAGCTCGCCTGCTTGTGTGCCCCCGGAGCAAGCTGCTTGCTGTAGGGGCACCC